>NW_028270141.1:151510579-151823391 GCF_037043375.1 Chiloscyllium plagiosum
CCTTAACTCTGTTTGCCAAAGCTATTTCATGTCCCCTTTTTGCCCTCCTGATTTCCTCCTTCAGTATACTCCTACTGCCTTTATACTCTTTTAAGGATTCACTCGATCTATCCTGTCTATTCCTTAAATATGTTTCCTTCTTTTTCTTAACCAACCCCTCAATTTCTTTAGTCAATACTCAGACCCTTGGCATCATAGCAGCCCACAAACGCACCAACTCACTAAAACAGCAGCTAATGAACTTGAAATACCCTATACAGACAACAAGCAAAACTCATGTCAATTACAAAATACCTTGCAAGGACTGTAACAAACATGCAGAAAACTAGCCACCAGGATACATGAACACCAACCAGCCACAAAGACATGACCCTCTCTCACTAGTATCCTCATATACAGATGAGAAAGGACACCACTTCGTCTGAGACAACACATCCATCCTAGGACAAACCAAACAAAGACAATTACGAGAATTCCTTGAAGCATGGCATTCCGACCGCAACTCTATCAACAAACACATCGGGTTAGACCCCATCTACCACCGAGAAAAGGAAGTGACTTCACAGGAAATGACATCACCAACCCAAACATATAAACAGAAAGCAGGAATTTTTAGCAATGCTTCGCCTGAGGTCCACTGAAGAGGTTACCTGGTTGGGTAATGAAACGTCTGGAAATTAACCTTGCAGCTCAACGAGCAAACCTACATCCAAAACTTCAACCTGAGCTACAAATCTTCTCAAAACTTACTAATATCAACTGCTTTTCTTTCAGTCATAATCACCTCCTCTAAAAACACAATCAAGTTAGTGAGGCATGACCTCCCCTTGCACAAAACTATGCTGCCTGTCATAAAACATTAGGAGCAGAAATAAAGCCATTCAGCATATTCACCATTCAATCATGGCTAATAAGTTTTTCAACCTCACTTCTGCTTTCTTCCTGTAACCTTTGTTAAAGGGATCGATCAGGAATCTGTCTTAAATATACTCACCGACCTTGCCTCCACAGCCTTCTGTGGCAATGAATTCCATAGATTCACTACTCTTCAGCCAGAGAGAGTCTTCCCTTTACTCTAAGGCTTTGGCCTGGTGCCTTGTCTCCCCGAAGGGAAACTTCATCCCAACATCCACTGCATCCAGGCTTTTCAGTATTTTCTAAGTTTCAATTAGATCTCCCCTCACCATTTTAAAACTCTATGCCTCTATCCTTCCTACCAAGGTACATGACCTCTCACTTTCCCACATTGCATTCCATTTGCCACTTTTTTGCCCATTCTCCTAACCCATCGAAACCCTTCTGCAGCCTCCCCACTTCCTTATACTACCTGTCACTTCTCCTATCTTTGTATTGTTTGCAAACCCAATCAGTTTCTTTATCTAGCTCATTAATGTGTAAAGTTGTGATCCTAACACTGAACACTGCTTTCCACTGGCTGTGATCCTGAGAAGAACCCTTTTATCCCCACTACTTGCTTTCTGCCGACTGTCATTCTTCTATCCTTGCTCCTAACATTTAGGGCTCTTCTCTTACTCAGCAGTCTTCTGGAAATCCGAGTTGATAACCATCCATAGGCTCTCCTTTCTCTAACCTACTTGTTACCTCCTAATTCTAACAGATTTGTCAGGTCTGACCTCCCCGTAGTGACTTTGCCCTGTTTTACCATGTACTTCCAAGTATTCAGAACTTTGTCGTTCAGTCAACTCCAAAATCTTAACGACTGAGGTCAGGCAAACTTGCCTGCAATTTCCCATCACTTCCTTCTTAAATGAGGGAGTGACATTAGTAGTTTTCCAGTTCTCTATTACTAATAAGTCAATTTCCTTAATGTGTATAGATCTTATCCCTGAGAATCTTTTCCTGGAATGTCAGTTACCATTAAACAATAGAACATCATTGGCTATGCTCCAGCAATTTATTCTCTTGCCTCACTCAATATTCTGGACTAAATCATATCAGGACCCAGAGATTTACCTATCTTAATCCTTTTTAAGACACACAGCTCTTCCTTTTTAGTAGCAACATATGAAATTTGACACTTCATTGATCATCCTCCACTAATTCCTTTCTTTTTTAGATTAGATTACATTACAGTGTGGAAACAGGCCCTTCGGCCCAACAAGTCCACACCGATCCGCCGAAGCACAACCCACCCATACCCCTGACCTAACATTACAGGCAATTTATTATGGCCAATTCACCTGACTCTGCACATCTTTGGACTGTGGGAGGAAACCGGAGCACCCGGAGGAAACCCACGCAGACACGGGGAGAACGTGCAAACTCCACACAGTCAGTCGCCTGAGGCGGGAATTGAACCGGGTCTCTGGCACTGTGAGGCAGCAGTGCTAACCACTGTGCCACCGTGCCGCCTTTGGTGAATACTAACCCAAAGGATCTGTTTAGGATTTTGTCTCACTCATCGCATTGCATTTATGAAAAAAGGAAAAAGTCAGCCAGCTGAAGACTGAAGTTTGTGTCTTTGGTTCTGACTACAAACTTGTATCTGTTACCTTGAATTTTTCAGGATATCAGATTCTAACCACACATCTACAACATCAACGTCCCTACTTTCACTTTCTAACACAAAAGATAGAACAGGAAAAGGACCTTTTGGCCCACCATGTCTGTGCTGACACTGAGGCCATTCTAAACTTATCTACCTGCACAAGGTGCATGTCCCTCTATCCTCTGCCTGTTCATGTATCTATCTAAATGCTTCAAGCGTGGCTATCATCTCAGCTTCCACCAGCTCCCGTGCCAACACATTCCAGACACCTTACCACCCTCTGTTTAAAAAACTTGTCTTGTTTAAAACATCTCCTTTTAAATTTTCCCCCTTTTCACCTTAAATCCTTTTCCACCCTGGGAAAAAGATTGACTCTCCATTTTATATGCTCCTATAAGTCATCCCCTCAGTCTTTTGATGCTGTCGTGAAAACAATCCAAGTTTGTCCAGACGGTCCTTATATATAATAAAACTCCACACCAGGCATTGTTATGGTACACCATTTTTTAAACGCTCTCCAAAGCCGCCTGTTGCGTGGTGACCTGAACTGCACACATCACTTGACTTCAAACTACTAATTATTTACTGCTGAGATCCTCATATCCACTCTCAATTTAGCACTTCCAATGTTCTGTTGGCCAGCTTCCCAAAAAAAACCCTGGACGTAACAAGTATGCAATTCAGCTCCGTGTCTGTTTTACCATTTAGAGATCATGGCAGATCTGATAATCCCAAACTCCACTTTCCTTCCTTTTTTCCCATAGCCCTTGTATTCCTGGCCAATTATCCAAGGCTGAGATGGATATTATATCCTCAGCTGTCCTCTATGGAGAGATTATGCCCTATGGTCCTAGACACTCACAGGGGAAACAATGCTTCCACATCTACCCTGTCAGGTCCCTGAAGAATCTTGTTTCACCAAGTACACGCCCTATCTATTTGACTGCTCCTCATGAGACAATTGCTCCATACCTAGGATTAGCTGAGTAAAGCTATTTTGGACTGCCTCCAATGCCAGAATATCTTGCTTTAGATAAAAGGCCCAAAACTGTTCAGTATTCCACCTGTGGTGTGACTAGTGCCTTGTATAGTATTAGTGACCATCTTGCATCCTGACTAACTTAGTCATCTAACACCAGTTTCACCCACAACACTAAAAACATTTGATATGCGATGAAAGATGCAAAGGCATTTTACAGTACTTTATCAACAAAATGATGCCATAGGAGATGTTTGGTCAGATGATCAAATAGTTGCTAAAAGAGGCAAGTTTTACAGTGCTTTAAAGAAGCAAAGAGGTTAAGGCAAAGTATTTCCAAAATTAGGCTTAAGCAAAAGTTGCTCCACATTAAAATCCAAATTTTTTCCTCTACTCAATCTTACTGCTTCAGTTTTAATCAGTTTTTCAGTTCCTTTCACTGTTGCAGGCTCCCTGAGAGATCTCTGCTTTTCCAAATCTCTTGGAGAATGTGATTTTCTAATTTTCTTGCATTGGTGCCTGTTCTTTATGGTCTTGGCCCTAAATTCTGATTTTCTTCCCCACACTCTTTCCTCTAAGAGGTCGCTTAAAGCTTAGCTGCTTTGGTCAAGCTTTTGGTCATGTTTCTTCTGTGATTATTGATAATGTAACAATTTGCATTCTGTCTCTACCACTTTCCCCAGTCTGACATCACTACAGAGATATTAAAGATTTCTTACTATTTCTTATTTGTGTTTAGATACAAAAAGCCAACAGACTTCAAGAGAAAAAAGTTGCATTTGCTGACCAAGAAACCACTGTATCTTCACCTCCATCAAACATTGCACAAGGAGTGATTGTGCTGTAGTACATGAACAAATATTGTGGTAAATGTGTATGTATACAACAGAACTAGCACTGTGTAGCACATTTAGGAAACAGTACTTGCAATAAAAACACTGCATCATTGTTAACTGTTCCATGAAGACATCTAAAGTCCAAGCTGCTGCAATTCAGGAAAATATTTCAAGCTGATAAGTCATTTTTATATCATTTCTATAAACTAAATGGTAATTCTGCCAACATTCCAGGATTAATCAGTGTGCTGAAGTATGAAAAAATGCCTACACTACCTGTGGTAGCTAATACAGCATGTGTTAACTTATTTAAATTGTTAGAACTGCTGAAATCTTTTTGGCTACCTTTGCTATGCTGCTTTAAGGCAGCAGCTTTCTGTTAATGATTACACAAAGTGAGAAAGGGAACAATCAAGTCCACAAATGAAGTATCTTATTTTGACGTACAAGTGAATGATGAATGTTATGTAGTGGTACTTTCAGTAGACCCTTCTTGCTGTTTGGATCAAAAGTCACTCCAGTGCTTATGCTAGAAATGTATCTGAAGTACCAGTGGTGTGTTTGGTCAAACAATATTCTTATCATTGCACTACATCTGCATGTAGCAGTGTTCAGCATTGTCTCCCAACAATTTGTGAAATTTATCATGTATAGAAAGAGGGAAATAACTCCTTTGACTCATTGTGCTAACCTGTATATGCAGTAGCCCTTACCAACAGTGACTTACATGTAATAAAGAGAATGGGGCAAGAATAGTACTGAGGAATGTTCATTAACAACCCAGTAATTTTAATCTTTATTAATAAATTTTCTCAATAGTAAAATAAGTTACATCTGGCCTTAATTATATACCATATTCCTGTTTGCTTTTCCTTAATAGAAATCAGGGACTGGCTGAGACAAAGGGATGATTGTGAAATATGAATTACAAATGCATTGCCATGACTACATCAATCAGGCAGCTCTCTGATCAGTTGATATTTCCACAGGAAAAAAAATCCCCCCAACCATTTTAAAATAAAGGCCTCAAAACACTGGTCACAGATTAGCAGAAGATTTATACCACTACATGAGACACAGGCACCCTAATATTGCACAATTAATTCCTTTGATTGGCAGAGTGGCTACCTTGCAACAAACAGAATTCATGAAGTTTAAGTCTGTAACCAGCAGTTCTTTTTTGACATTCTCCACAAAATTTGTATTTTCCAAAACTGGAACTCCCAAGAGTTACCAAGCTGAAGAATTATACATCACTGACTACATTTGACCCGGTCACCCAAGGATGACAACCACTCATGTGGAAAGATGGCATTCTTCAGAAATTATCTTTTAAACATGTCCTAATCAGATCATTGCTAGTGACATTATTCCTTACAATGGCAATGGAATACTTTTGACATATTACAGAGTACAACTGCCTGCGATGAGCGATCAGTCAAGTTGAAAGCCTGGCCTCAATGCTTATATAAAATCATGAGCGGTTGTCTGGTTCAGGTGGATATTCTCTGCTGCCAGGGGGCGGTGTTGGACCAGGAGGAAGGCTCCTTGGTCCATGGGGATATTCCCTGGCACCAGGTGGGAAGTCTCTCAGAGCATGAGGTGGTGGTGGCGGCAGCAAAGGCCCAGGAAGAAAAGGTCTGTGACCTGGTGGAGGAAATGGGCCTGGAGGGAGGAACGGGCCTGGAGGGTAGTCTCTGAGAGCAGGAACACGCACTGCAAAACAAGAAAAAGCAGGAGTCAGACAGGCAAAAGGTAACAAAAGGGAAGTTAAAAAGATCCTCAATTTAAACCACAACAGGTGGTGTTTCAAATACATTACTCCTACCTAAATGGGTTGGCGCGAGTGGGACTGGTCCATATGGGCCTCTGGATGATGGTGGTAGTCCAGGTCGAGGTCCAAGGACAGGTATTCGACCCATTGGTGAATTCATAATAGGTGTTCCAGGAAAAGATGGTGTTGCCTGAACAGCAGTAGCATTTGCCTGTCGTTTTGGATGGTGGGAGAGGAGAGAGAAGAAAAGATTACTAATTCCTTCAACCACAGGCTCTTATCACTATCATGTGCTCTGGAAGCTGCATGGTCATGTAGCTTGTGGAAAACGTGCACACAACATTGAAATCTATATATTAATTAACTTTAGAGAGCACAAGGACATCCAAGCAAATGACCTGCACAAGATTTTAATCGAGTCATAGCCAAGAAGCAGCTACATAGAAGCTTTCAGAGGCCACCCAACACAATCCATATGACAGGAGTTGAGAACAATAAGCCTGGAGGATTCTGAGTACTCCAAGATGGAGGACGGGAAAAATTTCTGGCTTTAACAAGCTGTTCCTTTGAAGTGATTTCCTCGAATTCCAGGAGCAGGAATTACTTTTATATACTGTTGCAATTGTTTTGGAACTTTAGAGAGAAAAAAGTCAAAACAGCAGCACTTTTAAAAGGGAGACAGAGAAAGAAACCCACACTGCTAACTGACAGCAATGAATCTGTGCAGTTACTGCCTTTGCTGTTGAACTCATGTATCACTGGACATCAGAGTGTGTTTAGGAAAACTTAAATAGCGAAATTCGCAACTGATCTTGAAGGAACCTGTTTGGGAGAGGTCACAACACAGAAACAGATATGGAAATAGTTTTAAGTATAGCCTGGCTGTAAATCTTCATTAATGAGTAGAGTGGGTTCCTTCTTGACCATATGTTTTTATTGGGATCCTGATTAAATTTTAAAAATATAATCCATAAGTATTAAGTTAGCCTGGAGCAGTAAGACGGTGCTATTTTCTGGGACTGCAGAATGGAAGAAGCAAAAATGGCCCTTAGTAGAGTGATATGCTCCTCTTGTCAGATGTGGGAATTTTAGGAGATTTTAGTGTTTCTGAGGATTACATCTGCAATAAATGCCATTGGTTGCAAATCCTATCAGATCGAATGGATCGGTTGGAGAGACACAGTTAGAGAGGCAATGAGGAATTTACAAGAGCAAGGGGGTGTGATGAATGGCAGTTATAGGAAGGGAGAAAAACTGAAGATTAGTCACATAGATGGCTTTGTGCGTGGGAAATCATGTCTCACAAACTTGATTGAGATTTTTGAAGTAGTAACAAACAGGATTGATGAGAGCAGAGCGCTGGATGTGACTTATATGGACTTCAATAAGGCACTCAACAAGGGTCCCCACTGGAGACTGGTTAGCAAGATTAGATCTCATGGAATACAGGGGGAACTAGGCATTTGAACTGGCTCGAAGGTAGAAGACAGAAGGTGGTGGTGGAGAGTTGTTTCTCAGACTGGAGGCCTGTGACCAGTGGAATGCCACAAGGATCGGTGCTGGGTCCATTACTTTTCATCATTTATGTAAATGATTTGAATGTGAGCATAAGAGGTATAGTTAGTAAGTTTGCAGATGACACCAGAATTGGAGGTGTTGTGGACAGTGAAGAAGGTTACCTCTGATTACAAAGAGGTTTATAAAATCATGAGGGGCATGGTCTTTTCTCTGGGATGGGGGAGACCAGAACTAGAGAGCGTAGGTTTAGGGTGAGGGGGGAAAGATATCAGAGAGACCTAAGGGGCAACGTTTTCATGCAGAGGGTGTGTGTGGGGGGGAATGGGCTGCCAGAGGAACTGGTGGAGACTAGTTCAGTTGCAACATTTTAAAGGCATTTGGATGGGTATATGAATAGGAAGGGTTTGGAGAGATATGGGCCGGGTGCTGGCAGGTGGGACTAGATTGGGTTGGGATATCTGGTTAGAATTGATGAATTGGACCGAAGGATCTGTTTCCATGCTGTACATCTATGACTCTGAATAGCACATTTACAAAAATTAAATTTAATAATTTTTATGCCAAACTTTAAAACTGGCTAAAACAAAGAAGTAATTACTCCAAATGCATGTTGATTAAGGCTCACGCCAAAGAAACACAAGTTCCTCATTAGTTTGCTTCATAAAGTGCACATATCTATGTTAACAATTCAGTACTCTGCTGCTGATACTCACTGTCTTTGATTGCTCAGAGGAGGATGGTTTAGACAAAGGTACTGGATCTTCAGGTTTAGCAACAGTAACTTGCTTTAGAGAATGAAGAAATTAATAGGAAAAGAAAATGGTAAAACAGCAAAGCACTTAAGAATGGATCTCTCCAATACAGAATTATAGAATCCCTGCAGTGTGGATGCAGGCTCACCTTTATAGTCTATCCCTGTAACCCTGCATTTCCCATCGCTAATCTAGCTAATCTGCACATCTTTGGACTGAGAAAGGAAACCCATGCAGACACGCAGAGAACATGCAAACTCCACACAGAATTACCCGAGCATGGAATCGATCCAGATCCCTGGCCCTGAGAGGCAGCAGTGCTAACCCGTATGCCATATACTGAACTGCCATTTTACTGATAGTAAAAGTTTCTTTCAATACATAAGAAACAAATGAGAGGCAAAAGCAGACACTGAGCTGCTCCAAATTGATGCAGGGGGAAGGCTAGTGCTGGGAGTTAAGGAAATGGCTGAAGAAATTGATAAATACTGTGTGTCAGTCTTCACAGTGGAAAACAGGAGTAATATCCCAACAATTAAGGAGTGTCAGAGGGCAAAGTTGAGTAAGGTAGCTACTACAAAAGTGAAATTGCTAGATAAGCCAAAAGGTCTAAAAATTAATAAATCTTCTGGCCCCAATGGGCTACATCCTAGAGTTCTGAGGAAGGTGGCTGAGGAAATAGAGGCATTGGTTGTGATCTTGCAAACGTCACTGGAGTCAGGGAAAGTCCCAGTTGTTTGGAAAAATCGCTGTATTAACCCCCTTGGTTCAAGAAAAGATCAAGACATAAAGATGGAAAATTTTAGGCCGATTACCTTAACCTCAGTTGTTGGTAAAGCTCTAGAATCCATCATTAAGGATGAGATTTCTAAATTCTTGGAAGTGCAGGGTTGGATTATATCATGTCAGCATGGATTTAGTAAGAGGAGGTCGTGCCTGACAAACCTGTTAGAATTCTTTGAAGCGGTAACAAGTAGGTTAGACCAGGGAAACCCAGTGGATGTTATCTACCTAGACTTCCAAAAGGCCTCTGATAAGGTGCCTCACGGGAGGCTGCTGAGTAGGGTGAGGGCCCATGGTATTCGAGGTGAATTACTGGCATGGATTGAGGATTGGCTGTCTGACAGAAGGCAGAGAGTTGGGATAAAAGGTTCTTTTTCGGAATGGCAACCGGTGACAAGCGGTGTCCCACAGGGTTCAGTGTTCACTTTACATATTAATGATCTGGATGAAGGGACTTGGGGGCATTCTGGCGAAGTTGGCCGATGATCCAAAATTAGGTGGACAGGCAGGTGGTACTGAGGAGGTGGGGATGCTGCAGAAAGATTTAGGAAAGTGATCCAGGAAATGGCTGATGAAATTTAATGTAAGCAAATGTGAGGTCATGCACTTTGGAAAAAAGAATACAGGCATGGACTATTTTCTAAACGGTGAGAAAATTCATAAAGCCAAACTACAAAGGGATCTGGGAGTGCTTGTCCAGAATTCTCTAAAGGTTAACTTGCAGGTTGAGTCTGTGATTATGAAAGCAAATGTAATGTTGTCATTTACCTCAAGAGGGTTGGAATGTAAAAGCAGTGATGTGCTACTGAGACTTTATAAAGCTCTAGTTAGGCCCCATTTAGAATACTGTGTCCAATTTTGGGCCCCACACCTCAGGAAGGACATACTGGCACTGCAGCATGCCCAATGGAGATTCACACGTATGATCCTTGGAATGGTAGGCCTAATATACGATGAATGGCTGAGGATCCTGGGATTGCATTCATTAGAGTTCAGAAGGTTGGGGGGAGATCTAATCGAAGCTTAGAAGATAGTGCATGGCTTAGAAAGGGTGGATGCTGGGAAGTTGTTTCCATTAGGTGGGGAAACAAGAACATTAGACTTAAACTGGGGGGTACAGCCTTAGAATTAAAGGGGGTCAATTTAGAACGGAAATGAGGAGACACATCTTCAGCCAGAGAGTGGTGGACCTGTGGAATTCATTGCCACAGAGCACAGTGGAGGCCGGAATATTAAATGTCTTCAAGGCAGAGATTGACAAATTCTTGATCTTGCAAGGAATTAAGGGCTACAGGGAGAGCGTGGGTAAGTGGAGTTGAAATGCCCATCAGTCATTAAATGGCGGAGTGGGTTTGATGGGCCGAATGGCCTTACTTGCACTCTTATGTCTTATGGTCTTATGAACTGCACTGACATCACAGCCAAGGCCAGCTCTGTTTTCAGTAGATGCTGTCCAAATGGAGTTGTAAAATAGTAAGCGGGATATTTCTGCTCCCAAGGGTGTTGATTCTAAATACAGAGTTCCCACCATTAACCATGATGAAATCAGCAAACTGAGCAAAGTCAGTATGAATCTGTAAATTCTCGCATTTCTAGCCCTGAGCCAGCTGCAGATATGGGTGCATCTGAGACAAGAACACTAAAAATTCAGAAGTTTCTTTTTTCTCTAACTACTTTGCCAAAACAAAGTAGGACAGCCACAGATAGAGATATAAAGTCAGATAACCAAAATGTGATTAAAGAGCAAAGCTTTAAGGAATGTCTTAAAGAAGCAAAGTGAGATGAAGAGGTGCAGGGAATGAATTTCAGAGCTTCGGACCAAAGCAATTAAGCATATGCCTACCAATGGTGCAGCAATTAAATGTTTAAGAGCCTAAATTAAAGGAATGTGTGTATCACAGAGTGTAAGGCTGCAGAAGTTCACAGAGATAGGAAGGGTTATGGCCATAAAGGGATTTAGAAATATTTTGTCTGCCATTTTTTAAATTCATTCATGGAATGTGAACATCACTGGCTGAGCCAGCATTTATTACCCACAGACAGGATAACAATCTGCCTTCCTGAAGTGCTGCAAATCATTTGGTGTGAATAAACCTATTATGTCATTAAGGGAAGGAGCTCCAGGATTTTGACACAGTGGCAC
Source organism: Chiloscyllium plagiosum (assembly GCF_037043375.1). Classification (NCBI taxonomy): domain Eukaryota; kingdom Metazoa; phylum Chordata; class Chondrichthyes; order Orectolobiformes; family Hemiscylliidae; genus Chiloscyllium; species Chiloscyllium plagiosum. Next base: position 151,521,874 of record NW_028270141.1, read on the forward strand.
TGAAGGAATGGTAATAAATTTCCAAGTCAGGCTTGGAGAGAATCCGCAGGTGGTGATTTTCCCATGTATCTGTTCCCCTCTCCTACTGGATAAAAGTGGTAATGGGTTTGGAAGCTGCTATTTAAAAGGAACCAGTGAATTCCTGCAGTACACTGTATACATTGAACACTGGTGGAAGTCAATGTGGTGCCAATCAAGCAGGTGGCTTTGTTCTAAATGGTGTCAAGCTTCTTGAGTATTGCTGGAGCTGCACTCATCCAAACAAATGGGGTGCATTCTATCACACTCCTGACTTGGACCTTGAAGACGGTGGATAGGCATTTTTGGTGGGTGGGGTGGTTAAGAGTTGAGATACTTGCTTAAGGATTCCCGGCCTCTAGTCACAGTATTTATATGGCTAGTCTAATTCAGTGATGGCAATACTTTGAAAGTCAAAAGGTGAAAGTGATAGAGAAGAAACCATTACAAGTAATTCGCTGGCTACAGTTAGATTGCACTTTGAACATATTAGGAGAGAGAGGGGGACAGGCTTTCGATATGACCATTCTTGCAGTAAAGCAGCCAGATATTTTCTTCACATTCTGCACTAATCCTGTATAGACAGTAGTTCTGACAGATCAGCAGGATCTAATTTTAAGTGCTCCAGCCATGTCTAGCAGTGGATGGCTAAAACAATTGCACATCATATCATTACAAGCCTACATCAATCTGAGCAGAAAGAAAGGACATGATCTTAATATTTATACTCAAGAAAGTCATTTGATGAAAATCTTACCATTGGAGACTCTGTCAAATTTGGTGAAGATGTCCTTGGCCCACTTGCCAGTTGTACAGGCCCTCCTCGCCCCAATTCTACAGAAGGAAATGAAATGTATTGATTATTATAAAATATCTCAGGTTAAAGGTAGGTTCAGTCCAGGTGTTCAAAATCTGATTGAATTTATTTCCACTGACAGCTCATTAAGGAGATTTAAAATTAATTGGTAAAATATCTAGAGGGGAGATTGGAAGGATTTGCTTCACACTAAGTTCAATAGTTTTCAGGGAAAACAAAATTGGATAGACTTATTGAAATACATGGAGAAATTTGCAGGACTACAGGGAAACAGCAGGAAACAGTTCTTATAGTGATACAGCCTTTGTGTTCATATATTTTCACTCAATTTCTAAGAAAAAGACTGCCAAGCAGTTAGACTCAAATTTCTGGACAAATTCAAAGGAAATTATATTTCTCAGTCATTGTTGAGTGTTTTCCCTGAAATAACATTAAATTAAATATACTACAATAAAGGAATCAGCTAAATGCCTTTCATTCACACAGTACTGCTCATCATATCATCACATAACTGTTATACTACAGGAGGCTGCCATCTGTCCTCTGTGTCTACACCAGTTTTTCAAATGAGCACCACAACCTTTGTGCCATTCTCCTATCTTTTCTCCAAATCCTTGCATATTATTTTGATTTAGTTAATCACAAAACATCCTCTTCAATGCATCAATTGGACCTGCTTCTGTTACATTTCAATGCAGTACATCATTGAGAGAAAGTTTTTTCTCATCACATTCAATGCGTGTGCAAATCACTTTAAATCTGTGCCCTCTCCTTCCTGATCCTTTTACAAGGAGGAAGAGTTTCTCCCAAACCAACATGATTTTGGAAGTTATCATTGCTCCTCAGCCTCCTCCTCTCCAAGGAGAACAATCTGTCCTCAAAACTAAAATTTCTCAACACTGGAATCACTCTTGCAAATGTCAACTGCACACTCTATTGCATTCACATCCAATGCTGTAGCATTCAGAACTGTGCACAATACTCCAGGTGAAGCCTAACAAGTTTATACAAGTTCAACATCATCTCCTTCCTCTTATGCTGTGCCATATCAATAAATCCCAGGATAGGGTATATTTTTATTAAATCCTCCACCAGGATGCTATTTTCAATGGGTAAGGTAAATATACAAGGTCTTTTCCCTGGCTGGCAAAGTCCAGAACTTGAGGGCATAGGTTTGGGGTGGGGGGGCGGGGGGGGAGAGAGAGAGAGAAACAGAATTTAAATGGACCTAAGGGGCAACTTTTTCATGCAGAGGGTGGTGCATGTACGAGTAATGAGCTGCCAGAGGAAGTGGTGGAAGCTGGTACAATTACAGCATTTAAAAGGCAGTTTGATGGGTATATGAATAGAAAAGAGTTTAGATGGATATGGGCCAAGTGCTAGCAAATGGGACTAGATTAATTTGGGATATCTGATCAGCAAGGGAGAGTTGGACTGAAGGGTCTGTTTCCGTGCTGTACATCTCTATGACTCTACTTCAGCTGCCCAGCATTTTCATTTTGCTATGTATGAAGGAGTCAGTGACATCTCTTTCTATAACTGTGCACACAATCACTAGCTGAAGTAGCTTGGATAAGAATAGGTTTTTTTTCTCCTTGCCTCTTTTCATATATTAAAAGCAAAATTCAGCTTATACATAGCGTATAGGCACTGATTCACAGATCCTCAGCAAAATAAAATCATAGAGGGTGCAACCAGTAGGCATTTCCACTATGGGGTATCATGATAATTTCTTCCTCACCTAACAAATACAAGTTTCACTTTCCATTTCCAGTTTCAATTTTAAAAATTCATTCATGGATGTGGGTGTCACTGGCTTGGTCAGCATTTATTGCCCGCTCTATATTTCCTTGACATGGTGGCGGTGCTGAGCTGCCTTCTTAAATTGCTGCATGCCATGTGACTTAGAGACATTCACACTGCTGTAAGGAAGGGAGTTCCTGAATTTTGACTCAGCAACACTGAAACAATAACAATATAGTTCCAAGTCAAGACATCATGGCCTGGAAGACAACTTGCTGGTGTTGTTACAATGTACCCGGTTTAGTCGGTGCTGTCTAAACAACTGTAAGCTGACCATGGTGTAGACAGTACAACACCATTGCCATAAATAATACAATATGGATAATGTTCCTATCATAGTGAGAGAATAGAGGTCAATTCTATCAAATTTAAACTCATGTCAGTTGTGACCACCAATTCAGTATAGGCAAAGGACTAAACCTGGGATTATACACCTTAGCAACACAAACAGTGAAGAATAGTACACCAAGTTGCATTTTGGAGTAAAAATGGAAGTGCTTGAGGGGTCACTCTGCCTGTGCAAATGAACCAATGGGGAAACAGTCATGACCACACACAACTACTATGACATCCAGTCAGACCTTTCCATGGATCTAGATCCTCAAGATCATGAGATATTGCACTTAAATAAAATGAGTTTTTTGGAAATCATGAATATATACATTAATTAATGGAACCAATGTCAACCTATATTTCAGTTTCAAACAAGTTAACAAAGGTTAGATCTCACCTGCTCTGTTAGAAGGTGGAAGCCCACGGATTTCACCTGAACCAGAAATCCGTCCAGACATTACACCTGATTCCGAAGGTGGTCGCCGTGGTCCAGAATAGCCATCCACTGGACCTGGAAGTATCGGATTGAAAAGGGATCACATACACATGAGCATAAATATGAGAAGCTGAGGCAGGCCATTTAGCCCTTCAAATCTGCTCTGTCATTCAATAAGACCTTGGCTGATCAGTTATTGTCGAAGAGTAAATTCCACATTCCCATCTCCCTCCAAGAACCTTCAATTCTATTGCCTAACATGAATCCATCTACCTCCACCTTGAAATTATGCAATGATAATGCCCCCACCACCTTCTCAGAGTTTCAAAGCTGCACAACCCTTAGAAAAAAAAATCTCATCCTTTTCTTCAGCATTGCCTGGTTATATCCACCTTGTCAAGACATAGAGATGTACAACATGGAAACTGACCCTTCGGTCCAAGTCGTCCATGCCGACCAGATATCCTAACCTGACTTGGTCCCATTTGCCATCACTTGGCCCATTTCCTCTAAACCCTTCCTATTCATATACACACCCAGATGCCTTTTAAATGTTGCAACTGTACCAGCCTCCATCACTGCCTCTGGCAGCTCATTCCATACACGCACCACCCTGTGTGAAAAATTTGCCCTTAGGTCCCTTTTATATCTTTCCCCTCACGCTCTAAACCTATGATACCCCCTAGTTTTGGACTCCCCCACCCCAGGGAAAAGACCTTGTCTATTTATCCTATCCATGCCCCTCATGATTTATAAACAGGATCCTTTCAATGTCAATCAAGCCATCCCTCATTCTCCCAAACTCTAGTGGAAACAAGCCCAACCTATCCAGTTCAACTAACCCATCCGAAGACAATACACTCATTTCAGGTAACAATCTAGTGAAACTCCTCTGAAATGTCTCCAATGCATCTTTATCCTGTGATGATACAATGGCTTTAGGAGATGTATTTTGTCCTTTTTTTTTTAATGAGGTGAGATTGAGATCGAGGCACCAAGCGGTCTGCTCCATGCCAATAAAGTAAACAGCTAATGAGGCCTTGGGGTCTTTTTTTTTGTTGTTGGAAAAAATAGAAGCAGCATGAATGGGTGAGGTCAGACTTACACAGAACCAAGATTTTAGTTTAGCTTTCAGAACTTGTTGGGGTTTTTGAAGTTGGCTATAGAAGCTCCTTCTTGCAGACTTTTCTCTCTCTTCCATCTAAAAGGTTGGGTTCTATTTCTGCTGCCAGAATCGCATGAGAGACAATTCGTTTCAGTGACTTTACCTTTGTCAAAGGTGTGTTAATCGGATGTTACTATATTGGAACAGTTGCTGCTTATTAGTTAAATAATCTATTATTCTGTTAAGGTCTTCCAATAGAAGTGAGTCGCGTTATTCCGATAGAGTTGAGTTATTCCAATTCTTCTTCTTTTGTTTGTGTTTTAAGTATACAGTAAGAATCAGGTATGCTTTGCTTAAAACCAAGTAGTGTAACTAATCAAATTACACCTGGAACACAGCACTTTACACTTGCCTTTAAATAAGATTAAAAAGTTAGGGTCCAAGCTATCTCCTTGAAATACTTGAGAGAGAGAGGGGGGGGTTTGATCTGGTCCAAAACAACCCTTCCTCAAATAAGGAAACCAAAATACACAGCGCTTATGATGTGATCTCACCAATGCCCTGAATGAGTGAAGCATAAAATCCTAACTTCTACATTCAATTCCTGTCATAATAAAGAGTTCCATGCTTCTAGCTTTTTGAATTATTTGCTAGTCCTGCATACTCAGTTTGAGACTCAAACACCAGAACACCCAGAATCCTCTGCACTTCAGAATTCTGCAGATATTTTCTGTTTAAATAACAAGAATAAAAAAGCAAAGTGAACAATTTCACATTTTCCCACATTATACTCCATCTGCCAGATTTTTGTACACCCACTTAACCCATCTATATTGATCTGCATCCTGGTGTCATTTTAGCAACATACCCACGCAGACATGGGGAGAATGTGCAAACTCCACACTGTCACTCGAAGCTGGAATTGAACCCAGATACGTGGCACTGAGGAATAGCAGTGCTAACAACTAAGTCACCATGTTGCCCCAAAAGTGAAGAGTGTCTAAGTAGAAATTGAGGTGTTGTTTGTGGTTGCATTGTCCTTTGTTGTAACATTGCAGCAGACACAGGACAGAAATATTTGCAGGAGAGCATTATTGAAATGGCAAGCAATTGGAAGGTCAAGGTCATTCCAATTGTAGAGCAGAGGTGCTCCCACAAGTGTCTCTCAAAAGGAACATGTTTAAGTTTGCTTCATAGCTTCCTTTCCCATCTAGCTTTGTAACCAGCATGAATGTTGATGGCAAATAGCTAAGACCCAAGTACAGATTCTACTCATGTTCTACTTGTTCTGCCATCATGAACAGACCCCTTTAATCCTAATCAGATTAATTTCTATTTTAAAAGAACAAAGAATTTTGAGAAAACTGGGACACAGTGGACTTTCATAACAGTACCTTGCCTCCTATCCCACTGGGGTGGAGGTGAACCTTGATCAGAAGATGGTCCCAACCGGTCAGAACTAATCCAGTCACGAGGAGGTACAGCCCTTGGGGGAACACTCACACCTGAAAGTTGAAAATTCAAGAGAAGCTAGTAGCAAATGATACATGGTTATAGGTTTGGAAGTTCACCAAAAATCATTCCCAAGTTATTTAAATATGTTTGCTGCCTACCTCCATCACCCCGGTCCCGTGGGAAGCCACGACCTGCATTAACTGAAGGAGGCCGTACAGGGAGCTCCATCATCAATGGTGGTGAAGGTGCTCCACCACTTACAGGAGATGGCCCATAGGAACCATCATGAGAAAGCGGACCTGCAAGACACAGAGGTGGAGGGTGACAAAAGAGACTTGTGATTTGAGCATGGCATCTCTTTCTGAAGGCCAGCAGAAATCAAATATAAGACACTTTCTCGATCCAAAAATACAGGTAGTTCTTCTATAACTAGATAGTTAAAGTCTTGTGCAATCCCATATTAGAAAAATCGCACTTTAGAAACAGTGCTTAAAGTGTTGGCAATATAATCGCGTTACAGCTAACACACATTTTAAATGTTCGCACTTTAGAAATAGTGCCCCCAATTCGTCATTCACGTTACAGTGAATTTGCGTTACAAAACACATTATAGCAGAACAACCTGTGATGTCAACCCAAATTTCTCCAGCAATGTGTTCATTTCAGATTTCTAGTATCCACAGTTTTTTGTGTTTGCCAGAAATTGGTTTGGTTTCATTTTATAATAGATTCTATGGCTTAACATTTTTTTTTGTAAATTTATAGTTTGTTTGCGTCACAACACTAGGGAAGCACTTCATTAGCATGTTTCAACTGCTCCTGATGCCCCTGTCTTCAAGTGCAAAAGTATCAGCAAAAATGCACACTAGAATGATTCTCTATAGTTCATACATATAGAAATCTGATGACTATTCTAATCTTTTCAATTTACAAAATCACAGAGCTGTTGCAGCATAGGAGGGCATCAGTGGCTGGAAGCAACTTACCTACTGCAGCTACCCTAACATCTCCTTATAAACCCACACGTTTCCTTTTGAGATAACAGTCGAACTCCCTGTTGAAAGCCTTGACTGAACCAATCTGCATCTTACTCTCAGGAAGTGCATTCCTGAACTTAAATACTCAATGCTTGAAAATGTCTTTCCTCATAACATCGATTTCTTATGCCACATAATTAATGTGTCCATTTGCTCTCAATCCTTCCATAAATGAGAACAGTTTCTCCCTATCTACACTGTCCAGTGTACTCATGACCTTAAACATCTCAGTCAAATTTCTGCTCATCCTCCTTTCTTCCAAAGAAAACAGGCTTAACCTTCAGGGGAAATGGGTTCGAGATTGAGGAGCACTCACACCAATGCTAGAAAAAGTGGCAACCAGAGCAACGCAACAGTCTACACCTGAAACATGCAACGGCTGCTAACGAGCTAACTTGTTGGTATTCTAACTAGAGAGGCAGAGCTTTTAAGCAAAGTCATGGAAACAAATGATCAAATTTGGGAAGATGTGATAAATCAAAGTATAGAGACAAGCAATACACTATTAATGCAGGAAATGATAAACAGAGAGAGACAGGAAGGGTAGACAATATGTATCTTAATGAGTAAACCAAAAAATTACTTGTGGGAGAGGTGTACAGATTCCAAATAGTAACTGTAGAGTAAGACAGAGCTTAAAGGAAGAAACAAGCTGTGGTGATAACTTTAATCTATATAGGACTGGAGTAAAGAAAGGCAGAAGTGGCTCAGACGAGGAGTGCATTAGCTGTGTTTAATTCATAGAAACCTTATGGGATAATGTCTTCCAACAGCACATTCTGGAGCTGACCAGAAAGCAGGCTATACTTGGCCTGATGTCGCACAATGAGATAGAATTAACTAATAACTTCAGTAAAGGCAGTGATCATGATGGGAGTGAATTTTACATTCAGTTTTAGAACTGAGTCCAAAATTAACATTTTAAACTTAAGTAATGAGGTGACATGACAGCAGAAGCTAGCTAAAATGAACTGGCAAACAAGGTTAAAGTCAGTACAGGTGCAGGGATGGGGATACTTCAGACCAGTTGATCAGAATTCAGCATGATCCTATCAGGATGAAAGACAAGGATGCCAAGATTTGGGAATGCGAGATGACAATAGATATTGAAAGTTTAATCAAAAAGTAAGGGCAGTGTATTGATGGATTGATTGATAGTCGCATGCACCTAAGTATAGTGAAAAGCATTGTTTACGAACAGTACAGGCATATCAAAACAAGGGCATACAGATCATAGAGTAAAAAAACACTAGACAGAAGCATACAAGTTACATCACACAGAGGTGCGCTGGGCAATATCAGCATTATTTGAAGTTAGTGTCCACTCATCAGTCTAATAACAGCAGTGAAGAAGTTGTTCTTGAACCTGTTGGTGCGTATGCTCAAGCTTCTGTATCTTCTGTCTGACAGAAGAGGTTGTCGGAAAGCAGTGCTGGGTGCCATAGATCTTTACGATGTTGGTAGCCTTTCCATAGCAATGGGCCGTATAAATGGAATCCATGGATGGAAGGTTGATTTCCATGATGGCCTGGTTATGCACACAGCCTTCTGTAGTTTCTTACTGTCCTGGTTGAAACTTTATTGCTGGAACAGCACAGCAGGTCAGGTCATTGCCTGACCTGCTGTGCTGTTCCAGCAATAAAGTTTCAACTTTGATCTCCAGCATCTGCAGACCTCACTTTCTCCTCTTACTGTCCTGGGCAGAGTAGTTACCATACTAGGCCGTTTGAGGAATAGCAGGCATTGTTGTGCCTTCTTGACTGTTGCATTTGTGTGTGAAGTTCAGGACAGGTCATCTGTTATCCATCACTCTGAGGAACTTGACGCTCTCCACCCCAGCTCCGGTGATGTAGATGGTGGTGTGTTCTCCTCCTTTCTTTTTGAAGTGAATGATCAGTTCATTAGTTTTGCCAATGTTGAGACAGAGGTTGATCTCATTGCACCATGTCCTCAATCTCCTTTCTGTATTCTGACTCGTCGTTGTTACATATTCGTCTTACCATGGGGTCGCCGTCAGCGAACTTGCAGATGACACTCGAAATTTAGCAACACAGTCGTGGATGCACAAGTACAGTAGGGGGCTGAGGACGCATCCTTGGGGGGGCAACAGTGCTAAGGGTTATTATCAAGGAGGAGCAGTTGTCTAACTTCACTGATTGTGGTCTGTGGATCCAGTTGCAGAGGGCGGAGCAAAGACCTCAGTCTTGGCGTTTTGAGATCAGTCTGGAGGGGATAATGGTGCTGAAAATGGAGCTGTCATTGTTGAGCAGGAATCTGATGTTTCCCAGATGTTCCAAGGATGAGTGCTGCGCTAGGGAAATGGCATCCGCTGTGGATCTGTTATATCAGTATCCAAATTGTAGGAGATAAAAGCAGGCTGGGAGACTTGAGGTGACGTGGGCCACGACCAGCCTCTCAAAGCACTTCATGCTTATGGAGGTCACTGGAATGATGGTGGTCTTCTTGAAGCAGGTGGGGACTTAGGCTTGTAGGAGGGAAATGTTGAAGATGTTTGTGAATACCTCTGCCAGCTGATCCACCTGGGATCTAAGTGCTTGGCCGGGGGCTCCGTCCAGGCCCGTCGTTTTTCTTGTATTGACTCACAGCAAGACCAATCTGACATCTGCAGTGGTGACTGAGGGATCAGGCATGTCCCGGGCAGATGACACCTCACTGCTGGCATTCTGCTCAAACTGAGCATAAAAAGCACTGCTTTGGAGAAGCAGATGTTGGGCTGGGGTGTACAAAGTTAAGAATCACACAACACCAGGTTATAGTCCAACAGGTTTAATTGGAAGCACTAGCTTTCAAAGCCTTCATCAGGTGTGATGTACCTCTTCCTTTTACAAGGTTACTGTGCCCTTGAGTGTTTTTTTCCAGAGAGAGGGTCCAAGTAGGATGGGTTTGAACTGTTTATTGGGGCCCTTTTTGTTTAACCCCAACAGACAATGCCTCCAGCCTCAGGCTTTCATGTCTTTAAAAAAGGTATAATCAAAGGGCACAGCCAGCTCTTTGGCTGTGAAAGTCAATTCAGTTCAGTGGTTCATTGAGTCAGGGTCGCAGTTGAAACTGGAAGCTCTCTCTCCCCCCCTCCTGCCCTTCTAAGTTCGTAATTCGTAAGCGTTTTGTGTCATTTTTTAATCTTTGTGCTAAGGGAACTATTTATGGGGATTGTTGCAAATATTTTCAGAACAGCATTAGGTTGGGATAGTCTGTCGGGTTTTTAGATTGGATAAGTTATCCAGTCTTCTATTTTCTGTTTTGTGTTTCATTCCGTAATTTTTAAAATACTTTGTTTCTTTAAAACCTGGCAGTCAAATTAGCTAATTCACTCCAGGAATATCCACTATACACTTACCTAAAGCAAATAGCAAAGTTACAGTCTGAGCACTTGCTTAAAAAAAACGATTTATGGGGTCAGGCCTGGTCCATAACAAGTGGTAACAACTGACCAATCAGGAAGGAGGAACTCACCTGGGACAGAGCAAACCGTTGTAATGTCTGACTTTGTCCTAGGGTCTTGACAAAAGTAGCTAATGAGATATTTGACACTTCATTTTTGCAAATTAAAAGTTTTCTAAATTTAGGGAAGATTCCACTGGAATTAGTAAATTGGTCCTTTATTCAAAACAGGAGACAAAGCAGGAAGCTACGGGCCAATTAGCTTTGAGAAAGTAAGAGGTGATATGGATCAAGAAAGACTTGTTTGAATTAGATTTCAAGAAGGCATTTGAAAAGGCGCCACCTCAAAAGTTACTGAGGAAAATAAAAGCTCATGGTGTAGGAGGTAATATATTAACATGGATTGATGAGCTAACAGAAAACAGGGATATTATAAATAGGTAACTTTGATGTTAGCAGTATGTTAACAAGTGGTGTGCCACAAGAATTGGTGTTGGGGCCTCAACCCCATTACAATGTATCTAAACAATTTGGATCAAAAGGGCCAAAGGTATCGTTGTTAAGTGTGCCTGACACCATAGATAGAAGAACAAGTTATAAATAGGATATAAGGAGACCACAAAGAAATACAGGTATTTCCACTTTTCGAGCATTCACTTTACACAATTTCGCTTTTACAGAAGACCTACATTAGTACCTGTTTTCAGGAATCCGAAGAGGATTTTCGCTTTTACGAGAAATGGTGATACTTTTTCCCATTTAAATCATGCATTTTCACTTTATGCCATTTTTGGCTTAAGAAAGGTTCCCTAGGAACGCTCTACTTTCGGATAGCAGGGGTTACCTGTATAGGTTAGTTAATCAGCAAAGATCTGGCAAATACTGTAGCAAAATGTAAAATTATCCATTTTGGCAAGAAGTATAAAAAAGCATATTATCGAAATTTGAGGGGTTGCAGAGCTCTGATGCAGAGGGATCTGAGTGTCGTAGTGCACATATTGTAAAACACTTCATATGCAGGTATAAGAAATAATTAGGAAAACTAATAGAATGCTGTTGTTTATTGTGAGAGGGATTGAACATCAACATATGGAGGGCACACTTCTGTTATTTATGGCGTTGGGTGGTATCACAGCTGAAATATGATTCATAGAATTGATCTCCTTATTTAAAAATGGATATAAATTTATTGGAAGCAGTTCTCAGCAGACTGATACTTGGAAGGTACTGCATGCAGTCACCCTTCTATGAAAAATTCTAAGTAGTTTTAGTTATTTGAGTTTTCTTTGAATTATGATGGAAATACTTTGGGACCTACAGATTTATGTCATGATTAACACATTTTCTTAAAACATCTTTGTGGCATGATGAACACATTGATCCAAACCTTTCAGGGAATTTAACAGAAACAACCTTTGCCAAGTATATCAAACAAGGAAATTCAGAGAACTGAATGGTGAACTGGTCTAAAGTAACCTTAATATCCCAGAACTGCTCAAGAGTAGAGACACAACTCCTTACCTCTGCGCCCTGTCCCAAGGGGTGGGGGTGCTCCTGGGGGCCCGTGAATATCAGGTCTACCTGGCATTGGCTTAATTATCGAAGGTCTTTGGACCTGGGAAAGTTTCTGGTTCAATTCAATCATCCTGAAATGGTAAAATACAAGCAATTTATTCTGTTATAAATACTTGATTTTTGTATAGATCATTCAAGCCCCTGTATCCATGAGTGATGAGATAAGCATATATCTTATTTATACTTCAATTTCATGTACCTACCTTTCATAAAATATTATATCCACTGAATCACAACCTACACAGCTATATTCCAGCACACTGACTTCTGGAACAGTAATTCCATATTTCCAATACTCCTTTGCTAGACAGAAAGAAAAATGGTATGTTGTTGTTTATTGTAAAGTGGACAAAATTTTAAAAAGGGATATTTTGCCCAAGTGGTATCAGGCATTGGTGCAAGTACATTTACAGTTGTGCAAAATTTTGATTTTAAAAAAGGATGTAATTGCATTAGAATCAGTGAAGATTTACTTGAATGATTCCTACATCAAAATAGATGGTGTAGTGGATGGTGAAGATCATCTCAGAGTACAACAGGACCATGATCAAATGGACCAATGAGCCAGAGTGGCAGATGGGAGTTTAATAAGGGGCAAGAGTCTCAGGGCTTTCCACTTCTTCTTGGAAAGTAGGCCTGAACCATCTCCACCCATCACATTCCTCCTCTGCCTGGCCAAACTCATCCTCAGTTTGAGCAACCTCTCCTTCAATTCCTCTCAATGTTTTCAGATCATAGACACTGCTTCCCTCTCTCATTCTGGAAATGGAAAGGCTTGTCAATTTTCGTTTCCAATTTTCATCATGTACTCATCTTCAACTGGTCCATCTCCTCCCTTCCCTTCAGTAACATTGGTTTCCATTTCAGAGGATATACACCCATATACACCAGAAACACACTGACTCCCAGTTACCTGAACAACAGGTTCTCAAACACTGCTTCCTGTAAGAGCTACACTCCATTCTCCCAGTTGCTCCACTTCCATCACATCTGGATTTCCGCAGGCCTCAGAAAGATCCACCTTTATCCTCAGCTGAGGATTCCACCATTGTTAACAGAGCCTTTAGCTGTATCTGACCCATTTTCTGCACTTCTGCCCTCCCACAGCTGTGACAGGTTCCCCCAGGCCTCACTTTCCACCCCAACAGTATCTGCACCCAAGGGATCATGAGCCTTCATTTCTGCCACCTCCAGTGGGATGTCACCACCAGATGTATGTTCCCTTCCTCTCCATTCTCAGCATACCACAGGGATCGTTCCTCCAGGACAAGCTGGTCCACTCCACCTCCATTGCTCACACTTACCCACGCAGTTGCAGGTGCAACATTTGCTCTTTTGCTTCCTCCCTCCTCACTATCTAGACATACCTTCCTGGTGAAGCAGTGACTTACCTGAACTTCAATCAATCAATCTACAGCACAGTGGCTCAGTGGTTAGCACTGCTGACTCTCAGCGTCAGGGACTGGGTTTGATTCCAGCCTCAGGCGACCGTGTGTGGAGTTTGCACATTCTCCCCGTGTCTGCGTGGGCTTCCTATGGGTGCTCCGGTTTCCTCCCACAGTCCAAAGATGTGCAGGTTAGGTGAATTGGCCATGCTAAATTGCCCACAGTGTTCTGGGATATGTAGGTTAGGTGCATTAGTCAGGAGTAAATGTAGAGTAATAGGGTAGGGGAATGGATCTGGGAGGGTTACTCTTTGGAGGGCTGGTGTGGACTTGCTGGGCCAAATGACCTGTTTCCACACTGTAGAGATTCTATTAGAAAAAAATCTAGTCCACAGTATTCCCTGCTCACAACCTAGTCTCCTCTACATTGGGGAGACAAAATGCAGACTGGTTGACCACTTTACAGAACACCTACATTCTGTCCATAAAAATTACTGAATTTTCAGTTGCCTGCCACTTCAATACAGCTTTGTGATCCCAGGCCAACATGTGTGTCTCAGGCTTGCTGCAGTGCTCCAGAGAGACTCAGCATAAACTGGAAGACCAGCATCTCATCTTCCACTTGAGCCTTCAGGACTCAATTTGGAGTTCAACAATTTTCGGGCTTGAACACTTCCTTCCATGCCCTTCACCCACCCAACAACCCATGAACTGTCATCACATGGGCTGCTTTCAGGACAACCAGCCCATTTTCACCAACTCATTGTCCCCATTATCAGCTTTTCTCCTTCGTGGCTTACTATCAGCCAGCCTTTTGTCCACCTATCTTTCTCTCTCCGGGCTTGATCTCCATCTATTCACTCACTCCCCTACCCTCTGCCCCAATTTTCATTTCTCTTTCAGATCTTCAGCATCCACAGTTCTTTGTTTCATTCAACAGATTATTGACTGACAAGGAACTCAAAGAGAAAATCAAGAGTTAACAGGAAAAGAGAGGCCATAATCAGACAACCCATGATCTTATCAAGCGGCATAGTAACTTAAGGTGCCAAGTAGCCTACTCCTGGTCCTATTTTGTATATTCATATGATATCCTCTATCCTGATTTCACTCCTGAATCAGTTAGCTGTTATATACAAAATGTGGCCTTGTTCCCATCTCTCAAAGGAAATTCTTCCTATAATTGTTGTGCTGAATCCCTCGATTATTTTAAATAGCTTGGTTAAAGTACCAACCATCTAGGTTTAAGGGCAAGTAACCATAGAATCCCTACAGTGTAGAAACAGGCCATTAGGCCCAAAAAGTCCACACCGACCCTCTGAAGAGGGTCGGTGTGGACTCTGAAGACCAAGGCCCATTCCCCAATATTCCCCCTGACTAGTGCACTAACCTGCACATCCCTGAACACTATTAGCAATTTTAGCATGGCCAATTCACCTAAACTGCACATCTTTGGACTGCAAGAGGAAACCAGAGCACCCAGAGGAAATCCATGCAGACATGGGGAGAATGTGCAAACTCCACACAGACAGTTGCCCATGGCTGAAATCAAACCTGGGTACCTGGCGCTGTGAGGCAGCAGTGATAACCACTGAGCCACCGTGCTGCCCCCAAATGCTTGGGTCCTCCCCGTTGGGAATTGAACCCAAGTCTCCCAGTGACAGGTGGGGATACTAACCACCATACTACCAAAGACAGTACAATTTAAACCTGTAAGCCTCAGTGTCACACTTGTAAATCTATGCTACGGCCATCCACATGCACAGACCTTTCCAAAAGTATTACAGTCTAAACTGAACGTAGGATTTCAGATGTAGTCCGACAAAGGTGCTGTACATTGTTGCTTCACTTTTCACAGCTTAAAATCACTTGCACAATTTTAAATTCAAACATTTTTGACATAAAAGCTAGTATCCATTAAGCCTTGAACCTATGTTCTGCATCTTATTAATTTTTGTTGATGGCAGCCAGATTTCTGTTTCTGCAGGTCCAAATCTCTCACCACTAGTAAAATATTCTCAGTCATCCTTCTCAGATCTGAGGTGGATGACCTCAGTTTTACAATCTCACACAGTGAACTCTATCCATCATAGTTTTGCCCTTTTATGAATCAGTGACCCTTTGTAACTTCCTGTTCACATCTACACAACTTACTTCGCTTTCTGAAAACCTGTTTGCACAACAATCTACTGCTTCACTCCACTTGTTGATAAATACGACAAAACAGAGAACTCAAGACAGAAACCTGAGGAAAACAGGCTTCCAGTCACACATTCTGATTATCCTTAGTCTTAGCTTCCTGTTGCTCAAACAATTACCAAGTTCACAAAATTCCCACACATTTTGTTAGCAATCTCTTGTATGTAACATTAAACATTCTTGGAGGTCCACATGGACAACATCTATAGACACTTCCATATTCATTATCTTAGCAAACTCAAAACATACCCATGCTGCACAGATCCATCTGAGATGTAAATGAAGCATTGCACGCAATTACAAAAAATATTACTTACTTTTGCCTCAAATTTGCAGTCTCCCGCTTTTCTTCAGTGAGCGTTCTTTCAGCTGAACGTGCACTTAGCTGTTAAAAATTAGAATTTTTTTTTAAATGCCATCAGTTTTTCAGCTTTTCCAACAGTAAATTATTCCAACATTTTAATGAAAACTGTCCATGCTTCATGTGCAGCCTAAGGACTGAGGCACTAAGATGCAGATTAACTTGCATATTCTGATATAATATAGTTTCTACTAAATGACAAATATTAAACCATTTGTGATAAAAGTTGTATAATTTATAAATATTGCTTGACAGTACAGAACTTAAATATTGTTAAAATATAGTTGAAGCTTGTCAGCTTGCACACAGACAGATTTCAAAAAAGGGACACGATTTTATTTAGCGTGAGAAGATGTTGGTTGTGTGGCTGGACAATGCAACAAAAACCCTGAACTGGCAATCTTAATTCTCAGATTGGTCAGGGTGTTGCCTATGGCAAAGGGTTTTC
Organism: Chiloscyllium plagiosum; assembly: GCF_037043375.1. Classification (NCBI taxonomy): domain Eukaryota; kingdom Metazoa; phylum Chordata; class Chondrichthyes; order Orectolobiformes; family Hemiscylliidae; genus Chiloscyllium; species Chiloscyllium plagiosum. The sequence continues at coordinate 151,538,248 of NW_028270141.1, forward strand.
TTTAAAAATAAAAGAAGTCAGGGAGTGTTTCCAAAACAGTGACTAAATCCAGCATTTCAACAGAAAGCAGGTAACTGCAGACCCATGTGGTATTAATCAAATGTTTTAGTTTAATTGACTTGCACATGTGGTGTCATTGGCTGGTCAGCATTTATTGATGTTGCCTTCTTGAACCATTGCAGTCCATGTGCTGTAAGTAGATCCACAGTGCCCTAAGGGAAAGAATTCCAGAATTTTGATCCAGAGACAGTGAGGAAACAGTGAAATAGTTCCAATTCAAGATGGTGAATGGTTGGAGGGGAATTTGCATGTAGTTATGTTCCTATGTATCTGCTGCCCTTGGGCTCTAGTTGGAAGTAATAGTCGGTTTGGAAGTGTTGTCTGAGGACCTTAGGTGAATCCAGTAGATAGTGTACACTGCTGCAACTTCCAGTTAAGATGGCGGCAGGATGAGAGGAGTAGCCAAAGCTCCTCTGCTAACCAGCTCCTTTACTTTTCTTTTTCTTTCCCCCTTCTTGCTGCAGTATTTCTTTCCCCCAACGCCCAAATGTTTAACGTCTTAAAATACCCTTAGCTGGAGGGAATGGAGATCGGAGTCTGAGACCAGCCTGCCAGAGAGACAGTCAGTGGCATGAGCAGGAGCAGAAAGTGCATGGGCCAGGTCCCAGAAGAGAGTCATGGCCAGAGCCCGGAGTGGGAGCAGAGTGAGAGCCAGCCAAGTCCCAGGAGTGAGTCGCGGCCAGAGCCAGCATGTGGAAGCAGAACAGAGGCTGAGTCCCGGAAGCAAGTCACAGCCGGAACAGCACCAGCGTGCATGCAGTCTGAGCTGGGAGCTGAGTCATGGACGGAGCCAGAGTGGGAGCAGAGTGAGCCTTGGCCACTCTGTTGTACGGGTCCTGGACAGATGCCAGTATGTGGAGGCCGTGAGGCCTTGTATTCTGAAGCTTGGTGGGCTCGTACTCCGTGAAAAAGGATTATAACTTAAGGTACTTTAAAGATACTTTTTATTCTCATTCTGGACTTTTTAAACGCTGTATTCCCATGCTAGTCTACTTCTTTTTGCTATTACAATTCTGTAACAAAGTATCAATACCTATGTATCCTGTACCTAAGATGGTGCAGAGAGGTGACATTACAAACTTATCATGTGACAACAAAGGCTACTATATTCTACTCTGAGCACTGATGTCGTAAGGAGTGGATACTTCTGGATGTGGTGCCAATCAAGCGGACTGCTATGTCTTTGTTGGTGTCAAGCTTCTTGAGTGTTGTTGGGGCTGCATGCATCCAGGCAAATTGGAAATATTCCATCACGCTCCTGACTTGTGCCTTGTAGATAGACAGGCTTTGGGGAGTCAGGCGGTGAACTACTCACCATAGTATTCCTAGCCTCTGAACCGGTCTTGTGCCACTGTGTTTATGTGACAAGTCCAGATGAGCTTCTGGATAATGGCACCCCAAGGTCGTCGATAGTGGGGAATTCAGTGATGGCAACACCAATGGATGCCGAGGGGCAGTGGTTAGGTTGTTTCTTACTGGAGATTGTCATTGCTTTGTATTTGTGTAGTGTGAATGTTATATGCCACTTGTCATCTCAAGCCTTGACACTGTCCAGATCTTGTTGCATTTCAAATATGGACTCTTCAGTGAGGAATCACAAATGGTGCTGAGCAGTGTGCAGTCATTAGCAAGCATCCCCACTTCTGACCTTAGGATGGAGAGAAACTTGTTGATGAAGTACCTGAATATGGTTGCGCTGAATGTGGAAACTCCCTCAGAGATGTCGAGAGTTAAGGTCACTGTCCTCCAACAACCATAACCATCTTCCTATGTGCTGTGACTCTAACAAATATCCATTGATTCCAGTTTTGCTAGGTCTCCTTTATGCCACCCGCCATTGAATGCAGCCTTAATGTTGATGGTCATCACTCTCACTTCTTTGTCCATGTGTGAACCAAGGCTGTAATGCAGTCAAGAGCTGAGTGGCCCTTTTGTGAATGCTTCAGCCTTACGTTTTGCACTGATGTGTTGGGATCTTCCATCATTGAGAATGGGGACATTTGTGGAGCCTCCTCGTCCAACGAGTTTAATTGCCCACCATCTTTCACAACTGGGTGTGACAGGGTTGCTGAGCTTAGATATGATCTGTTCGTTATGGGATCGCTTGGCTTTATCATTTGATGCTTATGCTGTTGGGCATGCAACTACTCCTGCTTGGTAGCTTCACCAGCTTGACAACTCATTTTTAGGTATGCCTGGTGCTGCTCTTTGCATGCCCTCCTGCACTCTCTGGGTCAAGAGATTTAATCAAGTTTTCAAAAAGTAGGCAAATTAAATGGTCTATTGCAAGTAAGGAGACATTCAGAGAAATTCATTTCCACAGATGATTACTGGAACATGAAATTCTTCACAGCAAGTACTTATTTTAAATATGTAATATTTCACCCAAGAAAACACAACTGTAGGATTCAAATATTCTCATGGAGTAGGCCAGATGGTCTCCTTCTGAACTCTAAATGAGAAATAATGCACAGGCATGGTCATTAATAAAGGAAGAAATAAAAGGGGGCTAGGGAGCAGTGACAGGGCTGTCTGGATAAATTTCAGTGGAGTCAAGAGGAGGACATATTCTGATAATATCACTCAAATGCACTGCAATTTTAGACAGGAGCTAAATACTATCCAAGCAGAACAGCATCTCTCTAACCAAGCAGCTATTACAGATTAATCCTTTCTTGAAAAAAAAATATAACCGAGAGTTATTGGTTCAATCTATATACAATGGTTCTGACTTGGGGGTAACAAATTCAAATATCCGCACTCACCCAGTTTTCATGAGCCTTCTTCTCATGTGCAGCAATCTGGAAAATAAATTTTTGAAGTATTTACACAAAAACACAGCAACAGTAAAATGTTAACCTGAAATGAAAGCATCCATATGGAATTCACCATAGATAATTACATTAAAAGAGAGAAAAACACAAAAGCAGCGATTTTTTTTCCACACAGAAGTGATTGAACTGCAATCCATCTTCACTATGCGTTCAGAAATATCACTGTAATAGCAAAGGGCACTAGCTAGAGCCATAAAACATATGGAAAGAAAGCCACAAACACTGTTCAGTCGTTCCTAAAGGATCCAACTTCTTGCAGCACAATTATGTAACTTCAAAAGAAGGCAAAAATAATAAGATGAGAACAAGAGCCATGAGAGTTTCAGGAAAATCTTTGGGAAATTTGTTCTCAAATTAACATTCTTCCCAATTACCTCAGAAAACTCAAACATTTGTTAATACTATTGGCCTTTCTTGAATGCATGTTTATTTTTAAGGCTATTATCTATGTTACATATGTGACAACTAGAAGCTTGCTAACTGATCCATTGTTACAGGTTGAGTGAAAAAGAAAAAGTTGAAACTTTATTGCTGGAACAGCACAGCAGGTCAGGCAGCATCCAGGGAACAGGAGATTCGACGTTTCGGGCACAGGCCCTTCTTCAGGAATGGCCTGTGCCCGAAACGTCGAATCTCCTGTTCCCTGGATGCTGCCTGACCTGCTGTGCTGTTCCAGCAATAAAGTTTCAACTTTGATCTCCAGCATCTGCAGACCTCACTTTCTCCCTGAAAAAGAAAAAAAACTGGGAAAGTTGTTCAATGGTCCCAGTCCAGAAGGTTCACTGGGATGACCATTTTGCTTGCCAGGTTTTTCTGTAGTTCAAGCTCTTCTCAGCATTTTAGCTGTGGACAGAGACTGGATAGGCTCAGGCTATTTCTTAAGAGCAGGTAAGGCTGAGGGGGACCTGTTGAGGTGTATAAGATTATGAAGGGTATGGACAGTTGGATAGCAAGCAGTTGTTTCCCTTGGTTCAAGAGGAAATAATGAGAGGATTTGAGGAAAAGCATTTTCAACTAGGTGATGGTGACAATCTGGAATGCACTGCCTGGGAGGGTAGTACAGGCAGAAAATCTCACAATCTTTAAAAAAAGATGCGGATGAGCAGTTGAAAGTGTCAGAACATTTAAGGCTATGGGCCAAAGACTGGAAATTGGGATTAGATAGATCTTTGCAGACTCGACGAGCCAAAGGGCCTCTTCTGTGCTGTACAACTCCAAGCTTCTTCTCCAAGCTCTTTTCACTTCTTCACAAAAGGCAAAATCCACTGATACATTCATGCAAAGTTTCTTAGCTACTATTTAAAGGCCACAGCTTCCAGCAACTGGTGAGGTGAAAGTAGGCTTTAGACATTTTACTGAAAAGGTTAACCTTTCAAGCAGTCTGAACAGCCATACTTTGTTCACTTACACAGGGGCCAGTTCGTTGCCAGACTGATGGTCTGTCATCCACCATTGGTCACAACTCTACAAACTAATCAGCAACCCACTGCCAGCTGTATCGCACTTTGCACACTCCGTCTTTTGCCAGTCTAAGCACAAACTGCTTCCCCCACTGCTTGAACATAGCAGGTTAAATGATATCTACTTCTACCCCAATCCATGACATCTTAAGACTGAACAATAATCACTCAATATTACAGAACCACCAGGACAATCTTCCCATTACCTGATTTTTGAAAGATCTCTCAGTCTTATGCAGCTCTTCTTCCATCTCCTGAATTCTTTGTCTAATAATTCAAAACGAAAGATCATTAGCAAAGCTAAATGAATTTCTTCAGTTTAAGCAAGCATCATAGCTGGGAAGGTACATAGGCAAAAAATGGTTCCAGGCATAGTATAGCAGCATGAAAAGCTTTAAGGTATAGAGAGGACAGTAATTTCTAAAACTTGCTGAAAGTTTCACAAATTGAACATCAAAGAAAGCAAGATCATTATCGCTAGGACATGGCTTCAGTAAACTTCAATAGTTCTAATATTGGGTGCGAATGAACAAAATCCATTAGGCTCAGAGGCAGAAGCAACACAGTGGAACGGCAACTTTAGATAGCATCTTTAATGCTGTGAGATGAACCAAGATGCTTCAGAGGGTTGTAAACAAACAAGATTTGATGCTGAGCAAAGCTAAGGAGATATTTGGGAAGATGACTAAAAGCTTAGTCAAAGATACAGGTTTTAAGAAGTTGTAAAGGATGCTTAGAGAGGGATTGAGTGTGTTTTGGGCATGGCAGTTGGAGGCATATCAAATTATGGTCACATTGAAATCAGAAAATAAAAACCCAGAATTAGAAGCGCAGAGAGTAAAAGCTGAGGAAGTTTTGATCAGGTTAGATTAGATTACTTACAGTGTGGAAACAGGCCCTTTGGCCCAAGAAATCCACACCAACCCACCGAAGTGCAATCCACTCAGACCCATTCCCCTACACCTAACACTACGGGCAATTTAGCATGGCCAATTCACCCAACCTGCACATTTTTGGACTGTGGGAGGAAACCGGAGCACCCGGAGGAAACCCACACAGACATTAGGAGAATGTGCAAACTCCACACAGACAGTTGCCTGAGGTGGGAATTGAAGTCGGGTCCCTGGCGCTGAGAGGCAGCAGTGCTAACCACTGTGCCACCGTGTCACCCAAGTTATAAAGAGGGATCAAGGAAGCTTATAGAAAAGTTTGTCAAAAAGAATTTAAAATAAAAATAATTTAAAAATAGAACCATTGCTTAATCAGGAGGCAATCTAAGTCAAGGTGAATAAGACTTGATGAGAGTGAAGTTTCAGATGACTTCACATTTACAGAGGTTGAAAGGCAGGCCAGGACTGATAACGTGCAATGGTGTGAAATTATGACAGGCTAGAAAAACTTGGGACTGTGTTCTTGAAAACAGATGACACAGTGGAGCCAAGATATGCAGGGAAGGTGAATATAACACTCTACACTGCAATCTGAACCAAGAGTAGCACCACAATTCAAACTGATGAAAGGGAGAGGGTCTTTTCCCCTTACACATGGAGTGATCCACAAGTGAAACATGTTTCCAGCTTGATTCAGGAAACAAAAAGACAATGGAATCATGTAATAGACAAGGTCAATAGTCTCATATTGGGTAAGGAAACAAAGGGAGCAGATGGATGATACCTGGACAGATGAAATAGCTAAAATCAAATGGCTTCCCTCATCAGCTTTTCCTCATCAACTCTAACTCCCCTTTTATCATGTCAAAATTGTAACTAGGATTAGGTGAAATGTGTTAGATTTGACATCTATTGAACTGGGTATCAAACTTCACTCCAAATTTCATTGTTAAAAAGAAAGCATTAATGTCAAATATCATGACAATTATCTTTGCATACAATTTGAAATCACAGTTGCCGAGTGACTGCTTTTGACTACAAAGCACTGCAGTGTAGAATAATACGACATGTGATGTAGCCAAGAAGCTCTCAAATCTCAGATCCTAATCTCAGCTCTAAACAAACAATGCTGTTTCCTAATGCGAAAGCACAAAAGGGATAATCCAATTCAAACTAATGGCAACAAAATATTTTAATGTGCACCAAAACTGGCATTACATCATGTCTAGTTAAAATAGAGTGGATACCATTACTACTAAAAACGCTGTTAATAAACACTTGCACTAAAACTACTGAGCAGTCTCCGGTGCCTTTTAACCATAAATCAGAAGTTTAGAGTTCATGCTCATTCCAGACACTTGGACATATTTCAATGGCCTCTTTCAGGTAAGACCCGGGGCCTCACATACTTTCCCAGATTGGTGCAAAACAGCCATAGCAAGTAGTCAGGGTCTTCCCAATTTTCACCCCTCAGCTAATTTCACTAAAGCAGTGTAACTGGTCATTTACTTCACTGCTGTTAATGAGAGCTGGTTCTGCTTAATTAGCTGTTGTATTTCTCGCATAAAAGTAACTACAGTTCAAGTAGTTCTTAATTGGCTACAAGCATTTTGAGATAATTCATGGTTGTGATTTATGAGATTACTATGGGGCATCCCACCGTGAGATGCAAATAATATAACTACTGACTTGTACATCTTCACTTCCTCCACAGCCTGGAGTGCTTTTTCATCAGCTGCAGATAGTTTCAGTTCCTTCTCTTGACGCTGACACTCTTCTTGAGTCAACCTCCTATAAAGGGTAGAAATAGTAAACAGGTTATACTCTGGTATAAAAAGGACACAAAGCCACCAACGATCACAACGGTTTTCAAAAACAGAATCGGCACCAATATCCTGCAGGAATGAAATCTGCCATCCTCACCTGGAATGGTCTACATGTGATCCTAGGCCTACAGCAAATGAGGGTAACTCTTAACTGCCCTCTGAAATGGCCTAGCAAGCCACTCAGTTCATCAATCACTATGAAATCTCAATAAATTGAGAAAGACCTCACCTAGCACTGACTTAAACATTGGTAAAGACAATGGCAGAAACAGCATTGTTGACTCCGCAACTTCCTTCTGACTAACATCTAAGGGCCAGTGCCAAAATTGGGAGAGCTCTCTCTCAGACTAATCAAGCAAAGCCTGACTTAACCTTACCCACAGAATAACCCCAGACACCACCATCACTAGACACTTGCTGTTTCACCAGCAGGACAGACCCAGCAGAGGTATTGCACAGGAATCCTAAACAGGAACTCTGGACCTGAAGTCGTTTCATGTCTTCAGATTAAATATTGGCAAGGAAACACCTGATTGCCAAATATCGTCCTCCCTTCATCCTTCTCCCTCCATGTTGAACAACACTCGAAGGAAGCACGAAGGTTGGCAAGGGAGTAATAGATAGCAACATTGAAAGTTGCCCAGGTATGTCCTGTACACAATAAGCAGGACAAATCCAACCTGGTCAATTACCACCCCATCAGTCGGCTCTCGATTAGCAGTAAAGTGATGGAAGGTGTCATCAACAGTGGTATCATTGAGCACCTCCTCATTAATGCCCAGTTTGGATTCTCCCAACACCACTCAGCTCCTGATCTCCTTACAGCTTTCATTCAAATTTGAACAAAAAAGTTGACTTCCATCACAGGTTTGGAAAGTTCTGTCTAAGGATCTTTGGTGCATTTCTGCAGTACATCTTGTGGATAGTACACACTGTTGCTACGAGATTACTAGATTACCTGCAGTGTGGAAACAGGCCCTTCGGCCCAACAAGTCCACACTGACCTCCAAAGAGAAACTCATCCCCCTATATTTACCCATGACTAACTCACCAAACGCTATGGGTAATTTAGCATGGCCAATTCACCTAATCTGCACATCTTTGGACTGTGGAAGGAAACCAGAGCACCTGGAGGAAACCCACGCAGACACGGGGAGAATGTGCAAACTTCACACAGACAGTTGCCCAAGGCGGGAATTGAACCTGGGTTCCTGGCACTGTGAGGCAACAATGCTAGCCACTGAACCACCATGCCGCCCCAACTGAGCATCAGTAGTGGAGGGAGTGGATGTGATGCCTATCAAGTAGGCAACTTTTTAACAGATGGTCGAAGGGTGTGGTGCTGGAAAAGCACAGCGGTCAGACAGCATCTGAGGTGCAAGTGAACTGACATTTCAAGCGCAAGCCCTTCATCAGGAAAGATGAAGGGCCTATGCTCAAAACAAATTCTCCCGCACCTCAGATGCTACCTGACTGGCTGTGCTTTTCCAGCACCACACTGACTCTTCCAGCATCTGTAGTCCTCACTTTGTCCTTGTCATGGATGGTGTCAAGCTTTTGAATTTTGCTGGAGCTGCACTGATCGAGACAGTTGGGTGTAATCTATCACACTCAAACTTGTGACTTGTAGATAGTGGGAAGTCAGGTGGTGAATTAGTTGCTGCAGTATTTCTAGTCTCTGGCCTGCTCTCTTGTCCACTATTTATGTGAGAAGTTCAGTTGAGTTTCTGGTCAATGATAACCCCCAAAGATGTTGATATTGAGTGGTGGTAACACCACTGAATGTCACTGGGGAATGGTTAGATTGTCTCTTTATTGGAGATGATCACTGCTTGGCATGTGTGGCGAGAATGTTACTTGCCACTTGTCAACCCAAGCCTGGACGTTGGCCAGATCTTGTCTTTGAACACTGACTGCTTCAATATTCAAGGAGTTACGAATGGTGTTGAACATTGTCTAACTCCTGCAGAGATGTACTGGAGCTGAAATAACTGACCTCCAACAACCACAGCATATGACAGATGACATTTCCATGGCCCTACACTCATCCCTGCAACGTCTGAATGAAAAGGGTACCTGTGGCAAGTTCCGACGCACTGAAGGTAAAGCTGTAGTCAACACTATAATTGAAACCAAACTAATCTCCAAACTCAGATCTAGGTCTTTGCTCTGCCCTCTGCAACTAGATCGTTGACTTCCTGACCCACAGACCACAATCAGTGAGAATCGGCAACAGCGCCTCCTCTCAGACACTCAACACCAGTTCCCTAGAAAGATGTGTATGTACCCGCTTACTAAATTCCCTGTGCACTCATGACTGTGTGGCTAAATTTTGTTTCAATTCCTTCTACAAGTTTGCTGATCACACGACTATTGTAGGCCGGATTTTAATGACAAAATGGAATACAGGAAAGAAATAGTGTTATTGGTGGTATGGTGTAAAGATAACAATCTCCCCTTCAACATCAGCAACACAAAAGAGCTGGTCACTGACTTCAAGAAGGTGGAGAGCACGCCCCTATCCACATCAATGGAGCAGAGGTGGAGCTGGTCGAGAGGGTTCTAAGGAGTGACAGTCACCAACAATCTGTCCTGGTCCACCCACACTGATGCGATGGTCAGGAGGGCACAACAATGCCTCTACTTCCTCAGGAACCTAAGGAAATTTGGCATGTCCATAATTTTTATAGAAGGACCATACAAAACATTCTACCCAGATGCATCATGGCTTGTTATGACAACTGCTCTGTCCAAAGCCACAAGAAACTACAGCCCAGTCTATCATGTAAACCAATCTATACTTCTTGCTGCGTTACAAGGACAAAGACAGTCAACATAATCAAAGACCCCTCCCACCCTGGTAATGATCTCTTCCAATCTCTTTCGGCAGACAGAAGATACAAAAGCTTAAACACGTGGACCAAAAGGTTCAAGAACAGCTTCTTTCCCACCGTTTTTAGACTTCAGAGTGGAGCTCTCAAATTTCAAATATAATATTTATCTCAGTCTCTGTGGACCCATCCCTGCATCTGTAACATTTGTATTCCTCACTGTTCTATTACCTTTTTGTACTGTGTATTAATTAGATTAGATTACCTACAGTGCGGAAACAGGCCCTTCGGCCCAACTAGCCCACACCGACCCTCTGAAAAGTGACCCATCCAGACCCATTCCCCACTCCTTACTGATGCACCTAACTCTATGGGCAATTTAGCATGTCCAATTCACCTGACCTGCACATCTTTGGACTGTGGGAGGAAACTGGAGCACCCGGACGAAACCCACACAGACACGGGGAGAATGTGCAAACTCCACACAGTCAGCCGCCTGAGGCTGGAATCAAACCTGGGTCCCCAGCGCTGCGAGGCAGCAGTGCTAACCACTGAGTCCCGTACTGAACGCAACACAAAACTTCACTGTATCTAGGTATATGCAACAGTAATAATCAAATAAAATCATCTTCCTATGTGCCAGGTATGACTCCAATCAGCACAGAGTTTGCCTGATACCCACTGAATCCAGCTTTGATTAGATTAGACTAGATTCCCTACAGTGTGGAAACAGGCGCTTCGGCCCAACAAGTCCACACCGACCCTCCAAAGAGCAACCCACCCAGACCCATTTCCCTCTGACTAATGCACCTAGCACTATGGGCAATTCACCTGACTTACATATCTTTGGACTGTGGGAGGAAACCGGAACACCCGGAGAAAACCCATGCAGACACAGGGAAAATGTGCAAACTCCACACAGACAACTGCCCGACGCTGGAATCGAACCTGGGACCATGGTGCTGTGAGGCAGCAGTGCTAACCACTGAGCCACTGCGCCGCCCTCTGCTCAGGCTATGTGATGTCACAAGCAGTCGAATGCGGCTTTGATGTAAAGGACTTTCACTGTCACCTCACCACTGTAATTCAGCTCTTTTGTCCATGTTTGAATCAAGGCTGTAACGAGGTCAGGAGCTGAGTGGCCCTGGCAGAACCCAAACTGGGCGTCATTAAGCAGGTTATTGTTGAGCAGGTGCTGCTTCTTAGCGCTGATGATGACATCTTCCATCATTTTACTGATGGTCGAGAGTAGACAGAAGAGATGGTAATTTGACTGGGTTGGATTTGTCTTTTTTTGTGTGTACAGGACATACCTGGGATGTGGTATAGACACTAATGACAAGAATGATCCCTGTATATTTTCAAATTTGCTGAGGTACCTGCCTTCATTCACAGCAGCTACATTAGGACTTGTAGTTCAAGAACAAAGAGGGAACGTGTTCCTACTATACCTGATCCTCTATGTGGACAGAATGAGGAACATGTGGGACTGTATCCTGGCAGAAGTTTTGTGTTGTTGGAAGGTGCGCATTTTGGAAAATTTGTATGGGATGAAAGGTGTGCCTCAAACATCATCACCTACCCATGAATTCACTGGTGCTAATCTCCCAATACTGTAATTTACTGAAATTCAACAATAGTTCTAATATTTTGAGGGTGTAATTGAAATACAAGTCAATTTTTCCAGTCAACCTGCTTGCTTAAATATTCGTTAATCTGGGTCCAGTAAATAGTGTCAATACTACTAGATATGTGCAGAGTTTCACCAACCTAACAAGAGGTTGTCAAACATGCATGGTTATGAAATCCCATTTATTTTCTTCCATTTCCTCATGCTTGATCACCCCAAGCAACTTGGCTACAGACGTGTTGCTGTCACATGGCACAACACATTCCTCAGTTTGTCATTTTCCTACACAGGTAGGCTAATTGTGAGAGTTTAGCAAGAATGTATTGGAAATACAAACCAGTATCTCACAACAGGGCTGCTGCACCTCTTTCTTGGTTGTACTGTCACATATATAGTGATTAGCCATCTGTTAGCTTTTCCACCTTATCACTAACTTCCTGAACGTTAATGTGACCGCATGATTACTTCACGACTAAGCAGATAATATTCAGCAAAACTTCTTCTCAAAATCAGCATTGCTCCTTCCAACTTTAAATCTTATCAGATTAGAACATAATGAGGCTGTTACCAGCAGTAAGTTAGTCAATTTCTGTTCCCTTTCCATCCAAAAATTCAGTTCAGAAGTTAAAAGTTAAAAGTAAAACCAAAAGAACTGTGGATGTTGTAAGTCAGAAACAAAAACAGAAGTTGCTGGAAAAGCTCAGCAGGTCTGGCAGCATCTGTGAAGAGAAATCAGATTTAACGTTTTGGGTCCTTTCCTCAGAACACAAAAGAATGAGTACACAGCAGGTCAGTGAAATTGAAATGGCAACATCAAAATTTCAAGTCAGATTTTTCAGCTCAGTAACTCTAGGACCTTCAGCTTCTCATTTTGCGTCCTAACTCTCAAATCAGTCTAACTGTGCTGGTGACAGCTATTGCTTTTGTCAGAACATATTCATAAAGGAAGGCAAAAACTCTTCTTTGTAATTAGGTCACTCAATAAATAAGTCTTCTCCATTTTTTAAATCAAATCCCTGTGAACATAGGTAGAAATTTCAATGCTAAAAATAACAGAAGCCATTGAACAGAGTGGATACACATCGAATTCTATTGCTCTGCATCCTTTTATATCCTTCCTTTATAAGTATTTACCCAACTCACCTGAAAATGATGTTCTCTGCCACAGTAGACACATGTAGTACAGCAAACACGCAAGTAGCCTGGCAAAAGCAAACAGTTCAAATTTGCCCCTCATTCCTCTACTGAGAAGGCAAGCTCCTGTTAAGCAAATCAGTGACTTACTTCTGCAGGGCCATCTCCTTTTGATGGTAGAGCTCAGACAGGATCTCCAGCTTCTGTTGCATGGTTTTAAATTCATTCTCAAGCCTCGACTTCTCTGTTGTAGTCGCTACAAAGTTGTGTTCAAGCTGCTTAATTTGTTCTAGATGAAGAAGGTGAATTAAATGTGTGGGGTTAGTTTTGATAGGTTACTTTATCTTTTTCATCATCGCAATCTTTTCACAGGATGCACAGCTCTTGGCAACACAGTGGAAATCTTGACTGGCTTCAATGGTTGAAGGATGTAGGAAAGAGCTATTTTTGAAAAAAAGATTCACTACCCTTCCAGTGGGCCTGGGCTTACAATTTATTTTTTCCTCTCAAGAAATTACATTTGGGGAGGCAATGACTTAGTGGTATTATCACTAGAATAGTAATCCAGAAACTCAGCTAATGTTCCAGAACTGGGTTCAAATTCTGCCATAGTAGACAGTGGAATTTGAAGTCAATAAAGAATCTAGGTTTAAGGGTCTGATGGTAACCATGAAAGTGTTGTCAATTGTCGGAAAACTTCATCTGGTTCACGAATATCCTTGAGGGATGGAAATCTGTCACCCTTACTTGGCCAAGCCTACACATGAGTCCAGACCCACAGCCACGTTGTTGATTCCTAATGCCATCTGGGCAATAAATGCTGGCCTAGCCAGAGGCACCCAAATTCCACGAGTGTCTAAAAAAAAATGGTAAGGAGGTCATTGCCTGCTTTTCATCTTTATTCTTATGTAGAATTAGCTGGCAACCTAATCCAGGATTCATGCAGGCCTGTAGCGTAACTGACACCTGGGAAATGTTCAAGGAAAGCTGGAATCAGATCTATTATAGGCTGCTGACAAAATTGCTTTTCATCAACCTGAGACTAGTCAACAAAAGTATTGTCCACCTGTTGGTTTCTCTCACGAATGTGTAGGAAAGGTTAGTCACTTCAGTGATTTTTCTTCTTTTTCTGGACAAACACACCTACCTATAGTCAATTGGAAGTGATATAGTTTCAATGAATTAAGATGCTCACAGAGATTGAAGAAATGATGGATATAATTCCCCAAAATACTAAATCAGGTGTAGATTTTAAATTATAGAGCAATTTCAATCAGAAGTTCTCCCTCATAAGTATAAGACAAACTCTTTTCAGTGGGTACCAGAACAGAAGGTTGCTAATTCTCTTGTCAAGTTAGCCGAATATAGCTGAAATGACAAAGGGGTACATCTAGCCTCAGCTCTGCGAATAAATGGGAACTATGTTGTGCAAATTTAGCATCTTCCCCTTCCTCCACCAACCCCCAAAATTGTTTGGGCATCAAACTTTCACTCTAACGTCTACAAGAACAATATCTTACCTTCCAGTTCATGTCTAGCTTTTATTTCATCTGTCAGCTTGGCTTGGAAATGGTCTTTTTCTTCTTCAACGATTTTCAAGGTGGTTTGTACCTTAAGTTGAAGAGAGAATGACACTCCTGTAATGTTAAAAGATTAAACTGTACCCTCTCTCTGGACATTAATGTAATGTTAAAGGGTTAAAGTACACTGCTTTTCTCCAGAAGCTACACATTCTGGAAGTAAGTGGGGGGGGTGACATTTGTACAAGAATGTAGATGACTCGCACTTCATTTGGACAGCCATTTACTACTACTCCACTGCTATTACCAAATTAAACTCTCATTCATTCCCTTCCAATGCTTTCATAGCTATCCTCCAATACTAAAGTATATCACATCAACATTGTCTTGGGGAATCACAGAGTCAGGAAATCGTTTGCATAACAATTTCCCAGGATTAGGGCATTTACATTATTGCAGAGGATGGCCTCATCTTGTCTTGTACCTGGGATGACATGCGGTTATGGTGGGGGGTGGGGTTGGTGGTGGCCAGAGTATCTGTGAGCATTACCAACTGACCTGTACAAAGGGGATGTGTTTTCTTTATTTTGGGCCTCTTTTGATTCGACTTCACACACCTGCAAAGCGCATCAAAGGCCGTCACCTAGCTTGCACAGGCTTTAATAAACTTTAACTGTTTGCAGACATTGGTGCGTGCAAATTGCATTGTGTGAGAGAAACCTCAGGAAGTGAATGTAACACTCCCATACATCCAGAAATAGCTGCCATCCTAAATAAACACACACACACAATTTCCCTCTTACCCTTGAAACATCCATCATTTGCTGAATCTTCATTTTTACCCTTTTACTTTTGTCTAAAGAAAGAACACATTTAGAGTGTTATTTGACATAGTAAAACAGGAAGTGACAAAATATAGAAAAAAAATGTATTTACACAACACATGCATCCCAAACATCTAAATGCATCTTGCATGCAATGAATAACTCTGACGTTATTAGGTAACCTCATGGATCCAAATGTGGGGCCCTGGAGTCTGGCAAATGTCCTGAGGGAGATACAAAAGAGTCACAGACGCACAGCACGGAAACAGACCCTTCAGTCCAACTCGTCCATGCTGACCAGATATCCCAACCTAATCTAGTCCCACTTGCCAGCACACAGCCCATATCCCTCCAAACCCTTGCTATTCATACACTTATCCAGATATCTTAAATGTTGCAATTGTACCAGCCTCCACCACTTCCTCTGGCAGCTCATTCCATATACGTACCACCCTCTGCGTGAAAACATTGCCCCTTAGGTGCCTTTTATATCTTTCCCCTCTCACCCTAAACCTATGCCCTCTAGTTCTGGACTCCCCCACCCCAGGGACAAGACCTTGTCTATTTACCCTATCCACGCCCTTCATGATTTTATAAACCTCTAAGGTCACCCCTCAGCCTCTGCACTCAGGAGAAAACAGCCCAGCCATTTCAACCTCCCCTTACAGCTCAAATCCTGGCAACATCCTTGTCAATCTTTTCTGAACCCTTTCACAACATTCTTCTGATAGGAAGGAGACCAGAATTGCACGCAAAATTCCAACAGTGGCCTAAATAACGTCCTGTACAGCCTCAACATGACCTCCCAACTCCTGCACCCAATACTCTGACCAATAAAGGAAAGCATACCAAACACCTCCTTCATTATCCTATGCAACTCCATTTTCAAGGAGATATGAACCTGCACTCCAAGGTCTCTTTGTTCAGCAACACTGCCTAGGACCTTAACATTAAGTAGGCAAAAGTGAGGACTGCAGACGCTGGAAATTAGAGTCGAGAGTGTGGTGCTGAAAAAGGGCAGCAGGTCAGGCAGTGTCTAAGGAGCAGGAGAATTCACGTTTCAGCCAGAAACGTCGATTCTCCTGCTCCTCAGATGCTGCCTGACCTGCTGTACTTTTCCAGTACCACACTCTTGACCCTTACCATGAAATGTACAAGTGAGAAATGGTCTACTGATGTTTAAAATATTAACAAGTATTTTAACATGAAATCTAATATTGTCACCATATGCACACTGTAAACAGCCTACAACTTGTATACGTTTTGCCAACTTGCTTTATACGCTACAAACAAATGCATTCATCACATTAAAAGTAAAAAATAATTCTTGGCACCTCAAGTGTATCTATAACTTTTTTTAAAAATCAAATCTATGATCTTTAGAGGGGTAGTCAAAAAAGAAACCGCAGGGTACACACAAAATTGATAATCGGAATAAGGATTCATGACCAAAAATCTTAGGGAACCACAACTTGATGACGAAACAGTACCTTGCACTTTGAAAGATCCCTCAAACAATAAAAAAAACCAACATCTACTGCATGCCTTATTTTAAAAACGGTCACTAGTTACTAAAAATAATAGATGAGACACAGACAACTCTTCTCCTTCTCACAGTACCAATATACATGCAAGATGTCCAGCAGACTCACTGGAACAGATACAAATCATCTCAGCTTAAAAAGCTAGTGGAAGGATTACACCTCCGAGAATGCAGCATCAACCAAGATTATGGATTCAGAACCCACAACTTTGACTGAAAGGCTACAATCAAACTTACATGCACTTCAACCAAGGGTTTCTAATTAAAACTCTCAAGTTGTCAGATCTATTTTTCAGTTATTAACAGTGTCCATTATTCAGGAGAGAACTAAGTCACACCGAAAAATGGGGCTCAATTGAGAACAGCCAACTTGCAGCAACATTGATACAGAATTGGCCAAGAAACAGGGAACAAAAAGTTGATGTTTAGTTTTAGAGTAATCTATATGGACTTCAGTAAGGCGTTTGACAAGGTACCCCATGAAAGACTGGTTAGCAAGGTTAGAGCTCATGGAATACAGGGAGAACTAGCGATTTGGATGCAGAACTGGCTCAAAGGTAGAAGACAGAGGATGATGGTGGAGGGTTGTTTTTCAGACTGGAGGCCTGTGACCAGTGGAGCGCCACAAGGATCAGTGCTGGGTCCACTACTTTTCATCATTTATATAAATGATTTGGATGTGAACATAAGAGGTACAGTTAGTAAGCTTGCAGATGACACCAAAATTGGAGGTGTAGTGGACAGCAAAGAAGGTTACCTCAGATTACAACAGGATCTTGTTCAGATGGGCCAATGGGCTGAGAAGTGGCAGATGGAGTTTAATTTAAATAAATGCAAGGTGCTGCATTTGGGAAAGCAAATCTTAGCAGGACTTGTACACTTAATGGTAAGGTCCCGGGGAGTGTTGCTGAACAAAGAGACCTTGGAGTTCAAATTCATCGTCCTTTGAAAGTGCAGTCACAGGTAGATAGAATAATGAAGAAGGTGTTTGGTATGCTTTCCTTTATCGGTCAGAGTATTAAGTACAGGAGTTGGGAGGTCATGTTGTGCCTGTACAGGACATCGGTGAGGCCACTTTTAGAATATTGCGTGCAATTCTGGTCTCCTTCCTATCAGAAGGATATTGGAAAAGTTGAAACGGTTCAGAAAAGATTTACAAGGATGTTGCAAGGGTTGCAAGGGGTCGAGTGGTTGGATAGGTTGGGGCTGTTTTCCCTGGAACTTCAGAGGCTGAGGAGTGACTTTATAGAGGTTTATAAAATGATGAGGGATATGGATAGGATAAATAGACAAAGTCTCTTCCCTGGTGTGGGGGAGTCCAGATCGAGAGGGCAAAGGTTTAGCGTGAGGGGGGAAAGATATAAAAGAGACCTAAGGGGCAACTTTTTCACGCAGAGAGTGGTAAGTGTATGGAACGAGTTGCCAGAGGATGTGGTGGAGGCTAGCTTGCAACATTTAAAAGGCATTTGGATGGGTATATGAATAGGAAAGGTTTAGAGGGATATGGGCTGGGTGCGGGCAAGTGGGACTAGTTTGGTTTGGGATATCTGGTCAGCACGGGCGAGTTGGACTGAAGGGTCTGTTTCTGTGCTGTATATCTCTATGACTCTATAAGCATGGAATCAGTCTCTTCGGTCTAACTAGGCTATGCCAATCATGTTCCCAAACTAAACTAGTCTCACTTGCCTGCATTTGACCTGTATCTCTCCAAACTCTCTCATTCACGTACTTATCCAAATGCCTTTTAAATGTTTAACTGCACCTGCATTCACCACTCCCTCTAGCAATTCATTCCACTGTGTAAAAAACGGTTGCCCCTTAGATCCTTTTAAATTGTTTTCCTCTCACCGTCTGGTTTTGAACTCCCCTTTTCCTAGGGAAAAGACTTTGTTATTCACTTTATCTACACCCCTCGTGTTTTTAAAAACCTCTAAGGTTACCGGTCAACATCTTATATTCTAGTGATATTGATCCCAGACTATCCAGCCTCTCCTTATAACTCAAACCCTCCACTCCTGGCCACTTCCGAGTAAATATTTTCTGAACCCTCTCCAATCTAATATCCTTCTTATAGAGGCTGACCAGAACTGTACACATTATTCGAGAAGAGGCCTCACCAATGGCCTGTACCGCAACATGACATCCAAACTCTCATACTCCTGCACTGTTCTATATTCAAAGGTCTGAGCAATGAAGGCAAACATGTTAAACACCTTCTTAATCACATCTGTGAAGCGAATTTCAAAGAATAATGCACCTGAATCCCAAGGCCTCTTTTCGACAATGCTCCCCAAGGCCCTACCAGTAATTGTACAAGTTCTGCCTTTGTTCGTTTTACCATAATGTTTTATCTTGTATTTCTCCAAAACAAACTCCAACTGCTACTCCCCAGCCCATTGTCCCAATTGACCAAGGTCTTTTCGTAATTTTCAATAGCCTTCTTCACTGTTCACTACACGACCAATTTGCAAACTAACTAACCATGCCTCTTATGTTCTCATGCAAAATATTTGAGATAATCGATAAACAAAAGTGGACCCAGTACCAGTCTCTGTGGAACACTGCTAGTCACAGGTGTTTTCCTAATGTACACCAAAAATCTGAATCTTAGTGTGTAGAGGACAAGTACAAGTTTACGAAAGATATAAAACCTCTCAGGATTATAAACTCAGGACAGTATACAACTAAAGGACATTGACAAGTTGGAATAATGGGCCCATAAGTGACAGATGAAGTTCAATGCAGAGAATGGTGAGGTGATACTCTTTGGTTAAAAAACCTTGGAGAGACAGTACAGAATTACTGTCAGGATCCTAATAGTGTTCAGGAGCAGAAAGACTTTTTTGCAAGTCTTTTTTGATGACACGACAGAGTAAAGCATTATATCCTAGATTTACTGAGTAGCATCATTTACAGGAATAAGGAAGTTGTGCTAAATTTGCATTAGACATCAGCTGGAGTATTGCACAGTTCAGAATGTCATACTTTAGAACAGATGTGAACACATCAAAGACTGTACAAAACAGCTTTAAAGAATGGTTCCAGAAATGAGAAATTTCAATAATAAGGACAGATTAGAGGAGTGAAGAAAGCTACAAATAACATTTAAAGCAAACTTTCAAAATAGTGAGGCAACTGGAATGAATATATGGGGAAAAATGGTTTCCTCTCATAAAAGAACCGAAAACAAAAGGGCACTGATGCAAGAGAATTTGAAGATGCAGCCAATACGATATGATAAAATAATTTTTTTCACACAGGCAGTAATTCAGGTTTGTCATTTAATTGTTTGACAGTGTGGAGGAGGTTCAGTTTTGGACATCTAACGATCATCTAAATGAAAACAATATTCAGGGTTATAAGGAAAAGACAGGACAATGGCAAAGAATCACCATGCTCCTTCTGCTTTTCCCCGAAATTCAAGTTTTTAATTTAGTTGCAAACTTACTGTAACTTCCCCTATAGTCAACTGACACAAGCAAGGCTCTTTCATAGGAGTTTGGGCTGCACTATCTCACTTCACAGAAGTGCTTGTTGCCAGAACCTGCCAATTCATGGCAGTTAACATTATTTCACACTGCTACTAAAGTTGACTATTGTGTCCTCTGTATAGTGACTCTCAATCTAACTAAGAGTGAAGAGTTTACTTGCTCAAAGCTTTCATTTTCAAATCTGTGAAGACATTAAAATTCATACCACTGCTCCTCATCAGGAACTAAAAATAAATCGCCACTCTAAAAAAGATCAGACTATGCTGCACTGGTTTTACCTGGTAGCTCGCCATTGGCCACTTCACCATCCACTTCTTTATCCCATCCATTATCTTCACTGTCAGATTCAGTGTCAAGTTGCCTAAGCTGCATCACGCAGTCTGTCAATACCTGGATATTGGGGAAGAATTCTATTTTAAGCACCAGCTTGATAAATTATAAACTTCATAGCTGCAAACATTTGAAAAAGAAATAAAGTGCCTATCCTTTTTGGTCAACCAAGAATAATTCCAACACATCCAAATAAATAAGTTTTATTTAAATTAGCTGGAAAGCACATTTAAAGATCAAATAAAGCACTGGTTGAACACATTATGGGAAAGCAACTTTAAAGTTCTCAGCACAGATAAATAGGCTAAAAAATATCATTTATACTGATTTGCTTACATGTTTCTTAACAAGCCAGCATTTAACCAGATCAGCTGAACAGGGAACCTAGCAAAACTGGAATCAATAAGAATCATGTAGAAAAACCTCTGCTGATTGGAGCTGCACTTAGCGTAGAGGAAGATGACAGTAGTTGCTGGGCATCAGTCAATTCAGTCCTGGCGCATCAGTGCATGAACGCGTTGTGGTAGTGTCCTTAGCCCAAATGTCTTCAATGTCAGCTGCTTCATCAATGATCTTCCCTCCATCGTAACAGTCGGAAGTGGGATATTTGTTGATGATCACACAACGCTCAGTCATTCACAACCCCTCAGATACTAAAGCAATCCATGTTCGTATGTAGCTAGACCTGGACAACATCCACACTTAGGCTGAAAAGTGACAAGTAACATTCACACCACAAATGCCAGGCAAAAACCAACAAGAGAGCATTTCCCCATCTCTTAATACTCGCAACATTCTCGAAGTTACTGCTAACTAGAAACGGAACAGGACCAGCCATACAAATACTGTAGCTATAACAGCAATTCAGGCTAGACATTATTGTTTTTTTATTCTTCAAATCCGCACCAACCCACCAAACAGCATCCCACACAAAACAAGCCCACTAACCCCTCTCTGCATTTCCATGGCTTAGCCAACTAGTCTGCACATCTCCAGACCTTTGGAGAATTTAGCATGGTCAATCCACCTAACCCAGAGCAGAGGAGCAAACTGCAGCACACAATGGAAACCCAAGCAGACATGAGGAAAAATTGCAAATTCCATACAGACAGTCACCAAAGGTTAGAATCAAACCTGGGTCCCTCGCGCTGAGGGGCAGCTGAGCTAACCAGTGAGCCACAGGCCCAACAGTTGCAAACACAGTGCTTGCATGAGCTTCCACCGGGTGCTCCGGTTTCCTCCCACAGTCCAAAAATATGTTGGTTTGTTTGATTGGCTATGCGAAATTGCCCCATAGAATCCAGGGATGTGCAAGCTAGATGGATTAGCCATGGTAAATGCAGGATTTTGGATAGAAGGTGGTGGTGCACTCTGCAGAGGGTTAGTGCAGAGCTGATGGGCCAAAAGTTCTCTATCTGACACTGTACAGATTCTGTGATTCCATTCTTCCATGAAATGTTAGCGTTACTAACACCATTATCTGGTGACTATCACTGATTGTTCTTGAACCAAATGGCTTGCTGATCATTGTACAGGGCAGTTAAGAGTCAAACACACTGGCTGAAGAGTCATATGTTGTCCAGACCAAGCAGGCAAAGTAATTTCCTCCCCTGAAAGGTATTTGTGATCACAGTGACAATTTCCTCCTCCCCCACCCTACTTACAAAATCAATGGTAAAAACCAATGACATGGTCCACATTTGTTAATTAATTAGAGTTGCCAAAGTGAGATTTGATCCCTTGTCCTCAGAGCATTAGCCGGTCCACTATCTACAAAATGTAAGTTCGGAGCTTGACTGAATATTGCCTGGATGAGTGCAACTTCAACAATGCCAAGAAGCTCGACACTACCAGGACGAAACATTCCACTTGACTGGCACCACGTCCATTCTTCACCTGTACCATTTACAAAGTGCACTACAGCAACTCCTTGAGGCATCTTCAACACACCTTTGAAACCTGCAAATTCTACAACTAAGAAAGGACAGCAGAGGCATCAGAACACCATCACCTGTACATCCCCTTCAAGCCACTCACAATCCTGACTTGGAACCATATCATCAATCCTTCTCTGTCACTGGGTCAAAATCCTGGAACTCCCTCACCAGCAGCACTGTGGATGTATCTACACGCTTTGGACTGCAGTAGTTCAAGAAGGAAACTCACTACTGCCTTCTCATTTAGACATGGGCAATTAATAATGGTGCAGCCAGCCATGCCACATCCTATTAATGAACACACAAATTGCAGTTTTGCAATATTCAAGTTTGCACTAGATAATTACTACTTTCCAACCTTGATGTGTGCATACACTGCAGTCTTTGACATTTTATCTCAATTTCTCCATGAAGTAAAAACAAGCAGCTTTCATATATTGATATACTGGATGTATTAAAAAGACTAGTTATGTTAACTGTCCCTACATACCTCAATTTCATTGTCCTTGTAAGCCAACATTTCCTCCAGGTCTCTCTGAGCTTTCTGACAGAGTTTGATCTGCTCATTAAGTTCACTGTGTCGCTCACTCCAGCCTTCCGCCTCTTGCAGCAGCTGCAAACCCACAAAGTAAAACTTTTGTGAGTGGCCTAGGTATACTTATACAGCTGACTAAATTCTGGTTCAGCAACAGAATATCCACCTGACGTTTGCTCTGCTTAAGCATGAGATTTTCTTCTTGTATAGACTGAAGATCCACTTGTAGTTTTTCTTCATTTGCTTTGGAACTTAAAAGAGCTTCCTGTACCTGAAAAAGATATACATCTGCTTAGATTAATGACAGTTGCCACATGCAAATTCATTAACCTCTCTTCAAGGAGTAGCCTATACTGAGGTACTAGACATCCTGTAGGTCTTTACACATTCTAATGGTGCTGTTTATTTTCTGTCAGGTTATAACTAATTGCACTCCAGGACTTAAATCAGACTGTTCTTCAATATAATACTGAGGTACTGCTGTACTTCAAGGTGCTTCCCTTCAAACAAAACAGTAAACTCTGGTGCCTTCAGCCTGTTCTGGCAGACAAAGGAGATCCTCTTGAACTATACTGAATTAATGGTTGATAAAGGCCAACTATTAATTCAATTACTATTTCTGGAAATTTCTGATACACAAACTGGCTGTTGCACTTAAGAATCATTCCAGAAAACTGAGCCTATCAAATGGCGATGGCTTTCTGTAGAGCAAAGCAAATCAGTCCCATTTTACTGCTCCATCCCCCACAGTCCTGCAGGTTTGTTTGCCATCAATTATTTTCCTTTCAAAATTGTTTATCATTTGCATTACACGTGGGCAGTGGCTCAGACATTTACAGTTCAGGAGGCATCACTCAGAAATCCATCAGTTCCTCGCCAATCAACAAAGATCTGATTATACTCATTCAATTTTCCAGCTCTTGACCCATAACTCAAAGTCATAGAGATGTACAGCATGGAAACAGACCCTTCGGTCCAATCCATCCATGCCGATCAAGTATCCCAAACTAATCTAGTCCTACTTGCCAGCACCTGGCCCATATCCCTCCAAACCCTTCCTATTCATATACCCATTCAAATGCCTCTTAAATGTTGCAATTGTACCAGCCTCCACCACATCCTCTGGCAGCTCATTCCATACACGCACCACACTGTGTGAAAACGTTGCCCTCTTTTATATCTCTCCCCTCTCACCCTAAACCTATGCCCTCTAGTTCTGGACTCCCCGACCCCAGGGAAAAGACCTTGCCTATTTATTCTATCCATGCCCCTCATAATTTTGTAAGCCTCTATAAGGTCACCCTCAGCCTCCGACGCTCCAGGGAAAACAGCCCTAGCCTATTCAGCCTCTCCCTGTAACTCAAATCCTCCAACCCTAACAATATCCATGTAAATCTTTTCTGAACCCTTTCAAGTTTCACAACATCTTTCCGATAGGAAGGAAACCAGAATTGGCCTAACCAATGTCCTGTACAGCCGCAACATGACCTCCCAACTCCTATACTCAATACTCTGACCAATAAAGGAAAGCATACCAAATGCCACCTTCACTATCCTATCTACCTGCGACTCCACTTTCAAGGAGCTATGAACCTGCACTCCAAGGTCTCTTTGTCCAGCAACACTCCCTAGCACCTTACCATTAAGTGTATAAGTCCTGCTAAGATTTGCTTTCCCAAAATGCAGCACCTCGCATTTATCGGAATTAAACTCCATTTGCCACTTCTCAGCCCATTGGCCCATCTAGTCCAGATCCTGTTGTAATCTGAGGTAACCCTCTTTGCTGTCCACTACACCTCCAATTTTGGTGTCATCTGCAAAACTCTGAAGGCTATGGCTAAACAAGCGAAAATCTAAATGTGCTTAAATGTTGAAAGTTTCTAAGTTAACCGCCTTCTCAGGCAGTGAGTTCCAGACCCCCACTACCTCAGAGTGAAAACCTTTTTCAGCCCTCCTATCTTAAATCTATGCCCCTGGTTATTGACCCTCAAGTAAAGGAGGAAAGGAAAAGTGCACTCAATCCATATAATACGAGGTCCTCTTCATTCCTGAATGAGGGCTTATGCCCAAAATGTCAATTCTCCTGCTCCTCGGATGCTGCTTGACCTGCTATGCTTTTCCAGCACCACACACTAGAATGAGGTCCTCTCTCAACATGAACTGCTCTATGGAAAACAACCTATCAGTCCAATCTTTCCTCAAAGCTCAGACACTCCAGCCCAGGTAAATCTCCTCTGCACACATCTCACTACATTCACTTCCTTTCTTTAACATGCTGATCAGAACAACACGCAGTACTCCAGTTGTGGCCCAACCAGTGTTTTATACAGTTCCAGCATAACTACCTTGCTCTTGAATTCTTGCCTTGGTTTATAAAGGTAATCATCTCAGGTGCTGCCTTAACCACCTTATCTACTTATCCAGCTACCTTTAGGGATCTGTGGATATGCATACCAAGGTCCATCTGATTTTTAATGTTTCCCAGGATTCTACCATTTATAGTGTAATCCCTCACCTTATTAGCCTGCCCAAATGACTCACTTAACATTTTTCCAAGTTGAATTCTATTTGTCCCTCTGATCTGTTCACCTAACTTGTCTGTTGATATTTCCTGTATTTTACAGCTATCCTCATCATTTACCACTGTATCAATGTTTGCCCTCTCAAACATTTTGATCATACCTACTTTGATCATTTACGTCCAAATCATTAATGTACAGTGCAAACAGCAAGGACCCCAACATCACTCTACTATCACCTTCTGTTTTCTATTACTTGATCAATTGTGAATCCAACATGCCACACTGTTTTGAATCCAATGAGATATAATTTTCTTGGCTAATCTGTCATGAGGAACCTTATCAAAAGCCTTACCGAAGTCAGTGCTGTACATCTCTATGACTCTATGATTCTATAGCAGAGAGAGGTGCTACTGCTGGCTTTAGCAATCTTAAAAACGGATAACAGTGGTGCAGGATGAGATGCATTCAAGCTGTTGAGAGGCAACAGAAGAGGTATCTGGGGCCTAGCAGGAATTTCCAGATCCACCCTGACAGCAGGTAAGATACCAGAGGAGTGTTGAGCTGCAAAGGTTGTTCCGTGACTTTGAAAAAAGTGAGGAGAGAGACCAGAAAATTCCAGGCAAGTCAACCACAAATGCATTAACCTCATCAGCTCGTTATCTCATCTTAAAAAAACTGATCATATTTGTCAAACAGGTATCAAAAAGCACAGCCTGTCCCTCAGAATTCTAACTTCTCCAAAGTTAGACTTACTGGCCTGGAACTTTCTGGTCTCTCACTTCCCCATTTCTTTTTAAAGTAGTGGAACATATTTTGCAGAACAACAGTTTTCTGTCATCTTACCTGCTGTCAGAGTGGATCTGGAAATTACTGCTAGGCCCCTGATACCTCTTCTCTTGCCTCTCTCAACAGCTTGGAATATATCTCATCCAGCACCACTGTTATCCATTTTTAAGATTGCTAAAGCCAGCAGTGGCACCTCTCTGTTAAAGAATCATACAATCAGAGATGTACAACACAGATGCAGATCCTTCCATCCAACTCATCTATGCTGACCAGATATCCTAAATTAATCTAGTCCCATTTGCCAGCACGTGACCCATATCCCTCTCAACCCTTCCTATTCATATAGGATGCCTTTTAAATGTTGTAAATGTACCACTTCCTCT
Source organism: Chiloscyllium plagiosum (assembly GCF_037043375.1). Lineage (NCBI taxonomy): Eukaryota > Metazoa > Chordata > Chondrichthyes > Orectolobiformes > Hemiscylliidae > Chiloscyllium > Chiloscyllium plagiosum. The sequence continues at coordinate 151,564,784 of NW_028270141.1, forward strand.
GGCAGCTCATTCCATACACATACCACGCTCTGCATGAAAAAGTTGCCCCTCAGATCCCTTTTACCATCTTTCCCCTCCATAGTAAACCTATGCCCTCTTGTTTTGGACTCCTCACCCTGGGGAAAAGACCTTTACTATTCACCCTATCCATGCCCCTCACAATATTATAAAACTTGTAGAAGATCACCAGTCAACCTCCGACGCTTCAGGGAGAATATCCCCAGCCTATTCATCCTCTCCCTGTAGCTCAAATCCTGGCAATAGCCTTATAAATCTTTTCTGAACCCTTTCAAGTTTCATAACATCTTTCCTTTAGCAGAAAGACCAGAATTGAACACAGCATTCCATAAATGGCTTAATCAATATCCTGTACAGCCACAACATAACCTCCCAACCTCGATACTCAATGCACTGACCAATAAAAGTGAGCTTACTAAATGCCTTCTTCACTACCATCTACCTGCAACTCCATTTTCAAATTACTATGAGCCTGCACTCCAATTCTTTGTTTGGCAATACTCCCTAGAACCTCACCATTAAATGTACAAATCCTGTTCTGATTTCCCTACCAAGACATAGCAGCTCACATTTTTCTAAACATGTTAATTTCCTCTAATATTTCATAGTCCTTCACACAATGCCATCTGTTTGCATTGTGCCCACATCTTCCGGGTCCACACACAGATTACCACTACGGTCCCTACTTTCTCCCTAGTTAGACTCTGGCTCTTTATATATTGAAAATAAAGAGGGTCTGGTTTTCCTTTATTTTACTCATCAATGCTTTCTCACTTAGATCCTTTTAATTTTACTTTCAAGCTTCCTCCTCCATTGCATATACTTGTTTAGAGACTTTGCAGTATTCAGTTCTTGGTATCTTTCCTTGATCTCCACGATCTTCCAGTCTTGTTGCCACCCTACCTTTACAGTAGCATATTTGCTCTGCAAGTTCCAGGTAGTAAAACAGTAATTACAAAATCTTACAGTGCTATGAGATGCAGCAGGAAAAGTAGAATGCTCGGATTTCTTTGCAGAGAGCCAGCATTGACCTTATGTGCTGAATAGCCTCATTCTATGATGTTATTACCTTACAAAACCACTCACTATGCAAAAAGGTTCATCTCCACCTCTCTCCATCTCTTGCCCAAACCATAATAATGCACCTCTAACCCTTGTATCAGCAAAAGTGAACAGCTTTTCTTTCGACTAACTTATCTAAAATAGCTGTAAGCTTATATACCTTCATCAAATTTCCCCTCAATTTCCTTTGCTGTAAAGACAACATTGCCAGAACTGAACACAAAAAAATTCTTGTGGCCTAGCTAGCACTTGATCAAGATTCAACATGATTGCTTTGATTTTTAATCAATGCTTTGCTCATTGTTTTCACAATATATACTGCCACCTTATAATATTTGTGTACATGAACTCCAAGAATCCTCTTATCTTGCACACTCTTCAGCCTAATGTTGCACCACCTCATCACATCTGCAGAAATGCCTTAAAAAAAAAGTGACCATAGGAAATATAGGAGAAAGTTGCTCTTTAGATGCAAGTTCCTTAATTCCAATTAATTTCATTTCATACTTCCAGCAATGTTTTATTTTTCACTTTTTTTTTTAAATCTATACTTCACTAGAATTGCTTTTCCCTCAGTTTACATCACAGCCTGCCAAAGAGTGCAGCACTTCAACATCTATATTTAATTACATTTTCTCCAAAATCACTTCTGAAAACTGTCGCAATTTCTTCCCACAAACTCAAGTGGTCTGTTAAAAGAAAAGTCCAAGTCTGTTTAATTATAGGCACCATGGAATTATTTAGGAAATACTAAATAGGGATTTCACCAAAGGCCAGAGGGCACTTGGTCAAACAGATTTAGTCTCCTGTGACATTCATTAATACAATGATATTACCCACAGTATAATACAGCAACTTCTCATAGGTACATTACCCAACCCAGCACTGTTGTAATTTTCTCTGCAGACATTATCCCAAATTACAAAACAGTAATGTTCTCTGGACAATGACAATTACCCATTTAACATTGTACATAACAGTATGCATAAACACCACTGTTGGGTGCTCTATACTCAGCATTTATAATTCAGGTGATCTTACCTGAGAGTGTTCTGCTGAATGAGCTGAAATAATGTCTTGTAATTTTTTCACAGATTTCTGAGTATCGGCAATCTGTGTTTAAAACAGGCGAAAATGTGATGCCAAGTCAAAAACATTGCAACATTTCTGCCTAGTGTGCCAGCTCTTCGACAAAACCTTTGAATCAGTTTCATTGCCCCAACTCATGATCCTTCAAAAATTATATCCAATTTTCTTTCATAAGCTGGTCTTAAAACTACACCCACCATCCATTCAGCTACACATGCCAGGTCAAAGCTACTTGCTTTCTAAATAGTTTCTCCTTTTGAACCAGGGAGCCCTGCCTCCTATGCTTCACCAGTGCTTTCCTCCTTGTTTCAGCACACTATGTCCCTACTGATAAAAGCCAAGAATCTTGAATGCTTTTTTAAAAAAAGAAGTTCTCTCAATTTACCTCCAAAGCCTCCTGCATATTCATCTCCAGTTCTGTTCCAAAACTCCATTAAAACTATAGGGTGGACCCATTTGTCAGAGGAAGTTTCTCTACTTGTCTATTAGCTCACCTCTTAATTTTTCCCATTGCAAAGATAATAGCAGTAATGTTCCAAGCTCTACACAACTAAAAATTGTGGTAAATTACTTGTACACCCTCAAAGTCTCTACTGCTTTCCTGAGGTGCAGTGTCCATAATTTTTTATAATGCTCTGACTGAAGCTTACTCAGTGATTTATAATTCCAGTATGATCTCCATTATGATTTTTATTTGGAAATTTGTTGAAAGTGGACACAAACTTGTAAAGCTTTAAATCTGATTTGCAATTCTATATGAAGTTGGCTTAAGGATGACTTAGGTTTAAGTTTTGAGCTCTGAGTGTAGTACTGGGGATGTCTGGAAATGTGTTTAAGAGTATTTAAATGAGGCTTTTAAAAAAGCCTTATGGTGAAGTTATTTAGAAACAAGAATCAGAAGACAGTTACCCAAAAATAAGATGTCCAATAGCACAAAGAGACAGAGACAAAAGAAGGTTCTTCTAAGAAGAGAGAACTATCCAGAGCAGAGTGTAATGCAGCATCCAAGTTTATCAGAGAAAACAGGTCTATAGCAGTAAAGGTGCCATTGGCTTAGCAGTCTCTAAACCATTAGAACAAGAGAAAAACCAGGCTGAGTGACTCTAGAAACAAAGGTTGTGGAAGAACAGCTTAAAGAACTTAACATTAAGAAATAAGTGAACAGTTTAAGGGTCTTAAGAAGAGAATATCAACATTCTGGGAATTACAACTGACCAGAAACAGAACTGGACAAGCCATATAAATATTACGGATACAAAAGCCAGTAACAGTCAAGAAACTTTATAGCAACTAATTTGCTGCCAACTTCCCAAAGCCTGCGCATTTACAAGGCACAAGTCAGAAATGTGATGGTAAGCTCCCCACAAAAGTCAAGAAACTTGACACAATCCAGGGCAAAGCAGCCAGTTTTAATGATAGCACATCCACAAAACATTCACTCCCAAAAATACATAGATGATGTGTACACCATCTACAAAATACACTGCAGAAATTCACTATGGTTTCTAAGATAACACCTTCCAAACCCATCCTGAAGGACAAGGGTATCAGATGTATGGGAACATTACCAAGTTCTCCTCCAAGCCACTCACCGTCCTAGTTTGGAAATACATCAATGCTCCTTCAATAACACTAGGTCAAAATCCTGAAATTCACCAAAGCAGTGTTCATGTGCCTCTCCCAAATGAACTGCAGTGATTCAAGGAAGCACCTTACCACCACCTTTTCCAGGTCAACCAGGGAAAGGCAACAAATGCTGGTCCAGCCAGTGATGCCCAAGTCTCATAAATTAATAAACAAAATATAAGGAAGATAGAACCATGTGATGCACAAGTTTGATAGAAACAAAGTACAGCTGCACCAACTGAACATGGAGCTTTGGAGTAAAAACAGGCTGATGCTTCACTGAGACTTGAATTTCTGTAGTTGTGAGTAAAAGGATTCAGTCTTCATTTCTGATATTTGTAATTAGACTGTTGTAACCAGTTCTTGTGTAAATACTGCATTTTTTATTCTTTTGTGCACAAACTTTGATGCTTTTTCAATCAACATATTTGTAGCCTGGTGAGTATGTTGAATGACTGACCATTATGGTAACCAAATTACACAAACAAAACCTATGATCTATCAAGCCAGGTTTCACTCTGGGAGACATTGTGTGTGCAGTATCATCAGCTGGGATCATCTTTTAGCTTTTACATTATTTCCTTCCACTTACAATGCCACATAACCATAAACTTCTCTCAAAAGCTTGTAAACTTTTGCTCTTATTCTATTAGTTAAGTTTGATTGTTACAACTGGCTTTTGTTGCCCATCTTAAAGAGTCATATTTCCTTTTAAGAATTTGTGTACATGAACACCAAGGCATTTCTGCTCATTTTATTTTCTATATACATTCACAGAGCTTCTCTGGCTGGGCCAGCATTTATTGCCTATTCTTTTCAGCCAAAGACAAGCTACCTACTTGACCACTGGATTCCATTTGGTTTAAGTAACTCTCAGTGTTGTTTGATAGGGAGTTCAAAACTTTTGACCCAATAACGTGAAGGAACACTGATGTGTTTCCAAGACAGGACAGGGAGTGTTATTTATAGCATACTGCACTCTTTATATTCCTCCCAAATGTAAGATGCAAGTGAAAGAAATCCCACCCAATGCACAACAGCGAAATAGAAATAAGTGTTTCTCCATCCTCTATATCAAATCAAACTTAAGCTAATAAACCAAAGTTTTTCTTTTCAAAAATACTCATTACTTCCTTACCAGAGTCTGCTGTTTAGCTGTCTCCTCCTTCTCTTTCTCTAACAACGTTTGAAGATTTTTCACACGTGTCTCCAAATGAAGGTTCACCTGCTCGAGCTCCACACAAGACAGCTTTGGAAACAGACAATTCTGAAACTTTATATGCATACTTCACATCAACTATTGAAATACACAACAATACCAATTATTCTCTCACCTTAAGTTCTTTAGTTTCATCAGACATACTTGATTTCACATCCTGTGCTTCATCAATGGCAGATTTGGCTTCTTTCAGCTAAAGGGGTCAGGAATGGTGAGGAGGAAATGACAGAAGATAAATAAAAGGAGTACACTTAAAACACACTTGAATTTATAATAAATATTTTCCACAATGCAGTCCATGCAGTCCAGGTCCATTGAAGACTTTTCCCCTCAATCATCAGTACCTCTTTGATCACAACTCTCTCAAGCTCAGACATATGAAGTGGCTGCTTTCTGACCAGCTTTCGCTCTTATCTGTTGTCACTTGCCTCCTACTCCATCACAAATGTTTTTCATTTCTACTTAATTGATACAGTCTACACTTCGTTGAACTAGCCTCACTATTTGCTCCTGCATTCCAAGTAAGAAACTAATAACTTTCTCACATCATCTTGTTGAACTCAAAATCCATCGTAAATTCCTAATTTAATTCATCCTTTCCCAGAATTCTAAGGTATTTAAGTTCTCAACACCTCTTTATTCTAGCTGCCAAAAACGATGCTTAGACATCAACTCATTGCCACTCGAATCATCTCCTCCCCGACTGACTAAAGCAGGGTTGCCCTGCTCTCGTCACCTAATCCTGCAGCATGAGAAGATAAAACAAATGCAGTGGGTCTCTGACCGCGTGTCAAACACACAATAGTTGTTGCCTAATTTGCTTGAAGAAATATAATACTCCACTGGGTAGCTGAATTAAAAAATGGGGGCAAGGATGGCAGAACCAACTAACCTCAGCTCACGAATATGGCAAACCTTGCATGGTTCACAAAACAGTACATAGCATTTGATGCATTCATAAAGGCCAACTGAGCCCAAAGTTTCAAATTCTCTCTCTGCAAATGATTCCTTCAATTATGTTGCCTTAGCAGGGCAATTCTTTTTCCATTTTCTCTCCTCTGACCTCAATTGTTTATCTGCTTTCTAAAAATAGAGGAAACTCTCCAGACATTTGAGGCTTCACTGCCTCTACAGGGGTAAACAGAGGCATGAGCTATGAGTAGTTTGCTTTGATGGATGCATCCTGATACATCTATCATAAGAATTTTACCCTTCACAAACTTCCACAACATTGAAAATAACAGGAAATTAATTCGTACCTTCTGTTCATAAGTGGAGATTTTCTCCAAGACGTCAGTCTTCTCCTGAATAAGCTGCTTGATTTTCTCAGATAGCTGTTTTTCAGTCACTAGGGAGAGGCAAAGGTTTCAACATACATATTGTAAATATTTTCACAGCCAAAAGAGATTAAAATAATCTGCACAGCAACATGTTACATGGTGCAATGCAACAGGAAGAATGTTGCTGCCGTGACATAAATACTCTCCTTCAAAAACCAAAAGAATCCTCTGTGTAGGTACAGTGGAGGAAAGTATGATCTTAATCTGTAAGGAGTCATAAATGCTCCAGAATTCAAAGCTAACAGTTCTCAACAAATGGAGGAGCTTCATGGGCTTGGCTGGGCATGGAGTTAATCCTAAATATGTTGTTCATGACCTCTCGTGGAACTATTTGGTCTTTGTGGTTGTGTCTTTTTATTTTTCTATATTTTAATTGTGGTCCAAAATGTTTTAAATTCAAGGATTGTTATCGGATCGCTGCATGTTTTCAAAGCTAGTAGCCCGACATATTCTGAGCACCATTCCAGCTGCTTATTTAAACAGTTGTTAAACTGTTGGTTGCAGACAAGCTGGACCACAGGAGTTGTGTACAGATAGAGTTTTGATTGGTACAAGTTACGGATTGGTCTGTGGACTAGTGACCAGTTGTTGATGACAAAGACCTTCTGCTTGCTAACAACTATGTGGTCGAGTTTCAGATAGCTGAACAGCTTGAGGTTGTGAACAAAATACAAAGTCACAAGATCATCAACATCCTCTTTGCAGCAAAAGCCGATTTAAACCTGAAGAAAACTAGCTTACCTTTCCTTCAGCAGTTGTTGTAAGCTGTGACTTTTAATTGATAGGTTAAAGGTATTTTAAGTGCACCAGTTACCCAATCCTCTTGTAAACCAGTGGAAGCATCCAGAGAAGGATGACCAAGGAGTGCTCTGACCTACAAAAATCTCAGGAGTCAGTGAAATGCCTTCCCACTCTTCCTTTCCATCCATAACATCTATGTTTATTCTTCCCTGTCTGCGTGTGTAAGGGGGAGTTTAAAAAAGGGAATTTGAGTTTTAATTTGTGGAGATTTATACCAATGGCTTATAACTGTCTGCTTTTAGCTAGAGTATAACTACTTGTAACTAATACTTTTTTATTAAACTTGGTGCTGCTTTTTCAACCCAGGTCTAAAAGATAGATAAACTAAGGAATTCTGCATACTTTTAAAGTATCTAACCTTTGATGATTCTGAAAATAGTAGGGCTTGATTTCCAGTGCACAACACCAGTTAGGCGTAATGGTGACCCCACAATGGTTCACCTGCAATACACATCACAGCTAAACAGTCTGTTGACCCATTTGGGCATGACAATTGACAAGAAAACCAAGAGAATGTCAGAAACAACAGGTCAATTACACCAGCTGTGGTCAATCAACAATTTGGAAACATAAAACCTTTTTGGTTGAAATGACTCCGGTGTAGACTACCCTCATTAGTGGGAGGGAAGTCACAAAGCTTTGTTTTACAGTAATAAGACAGAAGATTAATCAGTGCATTAGGCAGTGGTTGTAAACTTACTTTGATATTTTCTGCTCTTCACCTGAAAAACAAATTGAAATGCGATTAGCAACTGTAAACCATTCTGAAATCAACACAAGCGGGTGTAACAAGGTAGCAGAGCTTCACTTATTCATCCATACAAAGTCTGGAGACTGCACAACAGCCAAAACCTATCACCCTTGGCAGACTTATTCCTAATCATGATTGTAAACAGCTTCCACACTGTTTAAACAAGAACCCAGCAAAACATTATACAAGTCTTGAAACTTTACAGCAAAAAGTATCTTTGAGGAGCTAATTTTTTTTAAAATCAAAAATGTTTAATGTTCACACCAGAACAGAAAACAGCAAAAGCAGCATCAGGCTTAAGGAGCAGCTTGCCTCTACTTTCTAACATTTCTTAAAGCCTGATTTCCGAAAAGAATTCTATAATTTACCTGAAAGGAAACTAATTCCCCAGCCTCCAAGCTTCACAGCACAGCCTTGAACTGCAATCCATCTGCACCCAAATTTCTACAAATTCTACCACATCAGTTAAGTGTAAAATTTCACTTGACAATGAATTAAAAGAGTATTGTTAACATTAATTAATGCTTTTTCAAGAAAAGAGAAACATAGACATCAGGGAAAGTACAGCTGGGGAAATAAATAATGTTGTCTGCAGCAAAGAATTGTGAAAACAGTGTTGCCAACTCGATGCCAATATTAATGGCATCTCTTCTGGGCTGGAGAGAATCTTGGAATGAGAGGGGAAGTCATGGTCCACATAGGTACCAACAATCTAGTTAAGACCAGGAAAGAAATTCTGAAGGATTACAAGCAGCCGAATAAAAAGCAGAACCACATGATTTCCAAATTATCACCACCCAAGTCACTTGAAATTGACAAATGGTAAATAAATTGAGAGGGGTAATCGTGCTGCACAAAGATTGAATTGGAAGAAAGGGATAAGGGAGAGTGAGGACTGCAGAGCTGGAGGTCAGAGTTGAAAAGCGTGGTGCTGGAAAAACACAGCCAATCAGGCAGCATCTGAGGAGCAGGAGTCAACATTTCAAGCACAAGCTCTTCATCAGGAATGAGGGGTAGCCCAAGGGGACTGAGAGATAAATGAGTAGGGGGTGGGGCTAAGGGAGAAAGGTAGCTGGGAATGCAATATTTGGAGGAAGGTGGGGGTGAATGTGGGTGGAGCAGATAGGTGGGATAGGTAGGACAGTTCAAGAGGACGGTGTCGAGTTACAAGTTTGGATCTGAGATAGGCGGGAGGCGAGGCGAGGCGAGGCGAGGCGGGGGGGGGGAAAAAAGAGATGTGGAAACTGGTAAAAATCCATACTAATCTCGTGTGGTTGGAGGGCCTCAAGGCGGAAGATGAGGTGTTCTTCATCCAGGTTTTGGGTGGCTTGGATTTGGCAGTGAATGCAACTCAGGACTTGCGTGTCCATGGCGGAGTTAAAAAGTGTTCGGCCACAGGGCAGTTTCGTGCATGTGTGCCAGAGATGTTCTTTTGAAATGTCCGGTAAGTTGGCGCCCTGTCTCGCCAATGTAGAGGAGACCACATTGAGAGCAATGGACACAGTAGATGATGCGTATGGAAGTAAAGGTAAATATCTGTCGGATGTGGAAGGTTCCTTTGGGGCCTGGTAATACAGATGGGGGCCGGGGAGGGGAGGGGGGGGAAGGAAAGAGAGAAAAAATTGCTAGATCAGCAGTGGCAGATATTTAAGATGTTCAGCAAAAATGTATTCCAGCCAGAATTAAGGACTCAGCGAGAAGGATGAAGCTAAAATGGGTAACAAAGGAAGTCAAGGAGAGTACCCAATCAGAAAAAAGACATACAAAGTGGCAAAAGGGCAGCGGACGTGCTCCTAACTCTGAGCCAGGAGATCTGGATTCATGTTACATCTGCTGCAGAGATGCGCAATAACATTCCTCAACAGTTGATTAAAAATATTTACAAAGTGGTGGGCAAAAACTAGTGGTATGCAAAAGAATTGGGCATTAATGGCTAAAAAGCTTATAAAGAGAGAGAAAATTGAGCATGAAAATAAATTACTAAGAAAAATAACAACAGCAAGTGTGCACATTTATGTGCATGCAAAAGGTGTGTAGCTAAACTAAGCGTACAATCCTTGCAGGATGTAACTGGGGAATTAAAAATGGGTAACAGGGAAATGGAAGTCACTTTAAACCAATATTTGCCATCACAGTGAGGACAAAATTAACCTACCAAATATAGGCGTTCCTATGAGGGGAAATAACTTTTAACAATCTCTCACAGAATCATAGAATTCCTGAACATACAAATCCCTCAACACTATGGGCAATTTAGCATGGCCAATTCACCCAACCTGCACATCTTTGGGCTGTGGAAAAAAACCAGAGCACCCAGAGGAAACTCACACAGACACGGGGAGAATGTGCAAACTCCATAGAGTTGCCCAAGGGTGGAATCGAACCCAGGTCCCTAGCGCTATGAGGCAGCGGTGTTAACCACTGAGCCACTGTCTACCCATATCAAGAGGGATGAAGCTTTTGACAATCTAGTGGGACTAAAGACAGACAAATCACCAGGGTCTGATAGCTGACATTCTAGGATTTTTAAGGAAATGGTTGCAAAGATCGTAGAGGAAAAAGGCTGATATATTCTAGAACTTTCTAGATTCTGGGAGCGTTCCAGCGGATTAGAAAACTGCAGATGAGCTGCCCCTGTTTAAGTAGGGAGGGAGGGAGACAGAAAGCAGGAAATTTAAAGACAATTAGCCTAACTGGGTAAATGCTACATTCCATTATTATGCAAGAAGTAGTATGATATTTAGAAACACTTAATAAAATCAAAGAGTCAACACTGTTTTCTGAACGGGAAATCATTCAAAACAAATTGATTTGAATTTTTCGCAGATATAACAAGCAGAACCAATAGATATTTGGTTTCCGAAGGCATTTGATAAGGGACCACATAAAATGTTATTTCACAAGATAGGAGCTCAAAGTACTGGGGGAATTAGCATGGATTGAGAACCGGTTAACATACAGAACACAGAGGTGGGAATAACAACTCTCTCGTGTTGGAAAAACAAAAACCAATGGAGTGCGACAAGCATTAGTCCTAAGGCCTCATTTACTTAGTGTTAATGACTTCGAGGGGGCAGAGTCTAATGTACTCAAATTTTCTTACAATACAAAAATAGGTGGGAGGACGCATAGTAATGACGATACAAGGAATCTCCATGGGGATATAGATAGTTTGCCTGAGTCAGCAAAACTTAACAAAAAAATGTATAATACAGGAGGTTACACACTCTAGTGGGAAGAATCAAAAGGCAGACTGTCCATTTAAATGGCCAGACTCCAAAAAAATAGCAGAGCAGAGGGATCTGGGTGTTCTTGTGCATGAAACACAAAAGGTAAGCATGCAGGTGCAGCAAGTAACTAAGGCGGCAAAAGGAATATTGGGTTTTATTGCTTGGAGTTCAAAAAGAGAGAAATATTGTTAAAATTTCTAAATTACGCTACCTGCCATGGCAGGATTCAAACCCAAATCCCCAGAACAGGACCTGGGCCTCTGGATTCATAGCCGAGCAGTAATTCCACAAGGCCATTGCCTCCCTGACATTCGTCATGTCTATCTCGAGAGCATATAACTATTTTTAAAAACGGTGAGAGAAGGAACCACAGTTTAAAACAAAATCATAGTATGATTCGAAATAGTCCATGTGATTTCCAGGAAACAAACCTATTTAAGTTACTTGAGGATGAAATGAGCTGAATGGATAATGGGAAACCAATTGCATTACGAGATTGGTGTTCTAAAAAGTCAGAGTCATAGAGATATACAGCATGGAAACAGACCCTTCGGTCCAACCTGAACAGTTTATGACGGGCCGCAAAAAAGGTTGTTGCACTAGCAAAAAGCAAATGACATAGGGAGGAATACATTGCCCTAGGCAGAATATTGATCAAAGGGCAAAAGGCAAAGTAGGGGTAAACAAATTATCTTCAAATTGGCAGGCCATTTATAGTGAGGTGTTATAAGGATCAGTACTGGGACCTCAGCAATATCTTCTAGTCTCTCAACCCTTCTCTTTTCCTTTAAACCAACCCTTTTGATCATGCTTTTGGTTTCTTTTCCGAATATTTTGTGACTGTCAAATTACAGTTCTGTGAAGTGTCTTGAGTTTTGACTATAGGTTTAATTTGTCTGGTATGAAAGCAAGATTTTATTTAATCTACATGTTTTAGAAGCTTGGATCTTTACAGTGTAAGGAAACCCAACATCTGCTCTTCGTGTATAGCAATAAACTTTGGAAAAGCATCAAAAAGTTTAATATTTCTTCCTGCTTCTGTTATACAACTGTTAAATTTGAAGATTTTTTTGTGAAATCACATTATTACTTTAGAATAACTGATGTGTAGAGAATGATGGACCACAAAGGGCATTCTGCTCTTTGCATCCAGACGTCACCTTGACAAATAAGAAGAAAGAAATTGTGTTACATTCTTGGAAGAATCGGGGGTGTTATAGAAACATAATTAAGAGAATAAATAGGATGGAAGCAGGGAGGTTGCTTCCACTGGTGAATGAAACTAGAATTAGGGGGGCAGAGCCTCAAAATAGTGGAGAAACAGATGTAGAACTGAGTTGAGGAGGATCTTCTTCACCCAAAGGGTTGTGATTAAGTGGAATTCCCTCCCAATGACGCTGTTGAGGCTCTCTCATTTAATGTTTTTATATTTTGAAACAGTAAATAAATTAATGGTTATTGCGAGCAGGCTGGGAAGTGGAGCCGAGCCCACGAAAAGATTATCCATGATCTTATTAAATGGCGGAGCAGGCTCTTTCGAATCCTCACACTTCCTTCAGACCAAAGGGGTAGCCATGGGCACCCTCAAGGGTCCCAGCTATACCTGCCTCTTTGTCAGGTATGTGGACAGTCCATCTTTCATAGTTACACTGGCACCATTCTCGACCTTTTTCTCCTCTACACTGATGATTGTATCAGCACCACCTCATGCTCCCACAAGGCGATTGAGCCAACTTCATGAACACCTTTCTCCCTGACCTCAAGTTCACCTGGACCATCTCTGACAATTCCCTCCCTTTCCTGGACCTCTCCAGCTCCATTTCCGGTGACCAACTCAACACTGACATCTACTTCAAAGCCACCGACTCCCACAGCCACCTGGACTACACCTCCTCCCCAGCCCCTCCCCCCTGCAAAAACACTATCTCTTACTCCCAATTCCTCCACCACAACCACTCTCAGGTGGAGAATTCCACTCCTGAACATTCCGGATGGCTTCCTACTTCAAGGACTGCAATTTCCCCTCAACAATGCCCTCCACTGCATCTCCTCCAATTCCCACACTTCTATCCTTCTAATCTCAACAAGGATAGAACTTCCCCCAGTCCTCAGCTTCCATCCCACCAATCTCTGGATACAACGTATCATCCTCCGCCATGTCCGCCACCTACAATCAGACCCTACCACCAGAGGTGTATTTCCCTCACCAACCCTATCAATATTGTGCAGAGACCAGTCCCTCCACAACTCCCTAGTTAGGTCCACACAGCCCACCAACATACCCTCCACTCCAAGCACCTTCCCTTGCCACTGCAAGAGGTGTAAAACCCTCACCCATACCTCACCTCCAAGCACTTTATCTACTGTGTCCATTTCTCTCAATGTGGTCTCGTCTACATTGGGGAGACAGGATGCCAACTTGCAGAATGTTTCAGAGAACATATCTGGGGGACATGCACCAAACAACCCCACCGCCCTGTGGCCGACCACTTCAATTCCCTCTCCCACTTCATCAAAGGCATGCAAGTCCTGGGCCAACTCCACCGTCAAATCCAAGCCACCCAATACCTGTAGGAAAAACGCTTCATCTTCTGCCTTGGGACTCTCCAACCACCCAGTATCAATGTCAATTTCACCAGTTTCCCAGCAGCCCTGCCCCCACCTTACCCCAGATTCAACCCTGCAATTCGGCACCACCCTCTTCAACTGTTCTACTTATCCATCTTCCATCCCATCTATCCACTCCACCTTCCACTCCAAGCTATCACCACCCACCTTTATCTACCTATCGACTTCCAAGCAACCTTGCTTCCAAGCCCCACACCTCTTCCTATTTATCTCTCAGCCCCCTTGGGCTGCCACTCCCACTCTCCTCATGAAGGATGTATGCCCAAAACATCGATTCTCCTGCTCCTCGGATGGTACCTGACCTGCTGTGCTTAAGTGCCACATTTTTTTGATTCCATGGGCCAGATGGTGTACTCCTGCTCCCATTTCTTATGTTTATAAAACCACGAGGGACATAGATAAGGTAAACAACCGAAATCTTTTTCCTAGAGTAGGGAAGGTCAAAACTAGAGGGCATAGTGTTAAGGTGAGAGGAGAAAGATTTAAAAAGGGACCTAAAAGGAAACTTTTTCACAGAGTGTGGTTCGTGTATGGAATGAACTGCCAGAGGAAGTGGTAGATGCAGGTACAGCTACAACATTTAAAAGACATCCAAACAGGTATATGAATAGGAAAGTTTAGAGGAACACTGACCTAACATAGACAAATGGTCTGAGTTTAGCTTGGGAAATTTGGTCGATATGGACAAGTTGAAACAAAGGGCCTATTTCCATGCTGTATGATTCTATGACGAGTGTGCAGTTCTGTTCGTTCAGTGATAGGATGTTATTAAATTGGAGATGGTACAGAAAGGATCTATAAGGATGTTGCCAGGTGTGGAGGGCTTGAGATGTAAAAACAGACCGAAAAGACTGGTGCTTTATCCACTGCAGCGCAGGAGGTTGAGGGGTAACCATATGGTGGTTTAAAAAATCATGAGGGGCATGAATAAGGTGAATAGCAAAGGTCTATTCCCTCGGATGGAGAGTTCAAAACGGGGAGCATATTTTTAAGGTGAGAGGAGAAAGATTTAAAAAGGCATGAGGAGCAACTTTTTTATACCAATTGTGATAGGTGCATGGAATAAACTGCCAGAGAAAGTGGTGCAGGTCCAGTTACAATGTTTAAAAGACATTTGGATAAATAAATGAATCCTAAAGGTTTGGAGGGATATGGACCAAGCCCTGGCAGGTGGGACTAGTTCAGTCTGGCAACATGGTCAGCGTGGACTGGTTTGACCGAAGGGTCTGTTTCCATGCTGTGTGACTCTAACTAACTATGCAGGGTGTTGGTGAAGTTACACTTGGAATACTGTGTAGAGAACATTTCTGGTTTTTGCAGTTCAACAGAGAATCAATAGGTATATTGCTGGGATGAAGAGAATGACTTATCGAGAGTGACTAAACAGGTTAGGCCTTTATTCATTAGAGTTCAGAAGAACGGGGTATTTAAACAGAGAAGATTCTGAGAAGGCCTGACAGGCTGGATGTTGAGATTTTTCCACTAGTGAGGGAATCTCAAACTAGGGGACACAGTTACACAATAACAGAACATTCATTTAAAACTGAGATCCAAAAGACTGAGTTTCCTTCCAGAGGGTACTCAATATCTGCAATTATTGGCCCAGAAAGTTGTGTAAGATTGATCACTTTAAAAAAAATAGATTTTTTGAAATTTTGGAGAATGGAAGACTAGCATGAAAGAGTAGCTGAGGCCTGAGGCAACTAGCCATGATCTTATTGAACAACGGAGCAGGTTGATGGGTCAAATGGCCTACTCATGCTCATTTTTTATAGTACACCAAAAAGTACACTTTCCACTTAAATCATCTATCCCAGATAGCTTTATTAACAACCCCATCAGCTCTGAAGAAAGCAATGTGAATTTATGATAAATGCAAATGAATCTTACTTACTGAAAGGCAGGTTCTCCATAAAAGGATGACAAAAGTAACAATTCCTATAATAGCAGTCATCAAGATGGGCTCCCAGGGAACTCCATGGAAATCAGGACCTGGCCTCATTTCTTCAGGCAAAGAGGACATTAGCTGAGAATGAGGAAAATATTTGTCAATAAAAAAAAGTATTATTCCTACTAATACTTGCATAGAGGAATGCACTCATATTATCCATTTATTCACACAGCTATAAAGTACCTTAGGGTGATTTTCTACATAAAAGGCGCAATGAAACAATGATGATATAGACCGTGCCTTTATCTGGGATGGTAAAACTAGGGAGTTCAGTCCAATATTGGAACAGAAGAGGCAACAGTTGAAAGGCACTGAAATAACACTTATGAATATTTGTCAACATATTTCCCAAATATGCACCATTGTCAGCTATAGGCAATTACTGCACTAAAGTCCCCTGCACATTTCAATAGGCCAGATCCTTTTACATTGCTCAATTAATGAAATGCAAACTTACCCATGGATATACATCTCATGGTAAAATTAGAAGAGAAGTCAGTACTTGCAAAAAGAAGATAACCCCAACTCAGTGAATACAGGAAGCGGTTAACATACAACTAACTCTCTCAGATTGAGAAAGATCAACAGCTACTTAAGAAACAAAATCAAAAAAGGAATGTCATAAAATTCAGTTCAAAAGCTTCATCCTATTATGGTTTTTGAGACAAAATACTGACTCAATCTCAAGTTTGCCAATTTATAATGGAGACTTCAACAGATGCTGAAATGTGTAACTAAATTAATACTGAAACTAGTGGTGTAAGGAGAAAACTGGATGAGGACTAGCAATTGTTTCACTTCAGTAAAATTATTTCCAAATTATCAACAAGGTGACATGGGGAAAAAAGTTTAGACCAATGAATTGTCTGCAAGGGACTATCAATCAAATCTGAGGTATCACTAACAAACATCAATCAAGTTCATTCCACAATACAGCACTCTCTTACAGATTATGCTATCACTAACATTCCGTATTGAACAAACTTTTCTCCCGTCTTCATAAACTTCTTAATATTCTACTTCTTTAAAGCTACTGTATGTTTTAAACTGAAAACAGATAAACAGATAAATTTTAATACGGTGTTGCCTGGTATGAAGGGAAGATCTTACGAGGAAAGGTCAAGGGACGTGAGGCTGTTTTCGTTAGAGATATGGTTGAGAGGTGACTTAAATGAGACATAAGATAATCAGAGGGTTAGATCAGGTGGACAGCGAGAGCCATTTTCCTAGGATGGTGATGGCTAGCATGAGGGGGCATAGCTTTAAATTGAGGGGTGCTAGATATAGGACATAGTTTCTTTACTCAAGAGTAGTAGGGGCATGGAACACAGTGCCTGCAAATACTTGTAGACTCATCAACTTTACAGGTATTTAAATGGTCATTAGATAGGCATATGGATGAGAATGGAATAGTGTAAGTTAGATGGGCTTCAGATTGGTTTCACAGGGCAGCGCAACATCGACGACTGAAGGTTCTGTACTGTGCTAAAATGTTGTATGTTCTAACTTCTTGTCCATCTTAAATGCACGGAAATGAAGGAGTCAAAATCATGCACATAAGCAAGGCACTTGCAATACACAGGGATGGAGGTTTTCATGATAAATTTATTGAGACACAAAACTGACAGGCATTCAAATATTAATTTTTCAATCAATTAGTTGTAATGATAGGGACTTCACCAGTTCCTTCTCCTACTGCCATAAGAACCTGAACTCCTTAAATGCTAAGTTTCAGTAAAATGATCTGGTTCAAAAAAAGGAACTTGCCTTTTTGGAGCAAGTTTACAAAATGAACTTCCTACAAAATACACTTACTAAGCTTTCTTGCACAACAAGCAGATTAGAGTAGGGCAGAAGAGGCTCTTTGCAATGTATCAATTTTGTGAGATAACCTAACACTTAGCAACTTTCCCAAAATTTGGAACAAAATTTAAGATCAAAGCCACTCACCCACAAACAGGAAAACAGAATTAAATCATCCCAGAGGATTCGGGAAAAAACATGGACTTTCACATTATTAAAATTGGTGTTGTTGCGATGACAAAATAGATGGTGGATATTGCTGTAAGCATGTCACACAGCAATTATAGTAAGACTCCAATTTAACAGGAACAGGATCTTACCCAGGTCTAAAGGGTGTACCAGACACAGTTTCATTCTCCTGTCAGCTTGCTTACTAACACATGAAGCAGTCTGGAGCTTGGCTGAACTAAACACAGAGTAATGGCTATCTTTAAACCGAGATTAGATTAGATTCCATACAGTGTGGAAACAGGCCCTTCGGCCCATCAAGTCCACACCAACCCTCCGAAGAGCAACCCACCCAGACCCATTCCCCTAACACTATGGACAATTTAACATGGCCAATTCATCTAACCTGCACATTTTTTGGACTGTGGGAGGAAACTGGAGCACCCAGAGGTTGCCTGAGGCGGGAATTGAACCTGGGTCTCTGGCGCTGTGAGGCAGCAGTGCTAACCACTGTGCCACCGTGCCGCCCTAGGTGAACATGTTTAGAGAAATTATGTAAACCAGGCAATAAAAGCTTATCAGATTACACAGGCTACATTACTGTTGCACAATATAGAACATCCAGAATCACAGAATTCCTACAGTTCAGAACAAGGTCATTTGGCCCATCAGGTCACCACCAACAATCCTTTTAACTCTGTATTTACCATGGTTAATCCACCCAGCCTGCATATCCCTGGACACTAGTGCTTTTTAGCATAGCCAATCCACCTAACGGACCCTTCTTTGGATTGTGGGAAGAAACCAGACCACCTGGCAGAAACCCATGCTGGCAAGGGGAAGATGCACGCTTCACAGAGACAGTCCCCAAGGATGAATAAAACAGTACTAATCACCCCATTTCTATAAAAATATCCAGACCAAATAAGATCAAATTTCCTTCCCTAATTACAAAGTTCCATTGCACTGTATCCTGTTTACTCAGACTTAGATACTCAGATCAAGACAGTCCAAAAACTTCAATGCTGTACCTGGGAAGAAAAGAATAGAGGTCTTGTTTAGGGTCCTAATGTCTTCCAAATAAATAATAACGTGAATACATGATGCACCTCAGCAATTTGCGAATTGCAATCATGAGCTACTCAAAACAGGGGTTACCATTTGACGGCACTTTTCTACTCAATGACTGATCGCAAGGCTCCAGCCAATAAACTAGCCTAATGGGAAAATAAAATAACCTGAAATTGCATTACATTATAACCTAGGTCACAGACATGTATAAAGTGGCGAGATACACAAATAAATTTAGTGCTATGCAAAGTTGCATGTCAATCTGCATGCACATATTTCACGTGCAAAATAATACATGCGGACAGATAAAAATTGTCACTTGTATCTCTCATTGGTTTACAACGGTACCAGGTTTAGAGAGTCATAGAGATGTACAGCATGGAAACAGACCCTTCGGTCCAACCCGTCCATGCTGACCAGATATCCCAACCCAATCTAGGCCCACCTGCCAGCACCCGGCCCATATCCCTCCAAACCCTTCCTATCATATACCCATCCAAATGCCTCTTAAATGTTGCATTTGTACCAGCCTCCACCACTTCCTCTGACAGCTCATTCCATACCCGTACCACCCTCGTGGTTTAAAAACAACTTAAATTTTAAAATCATTACCCATCCTCATTCAAAGCCAACCACAGTCCCACTCCTCCTCAGCCCTAACTTTCTCCATCCATATCACCCTCATATCTGTGCTGCTCCAATCCTAGTCTCTCGAGCATCACCGATTTTAATTACTCTACTAATGACACTAATAGCAGCTGTACCTTCAGATCTCAAGGTCCACAACTTTCACCAAGCTTCTGGTCTTCTGCCTTAATTTTTTTATAGTTAAAAATCACAACACCAGGTTATAGTCACGGGTTTATTTGGAAGCACTAGCTTTCAGAGTGCTGCTCCTTCATCAAGATGGTTCATGAGATGTGGGTGTCATTTGTTGCCAATCCACTGTTGCCTAGTTACGAGCCAACCACATTGTCAAGAGTCTGGAGTCACATATAGACCAGGGCAGGTAAGGATGGCAGAATTTCTTCTCTGAAGGCCATTAGTGGACTGCATTAGTTTTTATGACAATTGACAGTCACCATTAGATTCACTTTTCATTCCAGATTTTTACTGAATTCAAAAGTTTTACCAGTTGCCATGGTGGGATTTAAATCCATGTTTTAAGAACATTTTTGACTTTTTAAATTACTAGTTCAGTTACATTAATAGGACACCATTGTCTCCCCTTAATAGAAAACACTATATCCAAAATTATAAAATTCATTAATGTATTGCATGTGCATGTCTGTATTCAAACATTTGCAAAAGCTGTCAAATCAAGAAAACAAGCATTATCCTCTTTCTGGGACCAAACCCCACCCAGTCTGACTACTCTTCATTCTCGCACCACACTCCATAGCTAACATTTGATGCTCTCTCAAGATGTCAAGCTTGCTACTCAATTACAAAACAATTTCTACTCAAGACCAACTACTTCGAGTAACTAGACATTAGCATTAAATACATTTCACAAGTTTAATTTGCAACCAAAGGACAAATTTATATGAATGAACTACCATAAAAATTACATTCCTACATATATAGTTATCATGTCATTACTTCAACACATTTAGAGGGTAAATTTTTAAACCACAGAATGAATTGTATACTTAGTTATACTCAAGTAACCTGTATTGTTATATAGCACCTTTAAAAGAAAATATCCCAACACAATACAGCGGACTGCAATCTTAAAAAATCTGATACCAAGTCAAAGACATTGTTGGGACAAGCAATCAAGTGTTTGGTCAAAACAGAGGTTATAAAGAGGTTATTTAAGGTTGAGAAGTGTCTGGAGGTAATTCCAAACCTAAAGTCCTAGAGGACTGATGGAACAGTCACCAACTGTGGAATGAATAGGAAGATACAAATATCAATATAGAATAGATGCAGAATCCCTACAGTGTGGAAACAGGCCCTTTTGGCCCAACGAGTCCACACCGACCAGAGTATCCCACCCAAACCCATTCTCCTACCTTACTACTCAACATTTACCCCTGACTAATGCACCTACTCTATACATCCCTGAACACTATGGGCAATTTAGCATGGCCAATTCACCTAACCTGCACATCTTTGGATTGTGGAAGGAAACTGGAGCACCCAGAGGAAACTCACACAGACACGGGGAGAATGTGCAAACTCCACACAGACAGTCGCCAGCTGGAACCGAACGCAGGCCCCTGGCACTGTGAAGTAGCAGTGATAACCACAGAGCCACCATACAGTTTTTTAAAAAATCATGCACTGGATGTGCAAATCACTGTCTAGGCCAGCATTTATTTTCCATCCATAACTGCCCCAGAGGACAGTTAAGAACCAACCAGATGTCTATAGCTCTGGAGCCACATGTAGACCATATCAGGTATGGATGGCAGTTACCTTTCCGAAAGGGCCAGTTGGGTTTTACTTAGAAGTAAAAGGAACACAAGGTTATAGGAAGTCAGAGGCAGGAAGGCATAAGGCCACTGTGGGAACAGGAACAAAAATGAGTTAGTGACTTCCAGAGTAAGTGACTTCCATTTATAAAGCAATTTTTGGATGAATTTGTAGGAAGTATTCCCTTGCTATTTTCTCTCTCACATGCTTGGGGCTACATTAACATGAAGAAGTTAGCTCTGCTATATTTACACACAGATTGTAAATACGATATTCAAGAAGCCAATGTAAACTATACTAGTCACATGTATGGTAGTTGAAAATGTGTTGCTGGAAAAGCACAGCAGGTCAGGCAGCATCCAAGGAGCAGGAGAATCGACGTTTCAGGAAGAAGGGCTTATGCCCGAAACGTCGATTCTCCTGCTCCTTGGATGCTGCCTGACCTGCTGCGCTTTTCCAGCAACACATTTTCAGCTCTGATCTCCAGCATCTGCAGCCCTCACTTCCTCCTCGAAGACATGTATGGTAGTACCAAGTTCAAATTTACTTTTTTAAAAAAGTCATTTACATCCTGTGGATGTCACCCGCAAGACCGGTATTTGTTACCGATTACTGTCTTTGGAAGGTGGTGGTCAGCATCGGTGCAGAGTCTGTACACCCACAATGCCTTTTCCATCGCAGGTTAGCACAACGTCTTCTGTTTGTTCATAGGATGTAAGTGTCGCTGGTTAGGGTAGGATTTAAAGTCCACTCCCAATTGCCCTGGAACTGAGTGTGAGACTGTTTCAAAGAGCAGTTTAGAGTCAACTGCATTACTGAGAGTCTGGATCACATGTAGGCCACACGAGGAATGACAGCATATCCTCCTTAAAGAACGTGAATGAACCATTTTTTTTTAAAATAAATCAATTTTTTTAATATCACAACAATCTGGAAATTCCGTGGTCACTGCTTCTATTCCTCATATCCTGCATGGACTGAATTTAAATATCCCTTACTCCAAACTGCTGGTCCAGTAACATCACCGTGCTACAACCTGCCTGAGCAATCTGCTGGTCGAGTGACACAGGGTAAGTGGGTAGATAGCACAAATCCGGAGACTTGACGGCCTTGCCAAGCACAGAGAGGGGTGAGCTGATCCATTTACCTGACACTGCCTGCCTGCGAACACTTGACTCTCTCACTTACACAGACACTGACCTGGCCAACCCGGCCCACCACAAAGGAGTACATGACCGCAGCAGCTGCGGGTACGGATGCCGGTGGCTGCGGCTGGTGCGGCGGCGGCGGCCGCGGCGGCGCCTGCTCCAAATCCATGGCGGTCCGGGGAAGGGGTTGAACTTTGCCCGGTACGGAAGCGGTGTGGGGAGGGGGGGAGGTTGTGGTTGAGATCGGGCAGAGGGGTCTACGCCGATGTCAGGACCTTGGCCCCATGTTGGCGAACGACCCGCTCCTGGCGACGGTCAACAACCGCCACTCGAACACGTCAACTCTAAAACGGCGCGCGCCGCCGGCCCCCGGACACTAAACCGCGCGCCCGCGCTCGCGCGCTCACCACGGCCAGGGGACTTCCTGCTTCACATCCATCCCTTTGCTCGGTGTGCCTCCCTCCCACAGCAGCGCCACCCCTCGGCACTACCACTTTGTGACACCCGAGTCTTCCTCTTGATTTCCACTTGTCTCGCCTGTCTCGGTCACGTGCTTCCAAAATGTACAAATGAAGAAGAAATACAAAAAAAAACAGCCTCAAAGCAAGTCGTCCAAACTCCCGCGGACGCTGGAAAATGTTGAAAGTAAAACTCCAGAAATATTCAGCAAGTCGGGTACTTGCAAGGAATTTCGAGGAAAGCAGCAGGAGCTTCTTTAAATAGATAAAAAGGAAGAGAGAGGCGAAAGTGAACAGAGGTCTCTTAAAACTGGGTAAATTATAATGGGGAAACCATGAAATGGCAAATGCGTTGTATAAATACTTCACATCAGTCTTCATGATAACTACCTGACGAAGGAGCAGTGCTCTGAAAGCTGGTACTTCTAAATAAACCTGGACTATAACCTGGTGTTGTGATTTTTAACTTCATGTTAAGGAGACACTGATAGCGTTCCAAATATGCCAAATAAAGGGTAATAAAAAGGAAGATGCTGCCAGACTTGCCGAGTTTCTCCAGTAATTTGTTTTTGTTAAGATTTTTAATCTGTAAAAGGAATCAAGTGTTATGGGGAAAAGACACTAAAGTGAAGGACTAACAGATCAGCCATCAATGGTGTGGCAGACTCAATGAGCTAAATGGCTGAGCTCTGCTCTGTCTATGGCAATATCAAGACAAAAATAAATAGTTAACCTTTCTACAGAACTTGCCTGACTTGAAGACGTCCAGCAGTTTGTGTTTTAATTATGAATTCAAAACTACATTTTTATTTTCCAGCTTGAAGAAAATTTCACATGTCCTTCAGTTTTCTCCTTTTTTGAAAGCTAACTCAGGCTGCTTGATGCTTCATTCACATCAGTCAGGCTCCTGCCAGACTCTCCAGCATCTCTTCCAAGTGGCCACTCTTGACAAGATATTGTATCTGCAAATTACTCAACCACAAAGGCCACTACAACCATGACTTCTGACTTCCATAAACTTTATATCAAAAAGGTGAGAGGACATCAACTAAACTGGTAACACTGGCAAATTATAGCTCCAATGCATTCACAGCTACCTACGAGAAGAGCATCTACAACTTTACTCAACTGTATGACATTAATTAATCAGAAGTGGGTACTGCAGATGCTGGAGATTGGAGTCAAGATTCAAGTGGTGCTGGAAGAGCACAGCAGGTCAGACAGCATCCCAGAAGCAGGAAAATTGATGTTTCGGGCAAAAGCCCTTCAGCAGGAATGGTGAAGGGCTTTTGCCTAAAACGTCAATTTTCCTATTCCTCGGATGCTGCCTGACTTGCTGTGTTTTTACAGCACCACTCTAATCTTGGCATTAACTGGTGTCTATCCTGACTCAGCCACAGTGATTTCACCTCAACAGAAAAGGCTACAATGTTCTGGCGAATCTCCTCCCATTAATAGTTTACATTCATTTTTATATGAATGGTAAGTGGAGCCACCAAGTGGCAGTTCATAAATGACAAAGCCCTAGTCGAGAGAGATCTAGTTGGATTGTCACACATTTATCATAAGAAGGTAGAGAGAATGGGGGTCCTCTACACATGTGAGGCTAGGGTTGAGGAAATCAGAAAGATCAGCACCTAACTGTTCCCAAAGGCTCCAACCCATCAACGTTCACATTCAAACATTAAGAACTGTCAACTTGATCCAAGTACCAAAAGATGGCTGTGCCTTTGGAACCACAGCCCTCAAGGAGTTGGAGACGAAAAGTGATTGAAGGAAAAATAAAAGTACTTACATGCTCTATGAGTGACTGAACGACAGGCCGCACATTACCCTTGATAAACAGGACAATAACATCCATCACTGAGATGGTCCACGATAGGAATGGACCTCTCTCCTGAAGTTCACTAGTGTCCATTATCACGCTGTTGTCCAGGATGGAAGGAGTCTCTAGGGTTCAATTAGAATACATGCAATAAAAGTACTCATTTAGCACCAGTGAATTTATAGTTATATTCATCCAATAATGAAGTATCTGAACAGCAGGTTGACATTCAGTTCCCTTGATATTGTTCTACCATTAATATCTGCACCTAACAAACAAAAATCTATAAATTTAGATTTAAAATCAACAACTGATCTCGAGCCAGTTGCCATTTGCAAACAATAACCTATCCCACTTCATTCCTGTTACAGCAGGGAAATAATCCAGATTCTGGCTGTAGATTCATTTTAAAGATTCTCCAAGCTTATCACTTATGCATTTTCTCTAACCTCTTGTGTATTTCCATGATCTGTTGCTAGACATTCCTGAAGTTAGTCTGGAGTGACTGCACCATTATTTGTCCTTTCACTCTCTGGGGACACTGCTGGTCTCAGCTCAGAGTATATGTCCCTGCAGTTTGCAAACAGCAAGTCTTTAAAGATCACAATTTCCCCTCCTATGTGGTTGGTGATGACCTCCAGCACATCTCATCCACAGCCCGCACCTCCACCCTCGAACCCCACCCCTCCAACCTCAACAAGGACAGAAACCCCCCACACTCATCCTCACCTTCCACCCCACCAAACTCCATATACATCGCATCAACCTCCGCCATTTCCGCCATCTACAAAACGGACCCCACCAGAGATATATTCCCCTCCCCACCCCAATCCACTTTCCGTAAAGACCGTTCCCTCCGAGACTACCTGGTCAGGAATTGCAAAACCTGCTCACACACTTCCCCCCTCACCTCCGTCCAAGGCCCCAAAGGAGCCTTCCACATCCAAAATTTCACCTGGACTTCCATACGTTATTTACTGTATCCGTTGCTCCCGACGCGGTCTCCGCTACATTGGGGAGACAGGATGCTGAGCGCTTCACAGAACAACTCTAGGTCACCCGCACCAATCAACCCCACCGGCCCATGGCCGAACAATTTAACTCCCCCTCCCACTCTGCTAAGGACATGCAGGTCCTGGGCCTCCTCTATCGTCACTCTCTTACCACCAGATGCCCAGAGGAAGAACGCCTAATCTTCCGCCTTGGCAGTTTCCTCATTCCTTCCCCCCCATCTTACCCCAGTTCCAACCTTCCAGCTCAGCACCGTCCTCATGACCTGTCCCATCCATTTCATCTTCCTTCTCACCTATCCAATCCACGCTCCCCTACAACCTATCACGTTTACCCCTACCTCCATCCACCCATTACACTCTCAGCTACCTTCTTCCCAGCCCCACTCCCCTCCCATTTATCTCTCCATCCCAGAAGCTCCCAGCCTCATTCCTGATTAAGAGCTTTTGCCAGAAACGTCGATTTTCCTGCTCTTCAGATGCTGCTTGACCTGCTGTGCTTTTCCGGCACCACACTCTTGACTCTAATCTCCAGCATCTGCAGTACTCACTTTCTCCTAAACAGCAAGTAATGACAGCTCTCTAATTTCTAGCTTTAAGCAAACTTATACATTCTGCTGCACAGCTTCATAATTTGCTAAACGCCCTACCATATGGTATTCCAACACAAGGCTTTGGAAGTCCATACACATGATGGTTTTTGACTTGGAGATAGAGCCAACCTGATCACTTCCAAAGAAATCTACAGAACTAACTGTTAATTTGCTGCAATAACAGAGACATTTGGAAGTGGGGATCACCTTCATACAGCAACACTGGAGAGATGAAGGAAATATTCTGCAGGGATGGAGAAGAATCTCCCCCACACTGAGTGCGATGGATAAACTAGTAATGACATGAACAGGAAGATTCGAAGAGAGGTGGAGGAACCTGATTTCTGTTTTAATTATTGGCAGGGTGAGCTGCCTTCTTGAGCCACTGGAGTTCATGTGGTTCAGGACATCCATGTGGAGGGAGTTCCAGCATTTTGACCGAGTGACAGTGAAGGAGTAGCTATTTATTTCCAAGTCAGGATGGTTTGCAGGGGAACATTCAAGTGGTGGTACTCCCTTGCATCTACTAACTTTGTCCTCCTAGGTGGGAGGATTTGAAGCTACTCCTGAAGGAGCCTTGGTCAGTTGCTGCAATACATCTTGTAGATGGTATACATTGTTCGTACCATGCATCAGCGATTGAGGGAGTTAATATTCATTTGAGTGGGATTCTTTATCCTGGATGGCATCATGTTTAGTGAGTATTGTTGGAGCTGTACTCATCGAGTGAAACGTAGAAATATAGAAGCACAAATAGACCATTTAGCTCCTTGAGCTTGTCCTGCCATTCCAGGTCACTGGTGAACATCTATTTTAGTAGTGGAATATAACATTATCACTTGATATCATTTACTGATTTCTGCTTAGTAAACTTGGTCTTTATTTAGATTCCTCAGCTGTTTTTTTTAGGAAGAGGGGTATGAGAGAAATTTACCACCCTGAGTTAAGAAGTTTCTCTCTATCTCAGTCTTAAATAGTGTACGTTTTATTCAGAGACCGCATCCCCTGGTGCTGGACTCCACAGCAGCCAAAGAAGCATCCTTTATGCATTCACTCTAAGAATTTCCTAAGCTTTGACAGATCACCTCTCATTCTTCAAAAGAATGAAGGCCAACGTCTCTAGATCTGCTTCTCATAGGACCTAACCATCACCCTGCAAAGAATCTGATTGATGAATCTCCATTGCACTCTCTCCAAAGCAAGTATATCCTTCCTTATGTAAGGGGCCAAAACTGCAAGCAAAAGTAGTGTTCTATACACTGGCTGGTTTCCCGAGGCATGCTGGTTTTATATAGAACATAGCTGACAATGTGTTGCTGGAAAAGCACAGCAGGTCAGGCAGCATCCAAGGAACAGGAGAATTGACGTTTCGGGCGTAAGCCCTTCTTCAGGAATGAGGAAAGTGTGTTCAGCAGGCTAAGATAAAAGGTAGGGAGGAGGGACTTGGGAGAGGGGCGTTGGAATTGCGATAAGTGGAAAGAGGTCAAGGTGAGGGTGATAGGCCGGAGTGGGGTGGGGGCGGAGAGGTCAAGAAGAAGACTGCAGGTTAGGAAGGTGGTGCTGAGTTCGAGGGATTTGACTGAGACAAGGTGGGGGGAGGGGAAATGAGGAAACTGGAGAAATCTGAGTTCATCCCTTGTGGTTGGAGGGTTCCCAGGCAGAAGATGAGGGCTCTTCCTCCAACCGTCGTGTTGCCATGGTCTGGCGATGGAGGAGTCCAAGGACCTGCATGTCCTTGGTGGAGTGGGAGGGGGAGTTAAAGTGTTGGGCTACGGGGTGGTTGGGTTGGTTGGTCCGGGTGTCCCAGAGGTGTTCTCTGAAACGTTTCGCAAGTAGGCGGCCTGTGTCCCCAATATAGAACATAGAACATTACAGTGCAGTACAGGCCCTTCGGCCCTCGATATTGCGCCGACCTGTCATACCAGACTGAAGCCCATCTAACCTACACTATTCCATGTACGTCCATATGCTTATCCAATGACGACTTAAATGTACTTAAAGTTGGCAAATCTACTACCATTGCAGGCAAAGCATTCCATACCCTTACAACTCTGAGTAAAGACATCTGACATCTGTCCTATGTCTATCACCCCACAATTTAAACCTATGCCCCCTCGTGCTCGCTATCACCATACTTGGAAAAAGGCTCTCCCTGTCCACCCTATCTAACCCTTTGATTATCTTGTATGTCTCTATTAAGTCACCTCTCAACCTTCTTCTCTCTAACGAAAACAGCCTCAAGTCTCTCGGCCTTTCCTCTTAAGACCTTCCCTCCACACCAGGCAACATCCTAGTGAATCTCCTCTGCACCCTTTTCAAAGCTTCCACATGTTTCTTCTAATGCGGTGACCAGAACTGTACACAATACCCAAAGTGCGGCCGCACCAGAGTTTTGTACAGCTGCAGCATAACCTCATGGTTCCAGAACTCGATCCCTCTATTAATAAAAGCTAAAACACTGTATGCCTTCTTAACAACCCTGTCAATCTGGGTGGCAACTTTCAAGGATCTGTGTACATGGACACCAGAGATCTCTCTGCTCATCTACACTACCAAGAATCTTACCATTAGCCCAGTACTTTGCATTCCGATTACTCCGACCAAAGTGAATCACCTCACACTTGTCCGCATTAAACTCCATTTGCCACCTCTCAGCTCAGCTCTGCAGCTTATCAATGTTTAGATTAGATTACTTAGAGTGTGGAAACAGGCCCTTCGGCCCAACAAGTCCACACCGACCTGCCGAAGCGCAACCCATCCATACCCCTACATTTACCCTTTTTACCTAACACTACGGGTAATTTAGCATGGCCAATTCACCTGGCCTGCACATCTTTGGACTGTGGGAGGAAACCGGAGCACCCGGAGGAAACCCACGCAGACACGGGGAGAATGTGCAAACTCCACACAGTCATTTACCCGAGTCAGGAAATGAACCCGGATCTCTGGCGCTGTGAGGCAGCAATGCTAACCACTGTGCCACCCACTATGTCTCTCTGTAACCTACAACATCCTTCGTCACTATCCACAACTCCACCGATCTTAGTGTCGTCAGCAAATTTACTAACCCATCCTTCTACGCCCTCATCCAGGTCGTATCTGCCTCTCTCTAACTTACAACATCCTTTGTCACTATCCACAACTCCACCGATCTTCAATGACGTATAAATTATGGAACACTCCCCACTTCACATGTCCAACACATTCCTGACCTGTGCCTTGTGCCTCTTGATGGGCATGCTTTGGGGAAATCAGGTAATGAGTTACTCTCTGCCTCTGAGCTACTCTTGTGACCACAGTAGTGATATAATCAGTCCACTTAGCCTGATGGGCTGAAGTGATGTTTAGAACAGAAACTTATATGTTGAAATTCAATTCAGAAATTTGAGAATATAATCTAGGCTGCTTTTTTGATACAGTGCTGAGGGAATGCTTCAGCAGAAGATGCCTTTCTAAATAAACAATGGCATTTTCAAATACTGCATTTTAGTGAAGCACTTGGGGACATTTCTGATTAGAGCTGTTTAGTCCATCATATACTCCCATATTAAAAAGGTCTCCTTTGAAACCTCGGGAAACAGCAAAGGACCAAAGAACACATGACAGTCAAGTTAAATGAAGTAGCAATGACGACTCTCAAATTTTGAGTTTAGAAGGATAAATCTTGTTGAAGGAAGACTGCAATGAGGAAGTGAGGAATTCCACAGTTAGGGCTTTGGGAAACAAGTTTGAATAATGAAATCTGTTGATCAAATCACCAGAGGATTTTTAGATTATTTATATACAATGCCATTTTAAATCTTTTCTATCAATGCAAACAGCAATACTTTTCACTCACCTATTTCTGTCTCCAAGTGGCCATATTTAGCACCTTCTCCTGCTGGAACTTTCACGTCCTCTTGCTTTCCTTTTGGCAAACTCTCCTCTGCAGTGTATTCTTCATCAGACTGTGCTACGTTCTCTTCAAACGTCACAACAGAAGGTTCCTTCGGAAGCTTCTCTCCTCCCTCACTGATGTTTAGGATATTCAGTTCTGTCCAAGGCTCATCCTCCCCATCCGATTTCCCTCCAACATTTGGAGAAGATCCTTCTCCCTCACGCTCTTTGAACTTGCTCCATTCAGAAGTTTCTTTCTGATTCTCTTCTATCGTCCTTTTAAAATTTGGAATTGCTGTTCCTGGAGCCTCTTCATTACCTTTCAAATCCTTTGCTGTTCGGTCAACCTCAGTAATATTCGAGGAAGACAGTTTAATTGCTGGTTCCTTCTTGTCTTGGTCTGTCATGATCTCTGAAATTGGATGCTTTTTCTCTGTCTCTTTGACAGACTCTGAACTACTCAATGTCTGTTCATCCTCCTCTCTCTCTGGATAGGCTGCATTCTCTGAAAGGTTTCCAGAATGCATTTTTCTCCATGGCTTTTCACCTTCATCTTCCTCCTGGTTTCTCGCTGAATGTACTGCATCGTTGCTCAAGACTGGAGAATGCAATCCTATCACTGGCTCATCATTATTCTTCTCTCCTTGTTGTGCTTCAGTAGCTTGCCTCTCTTGATCTTCCTGGTTGCTGCCCTGTAATAATCCTACAGCAAAACAATAGCAAAGATACAACGTTAAAGCAATGTTTTTCAACCTTGAAAGAAGCCTGTCTTCCTGCTATACAGTACAAACAACACTGATTACCTACAATGTCGGGGTTGGTGGGTTTGAGCTACAGGGCTGAATAGGCTATGGCATTGAAGGCCGAGGAGTGACCTTATACAGGTTTATAAAATCATGAGGGATAAAGATAGGGAGAATAACCAAAATTATCATACCAGGGTAGGGGAATCCAAAAATAAAAGATATAGGTTTAAGGTGAGAGGGTAAATACTTGAAAAGGACTCTACGGGCAACTTTTTCAAACATCAAGTGTTGCGTGTATGGAATAAACTGCCAGAGGAAGTGGTGGTGGGATGTACAATTACAACATTTAAAAGGGATCTGGATGGGTACATGAATAGGAAGGGATTAGAAGGGATATGGGCCTCATGTTGGTTGGACCGAAGCATCTGTTTCCATACTGTACAACTCTGACTCTGATTTTGCTAAATGACCACTTCTCCTTCAACAGGCAAAAAAAAAAGCTAATCAACTGAAGAGCTCAATGCTTTACTCACCAATGCAAAAGTCACCAAAAGCAGGAATTCTTCTGCTCAGCTCTAACCAACATCTTGCATTCCATTTGTACAAAACCTAGAAATGCTTAAGTCTTTGGAGCTTGCAGGCTGGTACAATTGCAGCATTTAAAAAGGACCTGGATGGGTATACGAATAGGAAGGGTGTGGAGGGATATGGGCCAAGTGCTGGCAAACAGGACTAGATTAATGTAGAATATTTGGTCGACATGGAGGAATTGGACCGAAGGGTCTGTTTCCGTGCCATACATCTCTATGACTCTATCTACATTAAATGCAGAATTAAACTCACTGCAAAGGCCTAACAGGAGATTTCTTCTGCAATCTGCTCTAGCTTGTGGTCAATATATGCTGTTGAAGTGACCTTCGGGAAACCCCTCAACTGTCAACTAGTGCAAACACTAAATTCACTCAGGGCATGACAACTACACCAGTTACTAGGTAGGCTCAGCTGGCAACTCCCTCACTCTCAATAGACAAGGGAAAGCTCATGGTCTGCTGGCAAATCCTCTCACCTATAGCTGTTATGCTTTCCTGTTTGCTCCATTTTGACGATTACACTACCCAGCTTTGGAACAATATCACCATGCCTTCAATGCCATTGGATCAGATTCTGAAACACCTTCCTAACAACACTATAAGCATGCTTCTATCACAGAGTCAGAGTTGTAGAAGTGTACAGCATGGAAACAGACCGTGCAGTCCAACTCATCCATGTCGACTAGATAATCTAAATTAATCTAGTCCCATTTGCCAGCATTTGGCACATATCACTCTCAACCCTTCCTATTCATACACCTATCCAAGATGCCTTTTAAATGCTGTAATTTTACCAGCCTCTGCTGGTAACCACCCTCTGTGAAAAAGTTGTCCCTAAGGTTCCTTTTAAATCTTTCCTGTCACTTTAAACCTATACCCTCTAATTTTTGACTCCCTTAAACCAGGGAAAAGACCTTGGCCATTCACCCTCTCCATGCCTCTCATAATTTTATAGACCTCTATAATGTCTTTCCCCAGCCTTTGAGGCTCCAAGGAAAATAGCCCCAGGCTATTCAGCCTCCCCCTATTGTTCAAACCCTCCAATCCTGGCAACATCCTTGTAAATCTTGACTGGATCCTTTCAAGTTTCACAACATCCTTCTTATAGCAGGGAGACCAGAACTGAACACAGTATTCCAAAACTGGCCTAAGCAATGTCCTGTCCACCACAACATTACCTCCCAACTCCTATGCTCAATATTCTGTCCAATAAAGGAAAGCACACCAAATGGTTTCACTATCCTAACAACCTGTGACTCCACTTTCAAAGAACTATGAACCTGCACTTCAAGATCTCTTTGTTCAGCAACACTCCCCAGGCCCTTACCATTAAGTGTCTAAGTCCTGATTTGCCTTTCTAAAATGCATGGACTGCAACAGTTCAAGAAAGTCTTAAGGCCAATTAGCGATGGGCAACTAATGTTGACTCAGACATCCCAATAAAGAATCAAAACAAAACTGAATGAGACTTGATAAGAGTCAGTACAAGGTACAAGATGAAAAATGGAAGGCTGTGTAGGAGTCTACTGTGTAAGCAAATCTAGGGGTGCATGGACATGAGGTTTAGCAAGAAAAAAAGCTGAGGCTGATGTAGAATTCAAAGAATCAGAGTGCAAAAGAGGCACTTCAACCCACTGAGTCTGCACCAGCATATGAGAATTACCGGACTTTCAACCTGATTGCATTTATCACCAACACTTTGCTCATAGTCCTGAATGTTATGGTGTACCAGGTGCTCATCCAGGTACTGTTAAAGAATGTGAGGCAATTTACCTCTACCACCCTCCCAGGTAACGCATTCCAAATCACCCCCACCCTCTGGGTAAAAGACTTTCTTCACATTCCCCTAAACCTCCTGTCCCTCACTTTGAACCTGTGTCCCCTCATGACTGACCTAAGAGGAACAACTGCTCCTTATCCACTCTGTTCATGGCCCTCACAGTCTTGTACATCTTTATCATATCGCCACTCAGTCTTCTTTGCTCCAATGAGAACAGCCCAGGCCTATCCAACCCTTCCTCATAACTTAAATTTTCCATCCCAGGCAGCATCCCTGTGAATCTCTTCTGCACTCCATCCATGCAATCATATGCTTCCTATAATGTAGTGACCAGAACTGCACACAGTACTCTAACTTTGGTCTCACTGAAGTTCAATACAACTCCAACATGACTTCCCTGTTTTTGTAATCTATGCCTTGATTAGCATAATCAAAGCCAAGTGTCCCGTATGCCTTTTTCATCATCCTAAAATATTCTTCCACCTTCGGAGATCTAAGGACAAACATTCCCAAGGACCCCTTGTTCCACAGAACTTCATTGAACACTCCCTTGTCCAGTTACTCCTTCCAAAGTGTATCATGTCACACTTTTCAGGGTTAAATTCCATCTGCCACTTATTTGCCCATTTGCCCATCCCGCTTCTATTTTTTTTTAGCCCAAGACACACAACCTCACTGTTGTTAACCAATTTTTTTGGGTCATACACAAACTTACTAATCCAATCTCTCGCACAGTCATCTATGTCTTTTATATAAATGATGGATAAAAGGCAACCCAGCATAGATTTCTGTGATACACACTGGACACTGCCTCCCGTCACTAAAGCAGCTTTCTGTAATCAACCGCTGTCTCTTACAACTGAGCCAATTTTGAATCCAGTTTATCAAATTATTCTGGATCCCACATGGACTTGGCTTCTTGGTAAATCCCTTTTCTGGAATCCACATAAACTACATCAACTACCCACCTTGTCAACTCGAAAAGTTCGATCAGATTTACTAAGGCATGACCTCTCTCTGACAAAGCCATGCTGACTATCCCACATTAAGCCTTACTTCTCCAAGTGGAGATAGATGCTCTCCTTCAGAATTTTTTCCAATAATTTCCTTACCACTAGCGTGAGACTCACTGGTCTGTATTCTCAGTCTTAAATATCAATACCATATTAACTGTTCTCCAGTTCTTTGGTATCTCCCACATGGCCAGACAGGAATTAAAAGTTTGGGTCAAAGCCGTACAATCTCTTCCCTTGCCTCCAACAGCAGTTTGGGACACATTTAATCTGAACCGGGCAACTGGTCCACATGTCTGTAAACACATGAAATGCCTTGTTCTTCACAATGTCAATTTTCCCAAGCATCTTGCAGTCTCTCTCAATGGGTTCCATATCTTCATCCTCATTCTCTTAGGTGAAGACAAATGTGAAGTGTTTGTTCAATACTCGACCAATATCTTCTGGCTCCACCCACTGACTGCCCTCTTTGTTCCTAACAGGCCCTACTCTTTCCCTGGTTGTCCTCTTCCTCTTGTTATACTCTCAGAACATCTTAGGATTTTCTCAAATTTTACCAGACAGAGCTTTCTCACCCAGGAGGAAGTGAGGACTACAGATGCGGGAGATCAGAGTCAAGAGTGTGGTGCTGGAAAAGCACAGCAGGTCAGGCAGCATCCAAGGAGCAGAAGAATCGACATTTCAGGCATAAGCCCTTCATCAGGAATGAGGCTTGTGGATCAAGGGAACTGAGAGATAAATGGGAGGGGAGGTGGGACTGGGGAAAGTAGCAGAGAATGTGATAGGTAGATGAAGGTGGGAGTGAAAGTGATGGGTCGGAGAGGAAGGTGGAACGGATTGGTGGGAAGGAAGATGGAGAGGTCAAGAGGACAGTGCTGGGGGCGGCAGATGAGCAAACTGGTGAAATCCATATTGACCCCGTGTGGTTGCAAGGTCCCAAGGCGGAAGATGAGGCCTTCTTCCTCCAGGCGCAGGAGGTTAGGGTTAGGTGATGGAGGAAGCCCAGGACCTGCACGTCTTAGGAGGAGTGCGAGTTAGTGTACAGCCACAGGGCGGTGGGGTTGGTTGTGCAGGAGTCCCAGAGATGTTCTCCTAAACGACCCGCAAGTCGGCGTCCCGTCTCCCTGATGAAGAGGAGACCACATTGGGTGCAACAGATACAGTAGATGATGTGTATGGAAGTACAGGTAAATTTGTTTCTGATGTGAAAGGATCCTTTGGGGTGGATCTGACTTGTGGAGGGAATGGTCACTTTGAAATGCAGATTGGGCGGGGAGGGAAATATACCCCTAGTGGTGAGGTCTGTTTGTAGATGGCAGAAGTGGCGGAAGATGGTACGACGTATCCGGAGGTTGGTGGGGTGGAACGCGAGGACCAGGGTAGTTCTGTCTTGTTGCGACTGGAGAGGGTGGGGTTCAAGAACAGAGGTGCAGGAAGTGGAGACGCGCTGGAGGGCATCGTCGACCACGTGGGAGGGGAGATTGCAGTCTTTGAAGGAGGAGGTCATCTGGGATGTTCTATGTGGAATTGGTCGTCCTGAGAGCAGATGCAGCAGAGGCGGAGGAATTGGGAATAAGGGACTGGAGTTTTACAGGAGGTGGTGTAGTCCAGGTAGCTGAGAGGGTCAGTGGCTTTATAGTAGATGTCTGTGTTTAGTCGGTGGCCAGAGATAGGGTAAGTTGCTTTCTTGAACAACTGAAGAGCATTTCACGTAGGGACACCCACAGCACTATTAAGTCGATACTTCCAAGATTTTGACCCAGCAACAACGAAGGACATACAAAGTACAAGTCAGGCAAGGGTGTGCAAAAAGTAAGTTACACATGCCGTGACTCCCATGCATCTGCTGCCCTTGACCATCTAGGTAGTAAAGGCCGTGGCTTTACAAGGTGCTTCAAAGGAGCTTTGGGGAGTTGCTGCAGTGCATCCTGTAGGTGGTACATATTGCTGCCACTGACTGTCAGTTGTGGAGGAAGCAAGGGATATATGGCCACAAATCAAGCAGGCTGCTTTGCTCTGAATGGACAACCCCAAATGAAATTAGTTTAAACTCTTACCATTGGGTGAATCTTTGTCTTCTTGTGGTATTTCCATTTCAGGAATGAGTGCAACACTCTCATTGTTGCCCGAGGACTTCTCCCTTATTTGAAATATAAGCTCCTGGAGATCACTCAAGAGCATTGACTCCCCATCGCTGTGTGAATTTTCCTCAGCCTGCCACTGGTTCTCTCTTTTATCTAACATATTCTCCACCATATCAAGAATCCTTGTCTCAGATCCCTCCAATATTTGGTCAAGAGTTTTTTCAATGTCTTCCTCACTGGTTCTGGACAACTTGCTAAGGCTTAGTTCCTCTTTCAAGTCATGAAGCACAGCTTCTAGTTCTAGAACCTGCTGTGGATCAAGATACACATACAAACGTTCAAAGCTCTTTTCATCTAAGTAGCCTTTCAAAATTGTAAGTTGTTCCACTTCTTCATTATACTTTGAATCTTTGTTCTCTGACCTAATAACTGTGCTTTGATGAACAGGTTCTTTAGCCTTGCTTTCAACTTCAGAGGGGCCTAATGTAGTTTCAACACTGGAGTACGTCTCCGATTGCATACCCTCATTCACCGTGCTCTCAGTTTTGAAACCCTTGCTCACAACTTTTTGTGACATTTCAGACAGATCTTTCAGATGCTGAGACTGGTCTTTATTATCCACATTGAGAGCATTTTCTTCCACAGGCCGAAGGTGGGGTTCTAATTCTCTTTGGCTTTCAATTTTATTTGGCACATCTTGAATATTCTGAGCAAGTTTGCGGTGTTCTTCTTCATGGTTCTTTTCTACAAGCATTTCTTTTTGGCTATTTGTAGTGTTTATCTGATCCTCTGGCTCCACTGTATTAATTTCCTCTTCCGAGAGTACATCTTCATCATCCAAATCGTCATCATCTGAACTTTCTTCTTGATCAGTGGTATCAGAATGAGTATTTTGTGCCATTCTGGCTTCTGCAGCATTTTCATCTTCTAACAACTCTTCTGGTTGATCAACAGCATAGAGTTCTTCCAAAATGTCCATATCCTCTTCCTTCTTTTCTTCCTGCAATTGGTCTGAAATATCATCTTCAGTTAGTTTTGAATTACTACCTAATGAAAGACTTGCATCTTTATGGTTATTCTTTGTCAAATCAGATTCAAGATCCTGTAATACTTCATCTGTCATTTCAAAGCCCTCTACTTTCTCATAATTTGCTCCAGGGCTTGCAAGATGTTCCTTGGCGTGGTTTGTGTCATGCGGTTCTTTGCCATTGAGGTCCTCTACAGAAAATGATTTGGTTTGATTTTGTGATTTCAACTCTTCATTTCCACCACGTGAGATCTCAACAGATGTATTGCTGGACCATTTTGGCTCAGAGTCAATCAATTTTTCCATTTCAGGTTCTTGTTCTAAATGCATTAACTTTTGCGAACCTTGATTTGTCACGGCTCCTGGTTTATCTTCAGTACTAGGATGTCTTAGAGTTCTCAGTTCAATTTTTCTGGTCTGGTCATCCTTCTCTGGTATTTTTAACAAATCATTAGAGTCAGCTTCCTCAGTAAAAGTTGAGCCATTTGTTTTCAATCCATGCTTTCTCTCTAGCCCAGACATTTGATTTTCAGTTTTGGACCTAATATCTTGAACCTGCTCTTTGCCTTCATTTTCTTTAAAATGTGTTTCAAAATTAGTATCAGTTTCAGAGACCCTGGCAAAAGCTTGAATTGTGTCCTCAGTTCCATCATGTTGCATTATTTCATTAGACCTCTCCTTCACTCTATCATTTTCTATTCGTTCCGGAGCTGTATTCACAATTTTTTCCTCAACCTCTTTCTCTGATGTATTTATCAAATCCTTTGCTCCTGAATCTTCAGTGTTTCTGTAATTAGTTTCTTTCTGAGTGTCTCTGGAATCAGAATGGAGAGGGGCTGTAAACTTTTGTGTTGTTTCACCTCTTCTTACAACTGAACTGAAAGTGTCACTAAGTGTAGTCCACAATCTTCCATTTTGACTGTTTTCACCTTCCGAACTTCTCACTTGAAGCTTTTTATCACCCTCACCTTTAATATTTACAAGTTCTTCCAATACCTCAGCCAATAATTGCCCCTTTTCTGGATTGACAGGAGTCACAGCAAGATTAACATCCTGAGCAATAGTTTCTTCAGATTTTACAATATGGTCTTCACCAACATCTTCATCTTGGAAATGGTCTTCTTCTGGAAGCTTTGGCTGCTGTTGATATTTACTATCAGAATATGTTAGCAGAGCTACCTCCTCAGGATCTACTTTCTCAACTAATTCATCTTTCTGCAGGTCAAAATCAAATACAGTACCTTCATCGAGCACGGTCACCTTGCTAGTCATCTCTTCATCAACCACAATTGCATCCATTGTTGATCCAAATGTAGTTTCTAATTTCAAAGATCCCTCAAGTTCAGAAATGTCTTCCCTTTTATCTTTCGGAGATCTTTGTTCCTCAGTATCTAATAGTTCAACTTCACTCCAAGAAACTCTAGTGTCTTCGCTGTCAACACTTAGATCCTCATTTTCTTTTTGAAGTGAGGTTTGAAGCCCCTGAGAACTTGATTCCAAATGTGCGCTCACTTTAACGTGGCTACTACCATCCTCTTCTGTTGGATGCTCTTCCAAAGAGAAAGCATTTTCACCCACATTAGCAGGTTTTCCTTCAGATTCTCCATCTTCAACGTGAAGAATTTGTTCATCATTTAGTATATTATCTACAGCTTCATCTCCCTTATCTTTAATTCCTGTTGGAGAGTCACTGACACTCCGGTCTGCAAAATTAACTGCCTCTTTATCGTCTCTAGCTTTATTTTCTCCCAAATTATTATCAGGCACTTTGGGAGCTGGAACTTCCTGCCCAGTATCTTCAACTCTTTTCTTTGTTGCTATGATTTGCGATTCTGACTTCTCTTCATTGATCATGGCTTCTCCATTTGCTTGTGTCAGGTGATCAAGGTCTACATAATCAAATTCATCAGGCTCTTCATTAAAACAAGCAAAATCAGTTTCCTGTAAAACAGGAGAAAACCAGAGTTTGAAGAAATAGTTACACACCATTAAGCTGAAGTGTGTACAAGTTGTAATTCATGAATGGTAATGGGAAGAGCATCGGAATTGAGGAATTAACAGTAACATACAGTATTTACAGCAGATATTTAAAATCCAAATTTTCCCCTTTGTACATTATATCAACACAAACCAAGAAAGCCCAGTGACAACCCAACAAATATTCTCTCATGAAATAATTTCCCCTAATTATTAATAAAAGAGGAGGAAAGTGCAAGTTTGCTCAACCCTTTCTGCTAAACAGAACTCCAATTGTACTGTTGTTTGAGCATCAATTGCCTTTAAAAGGTATAAAACTATTTCCAGCGTTGGGTCAATATACACAAGGAGGAACAAATTTATGTTTAAATCAATGAGACAGGTTTTAAAGAGCTCTCTCACTGGTTAAGGTCACACTATGAGACATGATTATCTACAAAATGCACCAAAAAGGTAGACGGTACTGAAGAAAGGGGCAATAACGTTACAAATAACACTGTAAAAGAGAAGGCTAAAAGGTAAGGACTTCAGCTAGAAGTCCCAACTGAATAATCCATCTCAGCCTCCCTCTTCCAGTGACCCTCAATATCACAGATGCCTGTCTTCAACCAACTCAAAATCCACTCCACATGATATCAAGAAACTGTTACAGGCACTGGATACCGGAAATGCTTTGGGCCCTGACAATATTCTGGCAGTAGTACTGAAAACTTGAGCTTCATATTTTATCACACCCCGAACCAAGTTTTCCAATACAATTTCAACACTGACATGGACAATGTGCAAAATTGCCCAGCTATGTCCTGTTCACAAAAAGCAGGATAACTCTAACCACCCTGGATCAATGGTGCTGGAAGAGCACAGCAGTTCAGGCAGCATCCAAGCAGCTTCAGCAAAATCGACGTTTCGGGCAAAAGCCCTTTTATTCCTGATGAAGGGCTTTTGCCCGAAACGTCGATTTTGCTGAAGCTGCTCGGATGCTGCCTGAACTGCTGTGCTCTTCCAGCACCATTGATCCAGAATCTGGTTTCCAGCATCTGCAGTCATTGTTTTTACCTTAACTCTAACCACCCTGTCAGTCTACTCTGAATCATCATAAAAGTGATGGAAGGTGTCATCAACAGTAAACAGCATCAGCTCAGCAATACCCTGCTCACTGACACACAGTGTGGGCCACATAATTCTTGGCCTCATGACAGCCTTGGTTCACATATGGACAAAAGAGTTGAATTCCAGAGGTGAAGTGAAAATGACAGGTCTCTCCTGACTCCTGCTTAAAAATGTGTTGCTGGAAAAGCGCAGCAGGTCAGGCAAAGGAGAAGGAGAATCGACATTTCGGGCATAAGCCCTTCTTCAGGCACAACCACCTGATGAAGGAGCGTCGCTCCGAAAGCTAGTGTGCTTCCAATTAAACCTGTTGGACTATAACCTGGTGTTGTGAGATTTTTAACTTTGATCATTTAAATAATAGTGTACTCTGCCAAACCAAAGCGGACAATGTCAAATTTACCCACATTATTTTATACCTGCCATGCATTTGTCCAGTCAACTTGTCTAAGTGGTCTTGAAGATTCTTTATGTCCTCCTCAACACTCTATCCCATATAGTTTTGATTCATCAGCAAACCTCAAAATACGTATTATATTGTTGATATATATTTTGAATAGCATTGATCTTTACAGTAACTCATTTCTCATCACCATCCACTCTGAAAACAATCCTTTTCTTCTTTTCTTTTCCTGTCTGCTAACCAATTCTCAATCCATGCCAGTATATTGCCATGAATCCCACAGTTTCAATTTTGCGCACTAACCTCCTTGTGGGACTTCACCAAAAGCTTTCTGAAAATCCAAATATCCCCCCTTCCACTAGTTCTCTCTCATCTCCTCCAATTAGCTCTGGGTTCAAAAAAACTCCTGATGGTTTGTAAAACATAATTTCCTTTTAATAAATCCTTGCTGACTTTGTTCAATCCTAATGGTATTCTCCAAGTGTCTGAGTATCACTTTACAATAGACTCCAGAATTTTCTCTTCTCCTGACGTTAGGCTAACTGGTCTGTAACACCCGGTTCTCTGCCTCCTGCCTTTTTTAAAGAGTGGGGTTGCATTGGTAACTCTCCACTCTGCCAAAATAGTTTTGGATAGACAGAATTTCCAATGATGACAACAACACATCCACTATATCCATGGCCACCTCCTTTAGTACTCTGGGATTTATACTATCAGGCCCTGAGGATTTATCAACTTTCAGTCTCATTAATTTCTCAAGTTTTTTTTTAAATAATATTAATTTCGTTCAATGGTTCCTTCCCATTTAACCCTTGCTTCCCTAGCATTTCTGGATGGTGTGTTCCCTCCCTGGTGCCAGGATCAAGGATGTCTCTGTGAGCACGGAATATTCGGAAAGGGGAGGGTGAGCAGCTAAAGGTCATGGTTCATATTGGTACTAACAACAGGAAGAGTGAAGAGGCCCTGCAAAGGGAATTTTAGAGTTAGGTAGAAAATTGAAAGCAGGACATCTAGGATTGTAAGCTCAGGATTACACTCACGGTACCTGTATAAACAGCAGCAGCACCAATCTCCTTGCAGGGCAGTTTGCTACTGCTACAGTGAGGACTTAGCTCATGTGGTAGGGGGTAGGAACCAGAGCAGTAGATCAGCATATTGAGTGATTGAGAAGAATGTATAAAATTTACATCAATAAGTCAAATAAGGAGGACAGGTAGGGCCACATTAATGATCACGCCAAGTCTGACTGTCTGAAGTTTATTTATTTTAATGCAAGGAATGTAGCAAGTAAGGCAGGTCAGCTTAGCACATGGAAATACAATGTTATAGCCATTACAGAAACTTCGTTGAGAGAAGGGCAGGACTAGCAGCTCAATGTCCCAGAGTTTAAATGCTTCAGGCACAATAAGAGAAAGGTAAATTGAGAATTACTGATTAAGGACAATTTCACAGCTGCACTAAATCTTGGAGGGCTCATCCAGCGAAGCCATATGGGTACAATTCAGAAATATGAAATGTGCAGTCATAATGATGGATAATACAATAGGACTTCCAATAGCCAGTGAAAGACAGAAGTACTGATATGGAAGCAGACCATTGGAAAAATCTAAAGACAACAGGATTGTTATAGATGATTTTATCTTTCCCAATATTGACTGGGACTCTCTTAGTGCCAGGAGCTTAGATGTGGCAGAATTTGTTAGATGCATTCATGAGGGTTTCTTGAAACAGTTTACAGTATAGGTAGTGTTATGGACCATTCCAGACCCCTCAAAATATTTTAAGGTAGGCAGGCTAGACCCTAACATTTCTTACTTTAAAAGGTAGGTGTGAAGTGCATGTTCCAGATGTGATGTGACTGATCAAACTACTTGGCATTAAGTAAAACACAATTTATTTAAACACTAAAGTTAAAAAACAAACAAAAGAATGAGGAATTGAGAATAATTTAGCTATTGGAAATCTTAACTAAATAATAGATACAATACCTATTACTAATTAACTGTCCCACGATAGTAACATCCCATAAACACACCCCTTGGCATAAAAGTAAAATCAGACACAGATTCTTACAAGCAGTTCTCTAATCCAGGAGGAAAGAACATCAAGAAAGATTTCAGAGAAAGTAGCAGCTAGGAATCATTTAATGAAGCTTCCAACTCTTCTGAGACCCGAAACTGCTTGTGACCGCTAAAGCTAAAAGAAAACTAGAAAGCCTGATCTGAGAGAGCTGGCTACTCCCCCTCCAATGTTATAATTGTTTTAAAAACCTAAAGGCCTCAAGTTATTTACTTAAGCTGTTTTCAGTAACCAATGTGGCACTTCTGCCTTTACAACCTACCATAAAACATTAGGCAGGGAGTTGAGAAATTAGATTGGGGTTAGCTGCTCGAGGGCAAATCCACACCTGATATGTGAGAGCCTGTTAAAGGCCAGTTGTTCAGAGTTCAGGACCAGCGTGTTCCTTTGAAGATTAAAATGGGGATGGAAAAATTTGGGAACACTGGATGACAAGAAATACTGCAAGTTTAGTCAAAATAGAAAAAGGGAACATTAGTAAAGTTTAGGAAACTTAGACAAGGCCCTGGAGGAATATAAAGGAAGCAGGAAAGAATTTAAACAAGGAATTAGGAGGGCTAAAAGGGACTATAAAATATCCTGGGTAAATAGGATTAAGGAGAGCTCAAAGGCATTTTACATGTACTTTATCTCAAGAACTAGGGAAAGAGTGGGTTTGTCGAAGGACAAAGGAAGGAATTTATGCATGGAACTAGAGGAAGTTCTATTTCACACTGGTATTTCACACTGGTATTCACCAAGGAGGCCATGGATGATGGTAAGATTTGGAAGGGGTAGGTTGATACTCTAGGGCATGTCAGTATTAAGGTGGTGGTGGTGTTGGATGTCTTGAAAAACACTAAGCCAGCTAAGTCCCCAGGGCCTGATGGGATCAATCCTAATAGATAGATCAAGACATTGCATTAACGCTGGAACAACATTGTCAGATTCAAAAGAAGTTCTGTGTTTTTGTGGCACAAAATATGATGTATTGGTACACCATAACACAATAAAGAAACACAAACTTACAAGAAGAAGAAAAACAGTAATCTGATCATTGAGTGATCACCCCAAAATTTGAAACCAGAGTATTACAGATTGTTGCAGCATAGCCAATATTTGTAGTTTTATACTGAGATATATAGCACAAGTACACACACCTACCTCAGCAGGCAATTCCACCTCCTCAGTTGAGTATACTAAATTTACTTCAACAAGATCTTTGGGGAAATATCCAAACTGACTCCCCACCTATGAGAAAGAAAACATTTGAATATCAAGGAATGTTGCAGATATAAAGAAGGTAAATCAATGAAAACAATTACCATCTTCAGGACAGCAGCAGAAAACAAGAGCAGACCAGTCTTTCAACACAAGGATTATAAAACCAGTTAGAAAATGAAATCCTAATAAAAATAACTATCAAAATAAATGATTTTCTAAATTTTTACTTACATGGATCCCCTCTAACAATCCTAATGATAATCTTGATACATAATGAATACTAACCTAAATACTGTACACTGCTCTAATTTCATTAGACAACTGAAAACTGAGTGTCTTATACAGAATGTTGATCCATTTCTGCTTGTGACTTGGGTCAAGTCAGTCGGGAGGCGATTTGATGGGACATTGTAATTCTGGCATTCTTTGACCAGTTTAGGAGAAATTTAGCAGAGCATGAAAAAAAGTAGGCTG
Organism: Chiloscyllium plagiosum; assembly: GCF_037043375.1. NCBI lineage: Eukaryota > Metazoa > Chordata > Chondrichthyes > Orectolobiformes > Hemiscylliidae > Chiloscyllium > Chiloscyllium plagiosum. Next base: position 151,609,355 of record NW_028270141.1, read on the forward strand.
CTTGCATTAGAATCAAAAGTTAAATTCTTTAATAGCATCTTAAAGACACAGAGGTGGGTACCTCCAAGAAAACAAAAGTCAAGTCTTATAGCCATCACGTTTCTCTTGCTTCTGCCAATACTTTGATGGAAATATTTGAGAGCTAACAGGAATTAAAACACGGGGAATGAGAGTCTGAGTTGGTCTGGGCAGGCAGATGAATAAGTGAACCTTTCATAACTGGTTGTACAAACAACATAGAAAGTGTAAGAGGAGATTTCCAAGCCAAGAGATTATACAGAAATTTTGTTTGTTGACTGATATGCTGGCTCTGGAACATGAGGAAGGAATTGTTATTAGGAGATGGTGTTTCTCCTCAGATCTCATGAAAATACTTTACTGCTTTGACATTACTGTTCAGATATCAGCATGTGTCAAATCGATTTATACAGAATAAAATATAATAACTGTCACCAATACAAATAAGTAATTTTAAAACTTGAAAGTGAAATCATTCAAAAGAGTTAATTAATTCTCGTACCACAAATACCTGTGCCAAACTTTGTTGTGAATGGTACAAGACACACTGCACTGTTGCAGGAAATTCACAAAGCAAACACATTTATCATTTATCACAAAGATAAGCACATCCCCTTATCACTAAGCTGGTTAATATGTAGAGATACCATGGGCAATAAACCAACTTTAAACTATGCCAACTGTTCACCAATCTGAAGCAACCTCAACTTTATTGACTGTTCACAGCTTCTGTTCTACGTTTACTGCCCGAGATTAGATTACACATTCAGCTATTCATAATCCATCCTCAATACAAGATTCTTCACTGGAAGTAAATTTGGAGAATTGGAAGATTACAAACTAATTTAAGCGCAGCAAAAAAATGGTTTAAAACCACTTGCACCCACAACATCCTGACTGCCAGAATGCTGGGTACAGCTGAAGTACTCTGTTTGAATCCTGGAGATAGTGAGGACTACAAATGTTTGGAAGTCAGAGTCGATAAAATGTGGAGCTGGAAAAAGCACAGCAGGTCAAGCAGCATCAGAGGGGCAGAAAAGTCAATGTTTCTGTCAGGACCATTCATCAGAACCCGCGAAGGGTCCTGCCCAAAACCTCGACTCTCCTGCTCCTCTGATGCTGTTTGACCTACTGTGCTTTTACCAGGTCCACACTTTGTTCGAGTCCCGTAATCCCAGTATTTGAAAGGACACAAAGGCCCTCTGATTCCCTAGATTAGGAGGCAAAAATATATATTTTTTTAAACAAGAAACAGAAAGCTGACATGGTTCCAGCTCCCTTCACTTCCCAGGTGACCCTTGCTGGCAATGTGTGGCAGCTTGAGATGAAGATGGGATTGAGCTTGCTTGCAATCAATGAATGGTCACAGAAGATGCTTCCTGACAAAGATTAACTTAAGAAGCATCCCACAGATTACAATCGGAAAAGGGATATTATGCTTGTCTGCACCACACAGGAACTTCATACCCATTGATTTCTGGAACTTTAAACAATTTTATGACATTGTGCAAGTGAAAGTCATTGGGACTGACATTCACTGACACCAGTATTTCTCTCAAAGTTGATCACAAAGTTGAATTCATGGTGAACTTATTATTCTTTCACAGGATGTGGGCATTGTTGGGCAAGGCCAGCATTTATTGTACATTCACAGTTGTCCTCAAGGTGGTGGCGACAAGCCATCTTCCTGAACAACCAGAGGCCATGGAGAAGATCTATGGAATTTGTTCGAAAAACAGTTCCAACAACAATGAAGGAATGGCAATACATTACCAAGTTATGACGCTGAATGGTAGGAGAGGGTCTTGCAGGCGATAGTGTTCACATTTATCTGCTGCCCTGGTCCTTCAAGAGTGTTTAGGAGCTTAGAAGGTGCTGCTGAAGAAGCCTCAGTGAATCATTGCAATGCATCAAGTAGACAATGTGTTTGAGGATGTGGTGCCAATCAAGCAGTGTGTTTTATCTTGGATGGTGTCAATGTTCTTCTGTTGTTGGAGCTGCACTCATCCAATGGGGAGTATTCCATCACAATCCTGATTTGTATCGTGTAGATGGTGGAAAGGCTTTGGAGAGTCAAGTGATGAGTTACTAGCTGCAGGATTTCTAACCTCTGACCTGCTCTTGAAACCACAGTATTTATATAGCAAGTCTAGTTCAATTTAGGTCAATACTAACTCCCAGGATCTTGGTAGTGGGTGATTCAATTATGGAAATATCTTGAAGAATTGCTGCAGAAATGGTCTAGAGCTGAAATAAGTGGCCTCCAACAACCATGGCCATCTTTCTTTGTGCCAGGTATAACTCTAACCAGTAGAATGTTTCCTCTCACCAATTTTCATTGACTCCAATGTTGCTAGGAATCCTTGATGCCACATTTGGTCAAATGGTTTGTTGATGTCAAGGGCAATCACTTTCACCTCAGCTCTGGAATCCAGGTCCTTTATCCACATTTGAACCAATTTGCTTTTAATTCATTTGTGGAATGTTGCGATGCTGGCTGGCCGCATTTATGGCTTGCCCTTAGTTGCCCTTGAGAAGATGTTGGTGAGCTGCCTTCCTGTACTATTGCAGTCTGTCATACTAAATCTGTAATGAGCTCGGGAGCTGAGTAGCCCTGACAGAACCCAAACTTAACATCAATGAGCAGGTTATTGCTGGGTTAATGCTATTTGATTCATGACACCTTCCACCTCTTTACTGATGACTGAGAGTAGATTAAATTAGATTAGATTACATGATTAGATTACATTACAGTGTGGAAACAGGCCCTTCGGCCCAACAAGTCCACACCGACCCGCCGAAGCGAAACTCACCCATACCCCTACATTTACCCCTTACCTAACACTACGGGCAATTTAGTATGGCCAATTCACCTGACCTGCACATCTTTGGACTGTGGGAGGAAACCGGAGCACCCACGCAGACACGGGGAGAACGTGCAAACTCCACACAGTCAGTCGCCTGAGGCGGGAATTGAACCCGGGTCTCAGGCGCTGTGAGGCAGCAGTGCTAACCACTGTGCCACCGTGCCGCCAAATGAAATGGTAATTGTTTAATTTGGATTTGACCTGCTTTGTGTACAGGAAATACTTGGGCAATTTTCCACACTGTCAGGCAGATGTCAGCATCACACACTCTATATGTTAGAAAAGGGTTGTGCACAAATCTAAACAAGTCATTCCTTGTAATGTGTCACTGAGTGCTGAGTCACAGGTAGACAGGGTGGTGAAGGCAGCATTTGGTACACCTACTTTCATTGGTCAGAACATTTGAGTATAGCAGTTGGGACTTTATGTTGCGGCGGTACAGGACATCGGTGAGGCCACTTTTGGAATACTGCGTACAAATCTGGCCCATCTGTAAGAAGGATGTTATTAAACTTCAGAGTGCAAAAAAGATGTACAAGGATGCGACTGACACTGGAGGGTTTGAGCTATAGGGAGAGGCTGAATAGGTTGGGGACGTTCTCCCAGGGAACATCGGAGGCTGAGGGGAAGACCTTATAAAATCATAAGGGGCATGGATAGGGTGAACGACCAAGGTCCCTTTCCCTGGGTTAGGGGAGTCAAAACCTAGAGGGTGTAGGTTTAAGGTGAGAGGGGAAAGTTTTGGTGAGAGGATGGTGAACGTATGGAACAAGCTGCCAAAGGAAGTGGAGGAGGCGGATACAATTATAACATTTAAAAGACATCTGGATGGGTATATCGATAGGAAGCATTTAGAAGGATATGAGCCAAGAGCCGGCAAATGGAACTAGTCGGATTGGGCTGTTCGGTCTGCTCAAATAAGTTGGACCAAAAGGACTGATTCCATAGTGTAAGATTCTGACTGAAAATGCTTTACAGGATTGTTACAACTCTTTTTTATCTCCTTTCTATCTCCTAGAGATTTCTGGGCAGATACATAATAGGATACAACAAAAGGCTGGTAAAACAAGCTGAGAAATGCTGTGGGCAATTCACAAATATGGAAATTACAGTTCCTGTTTGCCGTCTCCCAACAAGGATATGACACCTCATTCTATCCACGTAGACCTATTTACACCACAGGCTGCAATGATATTCAACAAGTCACTCAACAATGCACTTCCTGCTGCTCTTCAAATTATATGCTAATTATGATTAATGTCATTAGACAATAATATCATGTGAACTCCAGGATGTTATAAAGTGAATGAGATGGACGTTGGTCTTTCTTCCTCCAGCAATTCAAATGTTAACACCCACCTGAAAAGGCAGAGGGAGCTTCAGTTTAATATGGCAGCAGCAACATCCAACTATACCAAACATCTTCAGTACACAACTGATATCCCTCAGATTTTGTGCTTATACCTTGGACTTGGGCCTGAAGCCACATCATGTTATTCAGAGGGCGTACTGTTTATTTAACGAAACATTGATTTGATTGCTGATAGTTCCAAGCTTATTTCATATGACTAACATTAATACAAATAAAATACTCACACTTCCAGCCCATAGATCGTCCCTTTCCCCTGCTAATTTATAATAGATGTAAATCGTTTCACCCTTTTTAAACCGCAGGAAACGGCAGTCGGGACCTGTGAAATCCTGCACAGCTTTACCTCGACACATCAGCACTGTAAGATACAAAACATCAAAGTGACAGTTAGCAGCATGCTCCCAGAGACCTCGCTCACCCACTCCCATACATCTTCGCACCCTATCTCAGCCACTCCTGACACCTTTATGCATCTCCCTCATCCACTCCCCAATACCTTCACACACAGCACCTATTCCCACCTCCAGCACTCCTTCACCCATATGCTTTCTCATACGCACACATCACCCTACCTCCTCCAACCTACCTCAATTCCCCTTAAAAGTTGTCCCTTCCCATTCCTTCATGTTTTAGCTGCCTAATCAATAAAGAATAATTTTGCATGGCTCCCTTTTTTTTAAATGCCAAGCTATCGTTTCATCGTTTAGTTGTTTATCATCAGTGAATTGCAGATGTTATTGCAGATGGGACAATGCAGCACAATAGCTCAGTGGTTAGCACTGCTGTCTCACAGCGCCAGAGTAGACAAGTCCCCAGGTCCGGATGGAATCTACCCCAGGTCCGGATGGAATCTACCCCAGGTTACTGAGGGAAACAAGAGAAGAAATAGCTGGGGCTTTAACATTTCTTTGCAGCATCCTTGAACACAGGTAAGGTTCCAGAGGAATGGAGAATTGCTAATGTTGGCCCCTTCCTTAAGGGTAGCTGGGATACTCCAGGCAATTTTAGACCAATGAGCCTGATGTCAGTGGTAGAACAACCACTTGGAAGAAAATGGGCTTATCAGTAATGGGCAGCATGGTTTTGTGCAGGGAAGGTCATGTCTTACAAACCTAATGGAATGCTTTGAGGAGGTGATCAAGTTGATTGATGGGGGAAGGGCTGTAGATGTCACAAAAATGGACTTTAGTAAGGCGTTTGGTAAGGTTCCCCATGGTAGGCTGATGGAGAAGGTGAAGTCGCATGGGATCCAGGGTGTTCTTGCTGGATGGATAGAGAATTGGTTGGGCAACAGGAGATCGAGTAGTAGTGGAAGGGAGTTTCTCAAAGCGGACACCTGTGACTAGTGGTGTTCCATTGGGATTCATGCTGGGACCACTGTTGTTTGTGATATACATAAATGATTTGGAGGAAGGTATCGGTTGTCCGATTAGCAAGTTTGCAGTTGACATCAAGGTTGGTGGAGTAGCAAGTAGTGAAGGGGACTGTCAGAGAATACAGCAGAATATAGATATATTGGAGAGATGGGCAGAAAAATGGCAGATGCAGTTCAATCCAAGCAAATGCGAGGTGATGCATTTTGGAAGATCCAATTCAAGGTCAAGGCGGCATACGACATGCTTTCCTTCATCAGACGGGGTATTGAGTATAAGGGTTGGCAGCTCATGTTACAGTCGTATAGGACTTTGGTTCGGCCACATTTGGAATACTGCGTACAGTTCTGGTCGCCACATTACCAAAAGGATGTGGATGCTTTGGAGAGGGTGCAGAAGAGGTTCACCAGGATGTTGTCTGGTTGGAGGGAGCTAGTTATGAAGAGAGTTTGAATTGATTAGGATTATTTTCATTAGAAAGACAGGAGGTTGAGGGGGGAATCTGACTGAGGTCGACAAAATCATGACAGGTATAGACAGAGTGGATAGCAAGAAGCTTTTTCTCAAGTGCGGAACTTAATTACTAGGGGTCACGAGTTCAAAGCAACAGGGGAAAAGTTTAGGGGAGATGTTTGTGAAAAGTTCTTTATGCAGAGGGTGGTAGCGGCCTGGAACATTGCCAGCAGAGGTGGTAAAGGTGGGAACGATAGCATTATTTAATACGTACCTCGACAGATAAATGAATGGGCAGGGAGCAAAGTGATACAGATCTTTAGAAAATAGGTGGCAGGTTTAGAGAATCTGGGTCCGCGCAGGCTTGGAGGGCCAAACAACCTGTTCCTGTGCTGGAACTTTCTTTGTTCTTTGGTTACGGGGATAGGGTAGAGGGGTGGGTCTGGATGGTCTTCAGAGGGTCGGTGTGGACACAATGGACCAAACAGCCTGCTTCCATTTTGTCAGGGTTCTATGATTCTATGAATCAAATACAGACAGTTGGGTAGAAGCAGGATCTTAGACCGCAGATGACGAAAAAACGTACAAGAGTATAAATAAGTGCTCAATACAGTATGGTATTGATCCATTCTCACCTTGAAAATAAAGCCTTGAGTTTATTTATTTTTATTCATTCAGGCAATGTGGACATAGCTGGTTGGAGCAACATTTACTTCCCATCCCCAACTATCGTGAGAAGTCCATTGTTTTTATAGGATATGGCGTCTGCAGCTATTTGTTGACATCATGCAGGCTGATTCCGGTGATGCTGGGGATGTGAGACTGATCATCCACCCAACACCTCTGGATCAAGATGGGCATGAATATGTCAGCTTCATCTTTGCACTGACGTCCTGGGATCCCCATCATTAAAATGGAGATATTTGTGGAGCTGCCATTTCCTATTAGTTGTTTAAACATTCAGCACTATTCACAACTGGCTGTAGCTTAGATTTCATCTATCATTATTGTCGGAGATATTCAGCACAATGAATCAGAGACCACAAACGAGGATCGCGGTGAAATTGACAAGCGATTTATTAAACAAAGCAATTTCATGGAAGAGAAATTGATCAGGCTGACAGAACTGATTCTCTGAAGAGAAAATGAGGTCTGCAGATGCTGGAGATCAGAGATGGAAATGTGTTGCTGGAGAAGCGCAGCAGGTCAGGCAGCATCTAGGGAACAGGAGAATCGACGTTTCGGGCATTAGCCTGAAGAAGGGCTAATGCCCGAAACGTCGATTCTCCTGTTCCCTAGATGCTGCCTGACCTGCTGCGCTTCTCCAGCAACACATTTCCAGAACTGATTCTCTGCACAGGTGTATCCAAGGAGCAGGAGAATCGACATTTCGGGCATGAGCCCTTCTTCAGCTCATGCCTGAAACGTCGATTCTCCTGCTCCTTGGATGCTGCCTGACTTGCTGCGCTTTTCCAGCAACATATTTTCAGCTCTGATCTCCAGCATCTGCAGTCCCCACTTTCACCTCTCTGCACAGATGGCCAGAATGCTCTTCCCAGAACTGAAGGCGCAGGCATGCTTTGTCGGGGTACAACATAATGATAACTGTAAAGCACATACAGGACAATCGTGAAAATTGTAAAGCAATTCAAACAAGAATAAACTGAATGGAAGTTAATCAAGCATCCGGCAGGAGCAATTTATTTGTAATTGACACAGGAGATTCCAGCCATCTGAGTGGGTGAGAATGTCCTCCAGAGGATTCTTCATTGTATTTCCTGTCCACACAAATGTGTAAATTTCCCTTCGTCAGGCATTCAGGTGCATCCATTGTGTTTCTCCTGCAAGTGAAGTCTTCAGAGGTCATCACACTGGCGGTGCTGGTAGCAGAACAGCAGGAATGGTGATACTGTTGTCTCAGAGACTGAAATACTCAGAATCATACCTCACAAAATGTCAGACTTCCTTGACTCGACTGTGTGACAGATCTCCCAATTTGGCACAAGACTCTAGTTGTTGGTAAAAGTCAATACAGCTTTGTTTGTCATCAAAGTTTCCAGTGCCAAGTTCAATGCTAGGTGGCCCATCAGGTTTGTTTAAACATTGCAGCCGTTTAATACAATGGAGAGGGTGTTTAAAGGTCAATCACATTGTGGTGGTCTGGGGCCACATGTCAGCCAGGCAAGGATGGCAAATTTCCTTTCCTAAAAGGACATTAATGAATCAAATGGATTTTGACACAATGTTAAATTATAATTTTTGTTATTTATTTCACCATCTACCATGGTTGGATTCAAACCCATGCTGTCAAAATGTCAAGCTGGGGTTCTGGATTACTAGACCAGTGACATTACCACTACATCCTGCCTCCCTCTACATAACAATTATCTCACACCTTTCATTACATTATGATGTTCCAAAGCAGGAAATCAAAGAATAACCAGCAAAAGTAGTTTGAAATACCAAATTTTCTAGCAAAGGATTGAAATTTTTTTCTTAAAAGTGCTTTAAACACAAAAGTGGATCTACTAAAACCTGTGTAAGACCACAGCATCAAATGTGTAGTTTTGTGAAGAATGTAAGAGAGACATTGAGTCAATAGTAAAGTTAGAGCCCAGCTGCTGCTTTCTGGTATGAGGAAATAAATACAAATGAGGACTGAAAAAAAATTAAGGAAATTATGGAATACAAGTGATTGTGAGCGTGATTCCAAAAAGACTTTTTAAAATGGAGAGATGGGTAGTGTGTATAGAAGCAGACTTATCAGGAATGGACCAAGAAAAAGAGGACCTCAGTCACTCATAAAAAGCAATACACTTGGCCAGAATTAGAATTTGAAGCAGGACAATATAAATAGATCAAGAGATCTGATGAAGAGTCACTGAAAATCATGAACTGTGTCATAGCCACTAACTTTCTCCAGCACGTTCCATCTTTGACCAACACAGGCTGGCAGGGCTTACTGGCCTGTTTCCACATAATAATTTCCAAGCCATTCTAGGTCCATACTCAGCTCACGGTGGCACAGTGGTTAGCACTGCTGCCTCACAGCGCCAGAGACCTGGGTTCAATTCTCACCTCCGGCAACCGTCTGTGTGGAGTTTTCACATTCTCTCCGTGTCTGCGTGGGTTTCCTCCGGGTGCTCCGGTTTCCTCCCATAGTCCAAAGATGTGCAGGTTAGGTGAATTGGCCATGCTAAATTGCCCGTAGTGTTAGGTGAAGGGGTAAATGTAGGGGAATGGGTCTGGGTGGGTTGCTCGTCACAGGGTCGGTGTGGACTTGTTGGGCCGAAGGGCCTGTTTCCACACTGCAAGTAATCTAATCTAACCTAACTGATCGCAACTAGAATGTAAGGTAGTTACTCCAACTGACCTCAATGTGCCTCGATTATGGGGCATTGATCAAGAATTTCACAATTAAATTGCGATCCAGAGACCAGCTCGAGAATTACATCTTTCTGGATGATGCACTTGGACACAATCATAAACAAACCACCTTGGCTTCCATGTTCACCCATCTTACAGTATGAGAGATTCTAATGAAATGCACAATTAATTGGCCACATTAAATAGCCCATAGTGTTCAGGGATGTGTAGATTATGTGCATTAGTCAGGTGAAAATGTAAAAGTTATAGGGTAGGGGAATGGGTCTGGGTGGGTTATTCTTCAGAGGGTCAGTGTGGACTTATTGAGCCAAATGGCCTATTTCCACACTATAGGGATTCTATTCTATGGTAATCACATTTAAGGGGTTGACAGAGTGGGTGGTGAACAAATAATATTAAATTTAACAGATGCTGGTTTTAACCCTGTGCTCTCTAAATCTCACAAACTGGGTTTGCTTATATCCAAGCCATGTGTCCAAGCTCAATTACTTATTTCCATAATTTCACAGAGTCCTAAGAAATTATGTTGTTTTTGTTTGAACCCTTTCTAATGCATCAACATTGTTTTTGATATGGAGATCCCAACAATATTCTCACTGATAATTCATAAAAATGTAAAGCAATATTTTAATTCAGGCTACTGAGTAAAACGTAGACTAAGGATGAGCCGAAGGAGAGTTAAAGAACAATTTTGCACAGCAGAGAAACTGACAGAAATGTAAGCAATAATTTGGCATTAGGGAGAAGATTGGCATCCATGTGACAAACATACACAAGGCAGATCACCAATATGGTCTTAAGACTGGCAAAAGTAACATTATTCACACCTAGACATTAAGGATAGTAGAAACAACAGACTTGTCTCTCCAAGTAGCAATCTTTTGTTATTTTGTATATCAAAACAAGAATATGATACTCTGTAACAAAATTAAGTCACATCAATTTTCTCTGAGGGAGAACAGTAAACATCATCTCCTACAAAAGAAATCCATACAAATTAAACTAAAACAAAGGGAAAATGATAGCTAGGATATTTCAATCAGCATGAAAAATCCCTTGTTTCCTTCATTTTGATGTTAAATGATGGAGAGAATTAACAATGACTAATCTCATCTCCTAAATTAATTTTCTATCATAAGGTTGTATTTAGAACTTTCTAACATCCTAATTGAAAGTACAGGATTCCAGTGCAACTTTGCAAGAAAATTACAAAAAATAAAGTTCTGAATTCAGAAACGTCTAGCTCTCTACGAATAAAAGTTTGCATTAAGTGGGGGGGGGGGAGTAACAGATTGCCACACCCCTCATATACCAATTCATTATAAAATGCATCTAAATTTCATTCTTCCATGTTGCTCGAAGCTTCACATTTTCGAGCAGAAAACGGATACAATAAACTTCAACTTAATAAATGGGTTATTACTGAGCTGCCAACTGGTCTCCAATTATACACAGCTGAATGGTTTATTTTCCTCCGCCTTCCTTCCAACATCATCATCATCACTGGGGCACATCAACTTTGTTTAAAACTAATCATTTGTTGAATAATGCCAACGAGTATCAAAGACTTACTGCTACATTCTGCATCCATGCACCGTTTGAAGTTGGAGAAGAGTTTCTGTTGGTCTTTCTTACAGCTGATGGCTGTAATCAGTAAAACAGAAAGACACATCTGATTCCATGATGCAGCCATGTTGAGTGCTCCAGGCTGGCGGCGCATGCGTACTGGCCTGGCGACACGTCAGCAGCAGCAACAGCCGCCGAGCCGGGGGGGGGGGGTGAGAGGGTGGCGCGAGAGAAGGAGGGTTACCGGGGCAACAGGGGGAAGGAGGGTTACCGGGGCAACAGGGGGAAGGGAATCGTTACCAGGGCAACAGGGTTTGAAGGAGGGGGTGGTTACTGGGGCAACGGGAGCGGGGGATTACCGGGGGATGGGGTGGTTACTGAGTCGGCAGGAGCAGGGGGAGGGGGTGTTACCCAGGCAATGGGAGGAGGGTGAGGGTTACCGGGGCAACAGGGAGGGGGGAGGTTACCGAGCAACAGGGACCAAGGAGCAATGGGGAGGGCAATTGGCGGGGGTCATCGGGGGGGGGCTATGTGGGCAATAGGGATGTCAGTGGGGGAGGGCGTTTACCAGGCAACGGGGTAGGCAGGAGTGGAGGGGGTGGGAAAGGGTGATGGTGGCAACGAGAGGGGGTGGAGGAGCACTCGAGGAGGGGAGTTGGGGATTCAGCAGGGCAATAGATGATGGGAGGGTCACCAGGGCAACAGTATAGGGAATTACTGGGGGTGACGGATCACTGGGGAGGGGGTCACTGAGTCACAGTGGGAAAGTCAACGGTGAGGGGTGGGGGTGAGGGTGGATGTTTAGAGAGTTACTGGGGGAGGGAGTGAGTTACATGGGCAGCTGAACAGGTATGGAAAGTTTCTAGGCTAATCTGGGGTATTAAAGAGTTATTAGGGCATCCATGATGTGAGGTAAAGCTTAGTATGGACTATAGAAAGGGAGAGGACGATGGTGTTATGATCACATCTGGAGAAGTCAGATCCCAGAATGAAATCTGGCTTGATAGATCATGACGGCATGAGATGACTGCATTCCCCATGGCAATGCCAGAATCCACTTGCCAACACATCATTACTTTCCACTCACAGTACACATGTTGGTTTTCCTCTTGAATTGGTATTCTCACAACTATCCTGATAAGTGCAAGATGAAAATCTTCATAGAATGTAATTTTTTACAACAATACTAAAGTTCTATGCTCCCAGGTAACCTGTTTTTTATTAGTTAATATGATTGTTAGTCACTGAGGTTTATTATACAAAAGAATTTTAAAAAACAATCTATCTAAATGTAGAAGACAATAAGAATGATCTCACATCAAACAGTGAATTTCAATCTGCTTTTTTCAGGCTATCTTTTAGAGATCCAGGTTCAGAGAAATTACACCCTCACCATGCCATTCCAAGTCTTTAGGGTTCTGTGTAACTGAATTCTTCAATGTTGTTCCACATAGTCAGTGGAGACAGTTTGAAGAGTCCTTACCATACTATTCATTACTAACTTGAGAGCCCTAAATTTTTTCAGTTCAAAAAAACTTGAAGATTTCTAATCAAACAGTACTGGTTTGGAAGGTTCACAAATAATCTTTTTTTGAAATAACTTATTCCCAGAAGTTCCTTGAATCCATTTTCTGGCAGAGAAACTAAACCGATTTCTAAACTCAGCACTGGTGTCTTCTGAACTATAAAACACTTGGGTTCTTAACATTTTTGAAAAATACCTGCACATTCCAGACTCTTCTGAATGGAAAACGAAGCTTTACATATTAACTGTACTTCAACATGTAAACACCATATTATGTAAATATATTTCCGTGAACACCGTAGAGATTGTAGTCACTATCTCTGTCAGATTATGGATTAGGTCACTGTTCAGGAAAAACTCTCTAATGTTGTATTCGGTATGCGGTACCTCACTCTACCACAAACCAACAGATAACTTCACAATGCTACATTTTTCTAGCCTCCAGTTGAAACATATTAAAACAGCCATCTTATGAAGATCTGGACCCCCCCAGGGGGAGGTTTCTCTGTTCCGCGATTGGTCAATAAACACTAGCAATCAGTCTGGTTCTGTAAGACTTCACATTTTATTAGCTGAAACTTTATTGCTGGAACAGCACAGCAGGTCAGGCAGCATCTAGGGAACAGAAGATTCGACGTTTCGGGCACATGCCCTTCTTCAGGAATGAGCAGAGAGTGTTCAGCAGGAGAAGATAAAAGGTAGGGAGGAGGGACTTGGAGGAGGGGCATTGGAAATGTGATAGGTGGAAAGAGGTCAAGGTGAGGGTGATAGGTCGGAGTAGGGTGGAGGCGGAGAGGTCAAGAAGAAGACTGCAGGTCAGGAAGGCGGTGCCGGGCTGGAGGGATTCGGCTGAGACAAGGTGGGGGGAGGGGGGATGAAGAAACTGGTGAAGTCCAAGTTCATCCCCTGTGGTTGGAGGGTTCCCAGTCGGAAGATAAGACGCTCCTCCTCCGACCGTCGCGTTGTTGTGGTTTGGCGGTGGATGAGTCCAATGACCTGCATATCCTCGGTGGAGTGGGAGGGGGAGTTGAAATGCTGTGCTACAGGGTGATTGGGTTGGTTCGTCCGGGTGGCCCAGAGGTGCTCTCTGAATCGCTCCGCAAGTAGGCGGCCTGTCTCCCCAATATAGAGGAGGCCACACCGGCTGCAGCGGATGCAGTAGATAATGTGGGTGGAGGTGCAGGTGAATCTGTGGCGGATATGGAAGTTTCCTTTGGGGCCTTGGAGAGAAGTGAGGGGGGAGGTGTGGGCGCAAGTGTTGCACCTCCTGCGGTTGCAAGGGAAGGTGCCGGGAGTGGAGATTGGGTTGGTGGGGGGTATGGATCTGACAAGGGAGTCGCGGAGGGAGTGGTCTCTACGGAAAGCTGATAGAGGAGGGGAGGGAAATATATCCTTGGTGGTGGGGTCCGTTTGGAGGTGGCGGAAGTGACGGCGGATGATGCGCTGTACATGGAGATTGGTGGGGTGGTAGGTGAGGACCAGTGGGGTTCTGTCCTGGTGGCGGTTGGAGGGGCGGGGCTCAAGGGCGGAGGAGCGGGAAGTGGAGGAGATGCGGTGGAGGGCATCGTCGATCACGTCGGGGGGGAAATTGCAGTCCTTGAAGAAGGAGGCCGTCTGTGTTGTGCGTATTTTGAACTGGTCCTCCTGGGAGCAGATGCGGCGGTGACGAAGGAATTGGGAGAATGGGATGGCGTTTTTACAGGGGGCGGGGTGGGAGGAGGTGTAGTCCAGGTAGCTGTGGGAGTCGGTCGGTTTGTAGTAGATGTCCGTGTTGATTCGGTCGTCTGAGATAGAAACAGAAAGGTCTAGGAAGGGGAGGGAGGAGTCCGAGACTGTCCAGGTGAATTTGAGGTCGGGGTGGAAGGTGTTAGTGTAGTGGATGAACTGTTCAACCTCCTCGTGGGAACAGTTCATCCACTACACACGAGGAGGTTGAACAGTTCATCCACTACACACGAGGAGGTTGAACAGTTCATCCACTACACACGAGGAGGTTGAACAGTTCATCCACTACACACGAGGAGGTTGAACAGTTCATCCACTACACACGAGGAGGTTGAACAGTTCATCCACTACACTAACACCTTCCACCCCGACCTCAAATTCACCTGGACAGTCTCGGACTCCTCCCTCCCCTTCCTAGACCTTTCTGTTTCTATCTCAGACGACCGAATCAACACGGACATCTACTACAAACCGACCGACTCCCACAGCTACCTGGACTACACCTCCTCCCACCCCGCCCCCTGTAAAAACGCCATCCCATTCTCCCAATTCCTTCGTCTCCGCCGCATCTGCTCCCAGGAGGACCAGTTCAAAATACGCACAACACAGACGGCCTCCTTCTTCAAGGACCGCAATTTCCCCCCCGACGTGATCGACGATGCCCTCCACCGCATCTCCTCCACTTCCCGCTCCTCCGCCCTTGAGCCCCGCCCCTCCAACCGCCACCAGGACAGAACCCCACTGGTCCTCACCTACCACCCCACCAATCTCCATGTACAGCGCATCATCCGCCGTCACTTCCGCCACCTCCAAACGGACCCCACCACCAAGGATATATTTCCCTCCCCTCCTCTATCAGCTTTCCGTAGAGACCACTCCCTCCGCGACTCCCTTGTCAGATCCATACCCCCCACCAACCCAACCTCCACTCCCGGCACCTTCCCTTGCAACCGCAGGAGGTGCAACACTTGCGCCCACACCTCCCCCCTCACTTCTCTCCAAGGCCCCAAAGGAAACTTCCATATCCGCCACAGATTCACCTGCACCTCCACCCACATTATCTACTGCATCCGCTGCAGCCGGTGTGGCCTCCTCTATATTGGGGAGACAGGCCGCCTACTTGCGGAGCGATTCAGAGAGCACCTCTGGGCCACCCGGACGAACCAACCCAATCACCCTGTAGCACAGCATTTCAACTCCCCCTCCCACTCCACCGAGGATATGCAGGTCATTGGACTCATCCACCGCCAAACCACAACAACGCGACGGTCGGAGGAGGAGCGTCTTATCTTCCGACTGGGAACCCTCCAACCACAGGGGATGAACTTGGACTTCACCAGTTTCTTCATCCCCCCTCCCCCCACCTTGTCTCAGCCGAATCCCTCCAGCCCGGCACCGCCTTCCTGACCTGCAGTCTTCTTCTTGACCTCTCCGCCTCCACCCTACTCCGACCTATCACCCTCACCTTGACCTCTTTCCACCTATCACATTTCCAACGCCCCTCCTCCAAGTCCCTCCTCCCTACCTTTTATCTTCTCCTGCTGAACACTCTCTGCTCATTCCTGAAGAAGGGCATGTGCCCGAAACGTCGAATCTTCTGTTCCCTAGATGCTGCCTGACCTGCTGTGCTGTTCCAGCAATAAAGTTTCAGCTTTGATCTCCAGCGTCTGCAGACCTCACTTTCTCCTCTTCACATTTTATTACTCATGGCCGGGCACAGATCATCCAGAAACACAGGTTAAACACTTGTGTGTTTCTCAGAGGAACTGCGCACATGGCTTAAAACAAAGACATTTTTATACTTTGCTTAAAGAGAAGTACAGGCCATAATCGTACATAATTGCCAACTAACTAATGGAATAGTTTTATTGACAGCAACTCAACCCAATGATATTTCCTGGGAACCAACTTTGTTTTCCAAAACTTAAGCCATTCTTATCTCATGAACCAAGTTTTTGCACCTGCACTTGAAGGTCAGTTAGGATTGCCAGTAGTGTCTTATCTAGTCTACTTATTTCTATGCTGTAAAGGAAGCATTGTCTGCTAATCTTTGTTGAGACAGACTGTGGTCAAGTCAATTATGCAGCTTTAGCAGGGTTAAAAGCCAGTTTATGCAGCTTTCAGCAGAATTGTCAATTTGCAGCCCAGAAACCATTTTATTATGTTATTTGCATTAAGAAGCCATTTTATTTCCACCTAAGTCAGTAAGAATATGTATTAAGTGGTTGTTCCTGACAACGACTAGTTACCTCAGCCTGTATTCAGGTTTCAGATCCTCACCCCTACAGAAAAGCCCTACGCATACACAGGATCTGTTCGGATGAGGAAAAACATGACGGACACCTGAAAGTGCTCAAGGAAGCTCTCATAAGAACGGGGTACGATACTCAACCCATCGACCGCCAGTTCAGACATGCCACAACGAGAAACCATAATGACCTCCTCAGGAGACAGATGGATTGCAACTGATAGGGTACCCTTCATTGTCCAGTACTTCCCGGGAGCCGAAAAACTATGCCATGTTCTTCGCAGCCTGCAACACATTATCAATGAGGATGAGCACCTTGCCAAGACCTTCCCCACGCCTCCACTTCTTGCCTTTAAACAACCACCAAATGTCAAACATGTTATTGTTTGCAGCAATCTGCCCAGCCTTCAGGACAATACCATACAACCTTGTTAGGGCAGAAGCCCCTGTAATGCCCAGTTTTAAATTCAGGCTAGGTGGGATATTTGACCATAGAAGACTAAACCTGTTTTATCCCTACTAGACATTTTGACAAATGCAATTTCCAAGATGAGGGAGATCTCACTAATTCCCTCCTCTCATCTGTGCCCTTTCCCGTGGCCACAGCTGAGACCAGTTAAATCAACAGCACAGTTTGGAAGTAGAATCTGGGGGGATCCTGCTTCGTTATTCGGCCGAGTATGATATTTTCTCAAATGTTGAACAGAGTGGCATACGTCTGTTCTGTTTTTGGCATTTCTATTGATTCTTACCTGTGAAGTGACCATTTAGTTTAATTTAAAAAATCTATTTCAATTCAAAAAGCCGTAAATGGTTTATTTCATAGAAAGTACGCGTTGAATCATAAACGTAGGTTAATCCTATCCTGAGCTCAGTATGATCAAAAAGTCTAGTACTTATACTGGTGTTAAAAGTAAAATTGAGTAACTTTTAGTTTCCCCATGTTAGGTTTTGAAAGAAAGTGCATTTATCTTGCACTTCTCATAACTTTCGGACATTCTAAAGCACATCATGAGAAATGAAATCCTTTTGAAATATAATAACAGTGGTAATATAAGTAAGCACAGCATCAAAGCTCCGTGCAGCAAACTCTCACATTTTTATTGATGACATTGAGGAACAAACTTGTAGCAGCACATGAGAACTTCCAATACTGCCATGGGATCTTTTATGTCTACTTAAAGGTAACAGTGCCTTATTTTAATATTTCATCTGAAAGATGGCATGTCTAAAAGTGCAGCATTGGTGTTTTAGCCTGGATGATGGGTTTAAGCCTTTTGAATGGGGACTTGAATCCAAAACGTTTTGAGGCAACATTAAGTCCTCTGAATCATGGTTAACATATGTGTTGATTATATATTAATGTTAAACTCTTGTTAAAAGTTAAATGGGAGCAATTTTACCTTTTCACCTGACTGCTGGCATGAACATCTTGCAAGCCATTGAAACCAAGTAGAGGCTGTATTGCGAGTCACAGGTAATAGGAGGGCAGGAATTTGGTCAGTTGTCAAGCTAAGCCCACAAATTGATATGTGATTGGAGGGGACATTTCTGGCCAACAAGCAGGCAGACGTTGATAGACCTAGCAGAAGTTTAGGGTTTTTTTTGAGTACCTTCCAACAGTCTCTTTAAGGCTGGGCTGCTCATTGGTACTAATAGATGAAGTAGGAAAGCAAAGAATTGTAATCAGGGTCCTGTAACTGGCAAATTTCTACATTTGAAAAGGAAATAAAGTGACTAATGCGCCTCTAGAAAGGGAAAATGGGGAATTATTATTGGATAATAAGGAAGTTAAGCTCCTTGAAAGTGGAGGTTGCAGGTAATTAGGATAGTGAAGAAGGCGTTTGGTATGCTTTCCTTCATTGTTCAGAGTATTAAACAGACGTTAGGAGGTCATGTTGCAGCTGTACAGAGCATTGGTTAGGGCACTGTTGGAATATTATGTGCAGTTCTGGCCTCCTTCCTATCGGAAAGATGTTGTGAAACTTGAAAGGGTTCAGAAAAGATTTACAAGGATGTTGCCAGGGTTGGAGAACTTGAGATTTGGGAGAGGTTGAGTAGGCTTGGGCTGTTTTCCCTGGAGCGTCGGAGGCTGAGGGGTGACCTTAAACAAGTTTGTAAAATCATGAGGGGCATGGATAGGATAAATAGACAAAGGGGGTAAGATATAAAACAGACCTAAGGGGCACTGTTTTCACACAGAGGGTGGTACGTGTATTGAATGAGCTGCCAGAGGAAGTGGTGGAGGCTAGTACAATTGCAACTTTTAAAAGGTATCTGGATAGGTATATGAATAAGAAGGGTGTGGAAGGATATGGGCCAGGTGCTGGCATGTGGGACTAGATTGGGTTGGGATATCAGGTTGGCATAGATGAGTTGGACCAAAGGGTCTGTTTCCATGCTGTACATCTCTATTACTCTATGACTCTAAGCTGCAATCCCTGTCAGAGTGTTGACACGCATACCACCATTATACATGGGGACACCACCCACCATGCACAGGACAGGTACTCATGTAACTTGGCCAACGTTGTCTATCTCCAGGATGCCCTGAGGCATAGTATATTGGCAAGACCGAGCAGAGGCTATGGGAATGGATGAATAGACACCGCATAACAATCACCAACCAGAAGTGTTCCCTCCCAGTCAGGGAACACTTCAGCGGTCCGGGGCATTCGGCCTTGGACCTTCGGTTG
This sequence comes from Chiloscyllium plagiosum, assembly GCF_037043375.1. Taxonomy (NCBI): domain Eukaryota; kingdom Metazoa; phylum Chordata; class Chondrichthyes; order Orectolobiformes; family Hemiscylliidae; genus Chiloscyllium; species Chiloscyllium plagiosum. Next base: position 151,628,585 of record NW_028270141.1, read on the forward strand.
ACCATCCTCCAAGACAGGCTTTGGGACAGGCAACTACGCAAAGTGGCCGAGCAGAGGCTGATAGCTAAGTTCGGTACCCATGGGGATGGCCTCAACCGGGACCTTTGGTTCATGTCACATTACAAGTGAACCCAAGGCACGACGCACTGTCTCACACACTCACACACACAGACACTCCTACAGACTCATACACTCAAACAGACCCTCAATCATACACAAGCTCTCTCTCATATGCTCACACACACACACCACTCACACATGCAGCTCTCGCAGATTTATATCCCTTTACACACACACATGCACACACTCTCTCACAGACACTCACATCCCTCCCCCCGCCAACCACAGAGACACACACACATTCACACATGCACATATAAGTTTGTGGGATGAATTTGTACTTGCAGAATTACGTTTTTGTTTTGCTCAAAAACTGCATGAATCCATGTAAGATTCCATAAATCCCTTTTTTAGAAATAGAATCAGTTTGAGCATTGGGGCACAGACATCATCTTCACGCCTTCAATGCATTATCTGAGCTGACATGGCACTTATTGTTAAAGTTCACTTGAGAATGTAACTTTATAAAAGGTTCTGGGATTTACATATGAAAGAACTGAAACCAAATGGTCATTCCAAAAGATGAGAAACTTAACAAACAATCCAGGTCTTTTTTCAATATATCATTTGAGTTGCATCACACTGTAAACCTTTGCTATCAATTATGTGTCTTATGATCTTATACTTCACAACCGCCTGATAAAGGAGCAGCGCTCCAAAAACTAGTGCTTCCAAAATAACCTGGTGTTGTGTGATTTTTAACTTTGTGCACACCCAGTCCAACACTGGCATCTCCAAATCAGTGAAAGGAAAGAATTATGCTGGAAGGGAGTGAGAGAGGTATGTGGAAGAGGAAAGGTAGAAATTTAGTGGCTCCAGACACAGAGAGAGTTTCTTGTGATGAGTGAAGGGGACATGTACCGGTTATGGGGAAGTGAAAGTGAGTTACCCAGATGAAAGGGACAAATTTTGGCCAATCGGGCAAGGGATAGAAAAGAGTTACCAGAGAAGGGAGTTAAGACAGGGGAAGGTTACCCAGGTATATTTGGAGCCAGTAGGAGGTGGGGTTATTCTGGTGAGAACAGCTTAGGTGTGGAGGAACCTTAGGGGTGAGGTGACAGTGCAGGGGACGAGGAGAAAGCTCATTGGGATGAAAGGTGTTTGTTCAAGGGGTTGGGAGAGAATGGTTTGGAGTCTGGAAGGTATGGGTCCGAGAGGCTGGTGAATGGGGATTTGATGGGATGGGGTTGATTGTAAGTGGATAAGGGATTGAGGATTTTGGGGATTGGGCAGTGGGGTTGGAGGGGCTGAAAGTCTGACAGGATGGGGACTGTGAGGCTGAGGACTTGGGGTGCTGAGGGGGTGGGCCTTTGAGGAGACTGGGGATTTGTGGGGATGTTGGTCTGTGGGTGTGAGAGAGTAGGAAGGTGAGGGTTTGAGAGGCTGGTGGTAATTTGAGGGTGGGGGTCGAGTCAATGGGAAGTGGAAGCAGGGAGGGGTTGAAGGGCTATAGGGGATGGAGGTGGAGATTTGAGGGTCTGTATGGGATGGAATGGCATTTGGTGGGATCTTGACAGTGACTTAGTGATTGAGTTTGTTGAATCTGTGATGAACATTGGACCCAATGATTCATCTCTTCCATTTTTCACTTCTGCACTCAGGAGAAGTAATGTCAATGTTAGTCCTTGGAAGACTAAATATACACAGTTAATAGTAAATAATAAGGAAATGGCGAAGGAAATGAACAAATATTTTGCCTCTGTCTTCACTATAGGGGGAACAAAAATATTTCAGTAACCATTGTAAATCAGAAAAAAGAAGGGTATTTAGTAAAATTACAACCAGACAGGAAGTGGTACTAAACAAATTAGTATGAAAACCTGTGGATTGACAAGTCTCTGGGTTCAGATGTACTTCGTCATCGGGTTTTAAAAGAACTTGCTAATGAGATAGGAGATGCGATGGTATTAATTCTGAAAATTTCCCTGGAATATTATGAATGTAACCTCTCTATTCAAAAAGGTAGAGAGGCAGTAAACAGGAAATTATAAGCTCGTTAACTTGATTTCTGTCGTGGGAAAGTGTTAAAATCAATCTTTAAAGGGGTTATCGCTGGGCACTTACAGAAAACAAAACTCAAGATAATTGGGAAGAATTAGCATGACTTTGTAAAAACAAAATCATTTTTAACCAACTTATTGGAATTCTCTGAAGGAGTACTGTGTTGTTAGTAAAAGGATCTTGTTGATGTGCTTTGCCTGGATTTCCAGAAGGCATTTAATAAGATGCCACCTAAAAGGTGGGTAACAGGTTAGCATGGATAGAAGCAAATTATTGTAAATGCTGGAATGTTTACTGAAAACAACAAATACTGGCAATCACAATGGGTTGGACAACATTCTTGGAGAGAGAGTAAGCTAACATTTCAAAGTCTTCAGAGCTCTTAGCTTGTTCTCTTTCCATTGTTATGATGTGGGGTAAACCCCTCTGCTAATTTAAACCAGCAACACAAAAAAGATTCACCCGTGCTGTAATCTGTTAAAATTCGAGAGGCAAAGAGCTATCCCAAAAGTCACTAAGTAAAGTAAGGATTAACAACTTTATTTTTTTTTTAAAGTCTAACAGAGAATAATTAACTAACAACAATTTACAACTCCTTTCTCTAAACCTATCTTTTACCTTTCCCTCTACAATACTGGTCTGATAAAATCTGATTACGATTCACAAAAAAAAACACATTTCAAAACTGGTCAGCTTAATCTAGTGTCCTCTGTAGATTTTCCTCTGTTTTCTTTTCTTCTTCTTATGGATTTTTGCTTCACAGGTCTTTGATAGATAAAAGTGCCTTTAAGAGAGCAGTTCTGCGGGCAGTCTGTTTCATTCTGTTTTTGTTGGTGCCTCTTTGCTGCTCTGGGTAATTTTTCAAAATTTATATCCCAAAGCATTGGATTGTTTCATTGATTTTAATATTGTCAAAATATCAAATACAAACTTGATTGGAGTTTGGTATCTTGGGGCATAATTTAAGTGATTGGCCGAATTTGTATCCAGGCAACACAGCTCTTAGCCAGTTGTGTGGCCAAATGTTACATTGTTATTCAGAAATCTGTGCTAGACAGAAATATCAGCTCCCTTAAAGGTACAGTCTACCCACAACTTCATAACACCTCCTCCTTAAGAAAAAAATTAACCATCATAATGAAATAATAGCTTCATTTTTTTTCTCTATTCCTTAAACGCATTATCATAACATACAGATAACTTTAATCTTAAAGTTCACCTTAACTTCTTCCCGTGGGCGGCACGGTGGCACAGTGGTTAGCACTGCTGCCTCACAGCGCCAGAGACCCGGGTTCAATTCCCACCTCAGGCGACTGACTGTGTGGAGTTTGCACGTTCTCCCCGTGTCTGCGTGGGTTTCCTCCGGGTGCTCCGGTTTCCTCCCACAGTCCAAAGATGTGCAGGGTCAGGTGAATTGGCGAAGCTAAATTGCCCGTATTGTTCGGTAAGGGGTAAATGTAGGGGTATGGGTGGGTTTCACTTCGGCGGGTCGGTGTAGACTTGTTGGGCCGAAGGGCCTGTTTCCACACTGTAATGTAATCTAATCTAATCTAAATCTAAATATATATGATAAATACAAATCTCATCTAAACTTTATCAGTTAAATCGGCAATAGCACATCTGTGATTACATTAATTCAACCTGCAACATGTACGGTTTTTAAATTAAAAGTCAGTAACATAAGTCTCCAATGAAATAGTCTCATATTCTTGTCTTTAAAGTGTTCTAAGAATGTAAGAGGATTGTGATCTGTGTACACAACCGTCGCCGACACATTGTTTATGATATACACATTAAAATGTTGTAAGGCCAGTACCAAACCTAATAGTTCTTTTTCAGTCATGGAGTATTTTCTCTGGTGGATGCTGAGTTCCTTCAAAAATTTCAACCTCATCCTCATCTTCCTGTAACAGTGCAGCTCTAACTCCTTTGTCACTCGCATTGATGGCAACTTTAAAAAGTTTTGAAAAGTTAGCTAAAACTAGTGTGGTGGTTAGTATTGTTTTCAAATGGTCGAATGCCTCCTGGCATTGTTCTGTCCACCGAAACTTTGTGTTCTTCTTCAGCAAATTGGTTAATGGTGCCACTACACTGCTGAAGGTTGGAACAAACGGTCTGATAGAATCCGCTGAGTCCTAAGTATCAAAACACCTCTTTCTTTGAGGTTGGCCGTGGAAATTCCTCGATGGCCTTTGTCTTTGTGTTTCATGGGGTCAACCTTCCATGACCAATGTTATGTCCCAAGAACGTCACCTCTGCTTTTGCAAATTCAGTTTTGTTTAAGTTTATTACCAGTTTTGCTTTTCGTAGTCGTTCAAAGTTCTCTGCCACCTGTACCATGTGATCTTTCGAGGACTTACTTAAGATCACGACATTGTCCAAATAGACTGCACAGTTTATTAACCGAGCCACAACTCTGTTCATAAGTCTTTGGAAGGTGGTGGGTGCATTCTTTATTCCAAAGGACATCACTTCAAATTGATAAACCCATTTGGGGTTACAAATGCAGAAATTTATTTCGCCGTCTTTGATAAAGGTAACCAAGCAGTAAGTCCAACTTGGTGACCTAACTGGCTTGTCTGGCTTTCTCGATACAGTCTAGGAATTGGCTATGAGTCCAATTTAGTAATAGCATTGACCTTCCAATAATCGTTGAGTCCCATTCAGTTTGGGAACGAAGATAATCAGCGAACTCCACTTGTTCTAATTCGGTTCAATGATATCCTCGTTGAGCATGGCCTCCACTTCCTTCTGGACCTGTCTGGCTTTGAAAAGATTTAGCAAATAGGGGTGTTGTTTTATCGGAGCAGTATTCCCTATGTTTACTTCATGTACAATAGCATTAGTCCTCCCCATCTGATTCTTACATATGTCCTTATAGTGCAGTAACAAACCTTTCAACTGCATTCTATGCTCCTGAATCAGATAGTTTACTAACCTATCTCACTCCTCAAGGACTTCTTCATTTTTTTAATCTATTTTGAGGCACATCATAATCCACATCATTGTGGATTTGATTCCTCACTCATCACATAACACCTGTTTCTCCAGTTCTTTCTCTCTAGTAGAATATGGTTTCAACATGTTCACACGACATACCCAATACCTTTTTCTCTACCTGGCATCTTTACTAGATAGTTCATCTGACTCAACTTTTTCTCAATTTGATAGAGACCACTAAACCTGGCTTTGAAGGGATCTCCTATCACTGGTAACAATACTAACAATGTCATCTCCTCCGGAAAACATCCAAGTCTCAGAGCGTTTATCTGCCACCTGCTTCATTCTACACTGTCCCCTCATTGGGTGCTGTTTAGCTAACTCACCTACTCTATTTAGTCTCTCCCTCACCTCCGATACATAATCTAAGGGTAAGATCTCCGACTTTGGTCCTGTCAATTTTTCTTTAATTAATTTCAAAGGGCCTCTCACTTCATGTCCAAATATTAACAAAAAGGGAGTGAACTGAGTAGATTCATTTCGGGCATCTCTAATAGCAAACAATATGAATGCAATACCTTTATCCCAATCATTCAGGTAATCCTGACAGTATGCTCTCAACATGGTCTTCAAGGTCTGATGCCACCTTTCTAAAGCTCCTGGGATTCAGGATGATACGCACTGGATTTAAAATGTGGTATACCAAAGCTATCCATAACCTCCTTAAACAGCCTAGGAGTAATATTTGACCGTTGGCCCGACTGAATCTCTCTGGGTAACCCATACTGTGTGAAGAAAGCTCCTCTAACATCATTTTTCCCTTGATACTCTGTAATGAAATTGCCTCCGGAAATCTGGTAGACAGTGAGTTTTGAGAAGATTTGTAGCTCAGGTTGAGGTTCCTTAGCCTGAGTCTTTTGTACCCGTAGGTGACCTCCTACAGGTAGTTCATGTGCTACCCATAACACCTCCTGGCTGTATGCTACTGGCAACACAATCTTGTGCACTTCGGCCTATTTCTCCTCTGCACTAACCTGCCATGGCCTCCATTTCCGTCTTATCTTTCAGATAATAACCCTCAGGAATATTCTCTTTATGGAGTATGTATCCACATATATATCTTTTATCAATTTGTTTTGCTGTTGCAAGTCCCTTAGCCTTTCAGGACTAAACACTTCTGTCTGACCCTCTGCCTGTTCAGGTTTTAACTGCACCATTACGTCAAACAGGGTGTCCACTAACTGAACCTCAATTCCTTCATCTTTCTTTTTAGTTTTTGCTTCGTGCTGTAACTGGGATCTGGTTACTACGCATCTGGGAAAAGATTGGGATGTTTTTGTTTTAATTCCTCAGTTTCATGGTCTTCCTTGGGCTTCTCCACAACAAGGGGTGTCACTCCCACCTTGGATCCTGCCAAATCATTTCCAAGAACAAACTGAATTCCTGGAAATGACACTCGGTCAATCACTCACATGTTGAAACTGTATTATACTAGAGGGAAAGAGCTGGAGAAACAGGTGTTATGTGATGAGTGAGGAATCAAATCCCCAGTCTTGAGTTGGCACTCCAACCTGATCTTACATAGGGGAATGCTCAATTTCTGTCTATCTATCCCACAAATTACCACACTTGCAGGTAACAGATCAGAAAGAGTGCATATTCACTCATCTCACTATCAGCGACTGGTTAGATCCTGTATCTCTCAAAATTATAACTATCTTGTCCTTCTCCCCCTTTTCTTTCTGAGTAAACTTTATCCACAGGGGCAGATTCTTTATAGAGATCAGGTATTAACTCCATACCCAGCCCCTGCCTAAGTTGTACACTCTCCTGCAGCTCATCTGCTCTTCTTGGGGTCTCCTTTATTACCTTCACTAATGCCACTGGCTTAGCTTCTTTTACCACATCTTTTCCCACAGTGCCTTTCTTTAACAACCAGCACTGTGACTTTGCGTGTCCCACTTTACCACAGTGGAAACACCTGAAGCCTTTCACTTCCTGTCCACCCTCTTGGATATCTTTTTTAACCTGTGATAAACTGTTACCAGTGTTCTCTACTCTTGGTTTTGTAGTGTAGGATCTCCCCTTCTCCCTCACACAACGAACTTCTGGCCAGAATCTTGACTTATGCACCAACATGTACTCACTTGCTAATTCTGCTGCCCTTCTCACTTTCTGAACTTTCTGTTCCTCCTCTTACCATCTCTGGAAGTGAGTTATTAAACACCTCAAGCAAAATAATCTCTCTTAAAGCCTCAAAGGTCCTATCTATTTTTAAAGTATGCACTCATCTATCAAAATAACTATGTTTAATTCTTTCGAACTCAACATAAGTCTGACCTAGTTCTGTCTTTATGTTTCTGAATCGCTGTTGGTATGCTTCTGGTACCAATTCATAAGCACTTAAAATAGCCTGTTTGACTTCTTCATAATCTCTTGACCCCTCATCTGACAGCGCGACAAATACCTCACTAGCTCTGCCTACCAGTTTAGTCTGAACTAGTATTACCCATAAATCTTCGGGCCACTCCATTTGCCTAGCCAGTTTTTCAAATGAAATAAAGAAGGCTACAACATTTTTCTTATCTTTCTCATCAAAATGTGGCAGACCACTACCTTCTCTTTTAACCTTGAGAAGTCGCAACTTCAGAATCAGGGCACTGCTTTAAAATTAGTCTTCATCCTTTCAGGTCATAGATGAGGACACTTTTTCTCTCTCAGAAGTTTGTGCAACTTTGGAATGACTGCCTCTGAAGGCAGTAAAGGCAGCATCATTGAATTTAAGACAGGAATGGATAGATTCTTGTTTGGCAAGGGCATCAAGTGTTACTGGAATAGATTGGAGTTTCAAATTCAAAACAACAAATAGATCAGCCTTGATCTTACTGAATGATGGAGCATATTAGAGGGACCAGATAGTCTACATCTGCTCCTATTTTGTACGTTCATAAGTTATTGATAAGAATAAAAGAACGAGGAGCAGGAGTTGGCAGTTTAGCCCCTTGAGCCTGATCTGCCATTTAATATAATCATGTCTGATTTCATGTTGGCCTCAGCTCCACTTTCCTGACCACTCTCCATCACCCTTCAACCCATTACTACTTAAAAACCTGTCTATCTCCTCCTTAAATTTTACTCAGTGTCACAGTATCCACTGCACCCTGGGGTAGTGAATTCCACAGATTCATGATCCTTTTCGAGAAGTAAATTCTCCTCATCTCTGTTTTAAAACCGCTACTCTTTATCCTAAGATCAAAACTCTCATTCTAGATTGTCCCACAATGGAGATATCCTCTCTACATCCACTTTATCAATCGTCTTTAGCATCTTATATACCTTAATCCTGATCCTGGATTAATGAGAAGTGTAGGAGAGTCGCCAGGTATACCTAAAGAAGAGGCAACAGTAGAAGCTGGATAATATAGGACAAGCTAAGTGCAACAAACAACAGATGAGATTGGAGCTCTGTAGACCAGTCACACCTAGTTGTGACTGGACATTGACTAGGCAGAGGACGCTGCAGTAACATTTCCCTCCTTAATCACGTCAGAGCCCAGATCATAAGTGTAAAAGGTAAGGCTGAAGAGTTTGCACACATCCTCAACCAGAGTATCCAGGTGGAATCTACATTTTGCCTCTGCATGTGATCCCAAACAATGTTTCCCCTCAGCTGTGCATAGACTGAAGTCAGCAAATCAGGTCTTTCAGATCAGCGTTTCCAACCTTCCATATGAGTATTGTCAGATACGGTTTGGAAAGGCACATTAGTATACTTCAGTTCTCAGCTTCTGGTTTGCCTGTTTAAAAGTTGTGTGTTTGTTCATTAGAAAGGGCTACATTTGGTACTGTTGCCTCATTAGCATACCTGATAACAGCAAGCCTAAAATCATTATATAGAATGGTCATTGAACTCAAAATGTTAATGTTTCTGTCTCTATAGATGATGCCAAACTTGACTTTCTCCCAAATTTTCTGTTTTTATTTTGGCCCGAAATTAAATTTTCCAAAATATATATTTACATTTCATGGAAACCCAAGTCTCTGTGAAATGCGTCCAGGAAATTGAAATTTTAAAAATCATTCCCTGCTTCACAATCAAGTTCTTGATACCATCGTTTTTTTGTTTGAAGGGAGGTGTGGCATAAGTTGCTATTTTTCTCAAGATAGAATCTTTGACCCAAACACATACCATTTAAATTCGAAAGTTAATCATTAACGTTTGAATACCAGCTGGAATCGCTACTCCTGATCGCTATACATTGACCAAAACCAATGTATGTCTAGTGGGTTGCATCATGTTCAGCTATGGCACACCAACACATCAGCATATTAAGACCTTCAGCCATGAAGTTTGTCACTTGGTTAGGATATTGGAGTGACATTATGAAAAGCTGCCTTGAAAGAATCAATGCCTTCAGACGGAGCACGAGGAAAAAAGAAAATTCCAAGTATAAACTGTGCAACATGCTACACAATTCATGGTCTTGAGCATTTGGAACCAAGTCAAACCCCTGAAGTAAGTTCAGTAATCTGATATCCAAGCAAGGTAGGTCTGCAGCACTCCAAAATAGTTGGCTTCTGCAAACTAATTTAGAACAAGCTCAACAAGCAGCTAACATCCTTATAATGTTTTGTGTTCTTTAAGTTGTTGAAAATCTGGCACCAACACAGGGTGCACTTGACCATCGCAAACCATTGGTTAACCCAAGCTCACCTAAACTACAGACTACAGAAACGTTTTTTGTGGGAGATGACCTGCTTTCAAATGAGCAACTCCATGGACATGGAATTAGAGCCATGGTGTCATACCCACAGAACCAGACCCTTTGGCCCAACTTGTCCATACTGCCCAGTTTGCTAAACTGAACTAGTTCCATTTGCCTGTGTTACAATTGAATCTAAATTGAATTCTAAATGTGCAGGGTTAGAGGGAAGGAACAGGAGACTAATTGGATAAAATAAAATGTCTTAATCACACAACATGTGTTTCCTCGGAGAGGTCCATGAACTGTATGAGCTCTTATATTTTTGAAAAAAAGGAGTGGCACAGTGGTTCTGTGGTTAGCACTGTGGCCTCACAGCACCGGGGACCCAGGTTCAATCCCTGCCTCAGGTAACTGTCTGTGTGGAGTTTGCACATTCTCTCTGTGGCTGTGTGGGTTTCCTCTGGGTGCTCTGGTTTCCTCCTGCAATTCTGTGCAGGTTAGGTGAATTGGCCATGTTAAATTGCCTGTAGTGATAGGTGCATTAGTCAGGGGTAAATATATGGGGTAGGAGAATGAGTCTGTATGGGGTTACTCTTCAGAGGGTTGGTGTGGACTTGTTGGGCTGAAGGGCCTGTTTCCATACTGTAGGGAATCTAATCTAAACCTGCTTCTGACACTTTCTCTCGTAGCTCGTTCCATGTACATGCCAGCATCTGGGTGAAAATGTTACTCCTCAGGCCCCTTTTAAATCTTTCCCCTCTCACTTTAAACCAATGCCATCTCGTTTGGGACTCCTATGCATTGTTCGCTGTTACACTTCTTTACAACTTGGTCATCTTGCTGCTGTCATTCAAAATCACAGTCCAATCACTGTCATTGAAGTGTTCTCCCTCACTGGCTTTTGTGTAAGATTGGTGAGTCGTACATCAGCTGGAACTTTGCAATATAGCTCCATGATCAGTAATGACTTCATACATTCTGGGTAGACTTTGTGTTGGTTTTTCTAATTCATTTTCTGTCAGTTTTGATTGTCCTTTGCCTGATTGCTCACTATATATCTCTCTCATTCATTCTGGACTGAATCTTATCATATTTAGGCAGTGTCATTTTCATTGAGTTTCACAGAAGATTCCTCTCTGTGAGGCCTAATGGGTTTTCTCATGCTATCATCCAAAACTCACCTTAATAACTGCTTAGCACACACCTCTGTGACACACCTCTCCATAGGACCATAGAATTCCTACAGAATGGAAGCAGGCTATTCAGCTCAACACATCCATACCTCCGAAGAGAATCCCACCATATCCCTGCAACCTTGCACCTCCTATGGCTAATCCATCTAGCCTCAATCCTGGACACTATGGGCAATTTAGCATGGCCAATCCACCTGACCTGCACATCTTTAGATTGTGGGAGGAAACCTACACAGACATGGAGCGATTATGCAAACTCCATACAGACAGTCACCCAAGGCCCTGGCACTGTGCTGCTGATCTAATAATCGCTCAACTTTCACTGTGGTCAGAGGTTCTCACTGCTGCTGAGATAGCATCCCTAGTGCCAGTGCCATCTTGGAACCCCAGCTGTGCATCTAATAAAGAGTTGTCAGTCCCGAGTTATTCTTCACCAACAACGTAGTGACAGCTGAAAGCCAACACTTCTCATTGGCATGACTGACATTGCTTTGTGCATGCAACTGCACGTTGTGCTGTTACAGCGCAAGGCCACACAACTCACCAGTGCTTAGCAACAGAGTTGAAAAATGTAACGTTGGAAAAGCACGGCAGGTCAGGCAGCATCTGAGGAGCAGGAGAGTCAATGTTTCGGGCATAAGCTCTTCTACACGATTGTGGAGGAGGAAGGTGAATGAAAGATAAATAGGAGGGTAGGGGTGGGACTGGGGGAAGGATAGCTTGGAAGGCGATAGGTGAATGCAGGTGGGGGGCACTGGTGAGAGATCGGAAGGGAGGGTGGAATGGATAGGTGGGAAGGAAGGTGGACAGGTGGAACAGGTCAAAAGGGCTGTGCCGAGTTGGATCAAGGATGAGTTGGGGGAAAGGGAGATTTGGAAACTAGTTAATTCGGGGTTGTTGCCATGTGGTTGAAGGGTCCCAACGCGGAAGATGAGGTGTTCTTCCTCCAGGCGTCAGGTGGCTTTGATTTGGCAGTGGAAGAGGCCCAGGACTTGCATGTCCTTGGAGAATGGGAGGGGGAGTTGAAGTGGTCGGCCACAAGGTAGTGAGGGTTGTTTGGTGCATGTGTCCCAGAGATGTTTCCTAGTATCTGCAGTCCTCACTTTGTCCTGTGCTTAGCAACATCTCATCTTGCAGTCTTCTCTCTCCAAACCACGGATACTCTTTCTCCAATACCTATTGTAGCCCACCACCTTATTATGTGTGACCATCACACACACGGAAGCTTTCAATTGCTTCAAAACTTTTGCTTTTATTAAACAACATCAAAAGTGAACCAAAATCAAACAAACAGAAGCTGCCTTTGCCTCTCAAAATATAAACAAATGGCTTGCCTTTTGAGCAACAATGATTTTATAGTCAACAAATGATCACTGCACCCAGTTCTGAACACTGTGTCCCTTAAGGCCTGTCAGGCAGACAACGATGTTTCTCCTGTTAAACATCCTCATCCCCCTTCTTGGAAAACTGCTGTTGCCCTCCCAGTTCATCAGTATCCAGCCAACGTTCCCTTGCTACCTCTTCTATCTGTGCAGACCATAACATGCAAGGGCCCACTAGTCTGTACTCCTCAGACCTAATGTCTGCTCAATCATGGGCCTGGTCAAAGAATGGGTTGCATTGTATCTATAATCCACCTCAGTTAGGAGATTGCTTAACAGGGTCCTCATCAGTCATCCTTCGTCTCCCAGTAACTAGCCCGTGTAAAGGACCTGGACCTTCAAACACAAGGCCTGCCAAGGATGTAGTCATCATGACAGTTCCCAGGGTACTGGGTGCAAACTTCAAACAAGTGGAACCAATAATGACTTTTCTATTAATGGACTGGAACCTTCTTCTATTGGTGAACTCAGCTGTGCTATGATATGATGTGTGTGTAGTCTCTTCCCCAATCTGCACCTGCGGGAAGCCAGCTATGCTGTCAAAGCCTACATCCCAGGCTGCAGCACTGACCTTGTCACGGGGAAATTAAATGAAGAGACGTGGTCATCAGTAAAAGCCTTGATACATTTGTGACAGATGATTTTTGCAGCAGAGAACGGTGGGTGCTGGGCGGAAGTGAAGTCGGAGCGCAAAGCCAGTCTGGAAGGTAAGTGATTGTTATTTGAGTGGGTGTATTCTAGGAACTAGGAAGAAGGCTGAAAAGCAGGACGTCCAGGGTGGTTATCTCCGGTTTGCTTCCAGTTCCTTGGGCTGGTGAGGCCAGAAACAGGGAGATAATGGACTTGAACGTGTGGCTGGGGAACTGATGCAGGAAGCAAGCATTTAAATTCTGATATGAATGCACGAAGCATTAGAAATAAGATGGATGAGCTTGAGACTCTTTTGGAAATTGGCAGATACGATATTGTGGGGATAACTGAGACATGGCTTCAAGTGGACAGGGCCTGGGAAATGAATATTCAAGGCTATACGTGCTATCGTAAGGACAGACTGATGGGCAGAGGGGGTGGGGTGGCCATGTTGGTAAGGGATGATATTCAGTCCCTTGCACGGGGGGACTTAGAATCAGGTGATGTAGAGTCAGTATGGATAGAGCTGAGAAATTCTAAGGGTAAAAAGACCCTCTTGTGAGTTATCTACAGGCCCCCAAACAGTAGTCTGAATGTCGGATGTAAGTTGAATAAGGAGCTGAAATTGGCCTGTCGCAAAGATGTTACTACAGTTGTTATGGGGGATTTCAACATGCAGGTAGACTGGGAGAATCAGAATGGTATTGGACCTCAAGAAAGAGACTTTATGGAGTGCCTCCGAAATGGATTCTTAGAACAGCTGGTGCTGGAGCTGACTAGGAAGAAGGCAATTCTGGATCTGGTATTGTGCAACGAACCAGAATTGATCAGGGACCTCGAAGTGAAGGAGCCATTGGGAAGTAGTGACCGTAATACAATAAGCTTCAATCTGCAATTTGAAAGGGAGTGGGTATAATCGGAAGTGACAATATTTCAGTTGAATAAAGGGAACTATGGAGCTAATAGGGAGGAGCTGGCCAAAGTTCAATGGTGCAATACCTTAGCAGGGATGACAGTGGAGGAACAATGGCAGAAATTTCTGGGTATAATGCAGAAGATGCAGGATCAGCTCATTCCAAAAAGGAAGAAAGATCCTAGGAGGAGGCAGGACTGGCCGTGGCTGACGAGGGAAGTTAAGAAACATTTAAACAAAAGAGAAAAAGTATAACGTAGCAAAGATAAATGGGAAAACGGAGGACTGGGAAGCTTTTAAAGAACAACAGAGGATTACTAAGAAGGAAATACGCAGAGAAAAAATGAGGCACAAAGGTAAACTGGCCAAAAATATAAAGGAGGATAGTACAAGTTTTTTTTAGATATGTGAAACGCAAAAAAATGGTAAAGACTAAAATTGGGCCCTTGAAGGCAGAAACAGGGGAATATATTACGGTGAACAAAGAAATGGCAGAAGAATTGAATTGGTACTTCAGATCTGTGTTCACTGGGGAAGACACAAGCAATCTCCTTGAGGTAACAGTGGCTGAAGGACCTGAATTTAAGGGAATTTATATTTGCCAGGAATTGGTGTTGGAGAGACTATTAGGTCTGAAGATTGATAAGTCCCCGGGGACTGATGGTCTACATCCTAGGTACTGAAGGAGATGGCTCTAGAAATCATGGATACGTTGGTGATTATTTTCCACAGTTCAATAGATTCGGTATCAGTTCCTGCAGATTGGAGGGTAGCTAATGTTGTACCACTTTTTAAGAAAGGTGGGAGAGAGAAAGCAGGAAATTATAGACCAGTTGGTCTGACCTCAGTGGTGGGAAAGATGCTGGAGTCTATTATAAAGGATGAAATTACGACACATCTGGATAGTAGGAACAGGATAGGTCAGAGTCAGCATGGATTTATGAAGGGGAAATCATGCTTGACTAATCTTCTGGAATGTTTTGAGGATGTAACTCTGAAGATGGACGGGGGAGATCCAGTAGATGTGGTGTACCTGGACTTTCAGAAAGCTTTTGATAAAGTCCCACATAGGAGGTTAGAGAGCAAAATTAGGGCGCATGTTACTTGGGGCAAAGTACTAACTTGGATTGAAAATTGGTTGGCTGACAGGAAACAAAGAGTAGTGATAAACAGCTCCATTTCGGAATCGCAGGCAGTGACCAGTGGGGTACAGCAGGGATCAGTGCAGGGACCACAGCTTTTTACAATATATATTAATGATATAGAAGATGGTATTAGTAATAACATTAGCAATTTTGCTGATGATACTAAGCTGGGTGGCAGGGTGAAATGTGAGGAGGATATTAGGAGATTACAGGGTGATCTGGACAAGTTAGGTGAGTGGTCAGATGCATGGCAGATGCAGTTTAATGTGGATAAATGTGTGGTTATCCACTTTGGTGGCAAGAACAGGAAGGCAGATTACTACCTAAATGGAATCAATTTAGGTAAAGGGGCAGCACAAAGAGATCTGGGTGTTCTTGTACACCAGTCAATGAAGGTAAGCATGCAGGTACAGCAGGCAGTGAAGAAGGCTAATAGCATGCTGGCCTTCATAACAAGAGGGATTGAGTATAGAAGCAAAGAGGTTCTTCTGCAGCTGTACAGGGCCCTGGTGAGACCACACCTGGAATATTGTGTGCAGTTCTGGTCTCCAAATTTGAGGAAAGACATTCTGGCTATTGAGGGAGTGCAGCGTAGGTTCACGAGGTCAATTCCTGGAATGGCGGGACTACCTTACACTGAAAGACTGGAGCGACTGGGCTTGTATACCCTTGAGTTTAGAAGACTGAGAGGGGATCTGATTGAGTCATATAAGATTATTAAAGGATTGGACACTCTGGAGGCAGGAAGCATGTTTCCGCTGATGGGTGAGTGCCGAACCAGAGGACACAGCTTAAAAATATGGGGTAGACCATTTAGGACAGAGATGAGGAGAAACGTCTTCACCCAGAGAGTGGTGGCTGTGTGGAATGCTCTGCCCCAGAGGGCAGTGGAGGCCCAGTCTCTAGATTCATTTAAAAAAGAGTTGGATAGAGCTCTCAAGGATAGTGGAATCAAGGGTTATGGAGATAAGGCAGGAACAGGATACTGATTGAATGGTGATCATATTGAATGGTGGTGCAGGCTCGAAGGGCAGAATGGCCTACTCCTGCACCTATTGTCTATTGATTGAGAAATTCCACACAAGTCCCCACTGGCGTCTTTGGAAGGAGACAGTCATATAGATGGCCACTGGAATAGGATGGCCACCCACTCCTGCAGGTCACAACGCCAGCATTTGGCATAATTCAGTGACAGTGTCCTGGGAAGACCTGAGCCTGCATTGACATTGCATCTGGAGGAAACGCATTGATGACAATAGGTTTGGCTCCTCCGGTTACCCCCTGCACATCCTGAGGTACCTTCAGCAGCTATCTCTTCACATGAAGGCTAGTTAGCATCTGTTGCAGGCTGCTGCTGACCCTGTGTTTGCTGCTGCTTCTGCTCCTCCTCGGTCTCTCTGTGCCTTTGACGCACCACAGCTACCAGGACAGTAATCTCTGTTGTGGCTGGATCCAGCAGCCCTGCTTGCATGACCGTGTGTGGGGAGCAGAGAAGCAGAACAGACCCTTATCAAAGTGGGCATTCCGCACTCAAAAATGACAGCTTCTACATAATCCTCCACACAGTGGAACGCTGGGCATTCAAGTAAAAAGAGACATGGAATAACTCATCTTAGCACTTAAATATTGGAACTTATTCCAATGAATACACTCCCAGTCATACTGAAAAGAGACAGTAGGAAATTATATGTGCTGCATGATTACAGAACTTGTGTCTTCCCAGTTGTAAAGACTGTGTCCTTGCATTTTTCTGTATTTTTGATTGTGGACTGAATAGGAAAATAACTGTTTTAAAGCCAAGAATTGTTACATTTTTTTTTAAAAACAAGGTACCTGCCTCTCATTGTAATTGCTGTTTATACAACTACTTATTCAAGCAGTGGAGGGACGTCTAGTTACAGAGGGAGCTGGTACCAAACACAAATGGAGATATGACCAGTGGCAAGTGGCTGATGGTTCTGTGGACTAACTTTCAGATATTAATTACAGAGGCCTTCTGCCTCACAACAACTATCCAATTGACTACCAGGGAGCTGAATAACTTGGGGTGTGAATGTTTGGGCCCATAGAGGAGAAGGTGCTGTTTTTGCTCTGCGCTCAAAAGCATCTCAAGGCTGAAGGCGTGCAGTTCATTTCTCACTCAGAAGTTGCTGATGGTCCTAACCAGTCAGATTTTAGAAGCGTGAACTAGCTACCTTTTACCTTCTGCAAATATGTGAAAGCACCTGGAAAAAGAAAATCAAGCAGCAGCGTTCAGATCAGTTAAAGGATCATCTCAACAAACTCTTACGGACCCCTGAAGCATCTTCGCAGGATTTCCCACTGCCCAGTGACCCTTCTTCAGAACTGATTGTGGAAATAAATTGTGGAATTCTGTGTATTTTTAAAAAAATCTTTACCTTTTGTAGTGATTCTGGAATAGTGGAACTTGATTTCCCCAGGAAGGGATAATGGCAGCTCCAAATCACACACAGCAGGCATCATTGCATGTTACAGTCTTATGTAATACTTTCATTTCACTTTGCACCCCTGTGGACCAAGGGGACCTTGCAATAGCTGTGTACATTGTTGCCCATTTTTGCTTCTTTGAATACAGCCTCTGGTTACTTCTGCTTCACAGAGATGTCTATCTTCAATTTGCAAGGACCAATAACTTGGTCAATATTGGTAAAGACCAGCATTTGCACTCCACTCCCTTGTACATATATTTCTCATGCATGATGCTTTAACTGCAAATTATTTCACCCTACACTCTGCAAATGCATAGATAATGCAATTGCCTCTTGAAGAGTCTCCCATCACTCAGATGTTGAGCCACATTCTTGGTCAGCAAGCAGATACCAATTCCACCCATCCCATTGTTGCAGCTGTTTTCAAATTGCAGGTTGCATTTAGCAATCAACAGATCATATTCCTTTCTAACCAACACTTCCTAAACAGTACACACCTACTGGACCACCACATGTGCCCACACCCCCATCCACCTTGACCAACAGCTCCAACTCTGACCCTTACCCCCTGACCCCCATCAGTATAGTTTGGCCCTTTCCACCATCATGCAACACAGACTTCCAGTGAGGCCCCACTGGTGGTGACCACCTGTCATTGCCACTCCTGCAGAATCCCATGGACTACCAACTCCTGCCCCCATGAGAGATATACCTTCCTCCCTTCACTGTGCTTGCTTTCCCCAGTAAAGACAGTTGATTCGGCAGGGGAGAGAGCAGATGGGAGTTTGCACTGAATTATAAAATGCAAGTAAGCAATTTGTGGAAGACAGGCTGTCTCCTACTTCAGATAATGAATGACGAGCGATTTAGCAGAGTGTTCCAGAGTTTGGCACTAGGAAATATATTAAATATTACCATTCTGAATCGTTACTCCAGAGATCAGAGATAGGGAGTTGTCCCAGTACAGTGCTCCATCACTGGGGAGATGGGCAGCGTAGTGAGTCCCAGAAATGGGTGCTCGGGTGATCTGTTGTGTGCAGAGTCCAAGTGCTCTGTGCTAGAGAGCTGTAATACCTGCGTGTCTGAAGGTCAACATTTGGAGAATTATGGACAGGGGTTCGCCAAGACCTGGCACTGAAAGATGCTCTCTGTGGGGTGTCCTAGGGACAGTGTTATGGAATTCCCAGGATCCAATTGAAATGTAGACTGAGTGGACTGTCCTTGGGATACAAAGCACCAAAGGCAGCCATTTGGCCCATCTGTCTGTGCCAGCTTTTAGAAGAACTATTCAATTAATCCCAATCCCTTACACTTACCCTGTCATTCTATAAATTTTCCTTTCACACGCATGTACAATTTCCTTTCAAAAGGTATTATTAAACAAGTCTGTTTTTCCACCCTTCCCTCCTGGCTTTTTCTCTTCATCTGTCTCCTCTGATTACAAACCCAACAGCCGGCTCTCCCAATATTCTCAATCCAAATCCTTAATAAATTCAAGCACACATGCTAAATCTCATCTCAGGCTTCTCTGTTGGAGAAGAACCCCAGTATCTTCTGTTTCTGCACAAGGTGGAAGTCCCTTTATTTAGTGCCATTTGGGGAAACGATGGTTTTGTGGTATTCTTGTTAGACTCACATTCTGGAAACCCTGGTGGGTCTGGAGTCACATGTAGGCCAGACCAGCTAGCAAATGTCCTTCCTAAAGTGCATTAGATATTAGTGAACAAGATAGATAGCTACAATAATGCTTGCCAAGTTAGCTTTTTAATTCTAGATTTTTATTGAGTAAACATTTCAATTTCTTCGCTGGTGGAATTCAAGCCCTTATTTAAGAAGACTTGTCCTGCTTAATTTTACAGACGACACACAATTGAGCAAGTCATGAATTAGATGAGAATATTCTTTTAAGATTCAAAACCTCTGCCACAGTCAAATGGGAATGGGAAAATTATTTCACCCCCCCCCCCCTCATCTGTGGTACTTTTATCAACTCTAACAGAAATGCATGACAAACAATTCTCCTACACGTCGGAATTAGATTTAATGACACTATGTTATTAAATTCTGCACCAAAACCAGAAATTCAAGCAACTAAAACACTTAATTACAACAATGAAGCAAATTAATTAATAATACCACTTGGTCAATTTGAAATGTTTTTCTTCCTAGTTGTAATTTGACACAATCTGATTGGCTCAGGTCATAGAATATTGATCATTAACTAAGATCCTGTTGGAAACTCTGTTTTCACATCGGCAGATGTTAAAGCCAAGATCAATCCCCTTTATACAACAGATGTTAGCTCTTTCTCACACCAGCCTTTTCTGTCTTTACCTCTCTGACTTATATTATGTTACACTGACATGTTGGGCTGAATGGCCTGTTCTGTGCTGTAAATATTCTGTAAGGTCAGCTCCGTTTCCACTCAAAATCCCACCAAAACCTAACTGTCAAGAGTCTCAGATCTGTAGAATGACCATTTAAATGAGGCAGTGACTGAGCCTTCAGTTTCTTATTTAGGAAGAACCTGGGCCCTGACAACCCTACCTTGACATTAAACCTGTCCCAACAATGCACAGCAATAATTAACACAACTGAACTACATTGCACAGAACACAAAGTAGCTGAGGGTATAGAAAAAGAAACAGAAAATTACTTTAAGCAAACTCCCATGCTTAAAACCATGCATGATACAGGTTTAAGCTAGTGATAAAAGAGACAATTTTAACACTAATATCAGTTGATTCTTCAGAGACAGTAGTGAATGTGTATACAAACTAGTAAGTAGTTAATAAAGTTAAACACTTGACTTGGCTGAGTCAGTGTTTATTGCCCATCCCTTGTTGCCCTTGGTTACAACTGAGTGACTTCCAGGGTTATTTCAGAGGGCAGTTAAGAGTCACATTGCTGTGGGTCTGGAGTCACATGCAGGCCAAACCAGGTAAGGACATTAAGGACATTTGCTAAAGGACATTAATGAATCAGATGGGGTTTTCCTGACTATTAACACTGGTTTCATGATGATTATTAAACTCTTAATTTCAGATTTTTATTGAATCCAAATTCCACCATCCATTTGATTTATTTATTTTTGTCACATGCGTCTTGTTACAAAATACGTGAAAATGTTGCATAGTGTCACCATTCTTGGCACCATCTTAAACACAGAAAAATAAATCAAAATGTAGAATATAGAGGTAGAAAAATGAAAAAATAAAGAAAAAGTGTCCACCTTTACAGTCCTTCTTGTAAATGCTCCGCCATTGGCCATGGGCCTGATGGTGAGCACAAGTCCCCTTTGCTGTGCCACTGCCACTGGAATGAGAGTTGCCAACCTTTGGTGCCATCTCGCCTCTACCACTGCCCTCGCCAACATGAATCCTCACTGAAACTCACCAATGCAGATGCTATCCATGCTGCCGAGTACCGTACTGGCCCAAACTTGACTCCACCACCTCCATGAATCTGCACTGGACGGAGACGCTGCTGGGAACCCAAACTCATCTCCATCATTACCACCATGAGTCCACACTGAGGCCTACTCAAGTCTGTGCTGCTGGGCCTAATTCAGTCTGCACTGCTAGGCTTACTTGAGCCAGTGCTGTTAGGCCTACTTGAGTCTGCACTGCTGTGCCTACCCGAGTCCATGCTGCTGGGCCTACTCAAGTCTGCGCTGTAGGGCCTACTCAATTTTGAACTGCTGGGCCTACTCAAGCCAATGCTGCTGGGCCTACTCGAATCTGTGCTACTGGGCCTACTCGAGTCAATGCTACTGGGCCAACTCAAGTCTGCACTGCTGGAGCTACTCGAATCAATGCTGCTGGGCTTACTTGAGTCCTTGCTGCTGGGCCTACTTGAGTCCACGCTGCTGGACCTACTCAAGTCCATGTTGCTGGTCCAACTCGAGTCCATGTTGCTGGGCTTGTTCGAGTCCGTGTTGCTTGGCCTACTCAAGTCCACGCTGCTGGGCCTATTTGAATCCTTGCTGCTGGGCCTACTCAATTCCACACTGCTGGACCTACTCTAGTCCATGCTGCTAGGCCTACTCGAGTCTGTGCTGTTGGGCCTACTCGAGTCTGTGCTACTAGGCCTACTCAAGTCTGTGCTGCTAGGCTTACTCGAGTCTGTGCTGCTAGGCTTACTTGAGTCCATGCTGCTAAGCCTGCTCAAGTCTGCCCTGCTGGGCCTACTCATGTCTGTGCTGCTGGGCCTATTTGAGTCCACACTGCTGGACCTACTCGAGTCTGTGCTGCTAGGCTTACTTGAGTCCATGCTGTTAGGCTTACTCGAGTCTGTGCTGCTGGGCCTATTTGAGTCCGCACTGCTGCACCTACTCGAGTCCATGCTGCTGGGCTTACGTGAGTCTGCGCTGCTGGGCCCACTCACTGCCACCGATGCCTTTACTGTGACTGAGCTGTTCACCAAGAGGTAAGTAAAATAAAACAGAGGACAGAAAAAAAAAGAGAAAAACAAGAAAAGAAACATAAAGAAAAGCAGACAAGCCCCGGGCTCAGAAACCCTACTTCACCATCTCCCATCTACCAGGGTTGAATTCACATGCAGGTCTCTTGGCTCTCTGGATTATCAGAATTATAAAATCCCTCCAGAGAGAAAGCGGGCCATTCGGCCCACCAAGTTCACACTAACCCTCTGATGAGAATCCAAACAGACCCACCTCCCCTATCCCAATAACTCTGTACTTCTCATGTCTAATCTACCTAGCTTGCACATCCCTGGACACTACAGGATAATGTCGCATGGCAATATAGCACCTAATCTGCACATCTTTGGACTGTGGGAGGAAACCGGAGCACCCTGGAGGAAACCCACAACATGCAAACTCCACAGAGACAGTCATCTGAGGGTGGAATTGATCTCGGGACCCAGGTGCTGTGGGCAGCAGTGCTAATTACTGAGCTACCATGCCGCCCCACTCCAGTGACAACACCACTAGGCCATCAGCTCTCATGTACTGCCCTCCAGTTCATGAATCAGTGCTCCTCCATGTTGAATACCACTTGGAGGAAGCACTGAGAGTGGCAAGTGCACAGAATGGAGGACTTGGATGTCCATCAGCATGAGTGGCTGGAGCTGGTTGAGTCCTAAAGGATCTGTAAATCTGTAAAGGTCCTGTAGACTATGCCAATTGCAGGTAGAGAGGGAATCAACAAGAGAAATGTTAATGTCACCTTCCAACTTATGGTTTGGTTAACATCATTTGTCTAAAACAGAAAGAATTCCAGTCCCAGGTTTCCATAGTAACCTACAGTATCAGGAATAAAGTGAGTTTCATTTCCTGTTGAAACCTTCACTGCCCATTCACTATGGCCTTCCTGCCTAGTCCTAGCAAACCACTCTCACCTCTTTCCCGGGGCATCATCATAGATGACTGTTCTTGGCTTTACTACGGAACTTCAGTCTGAGTCTGTTGTGCACTGAAGATAGCGATTATTAATTAGGAACTCTGCTTTCATTGTGATGGAAACACCAGGATGACAGGATACTTGCTACATTAAATGTACAGTTAGGAACAGATCATTTAATCTATCCAGTTAGCATCAGTGTATGTACCTTGCAAAACACCTTCCAACCCTCTTCATGGGAAAAGGAATCTTGGAGGGGGATAAACTAAACATGGTTAACCAGGGAAGTTAAGGAGAGTATCAAATTAAAAGTGTTGCAGGTGAATCATCACAAGCTACCTTTAATTTGGCTACTTACTAGGAAATCTCACAGACAATCAAGTACTGAAACAATGATTTAAACTTTATTGCATATTGCAACCAAAATAAGACTCCTTAAGTAAGCAAGTTAAACCTCATGACTCAACTTGGTTGTTATCCAATTAATGGTGGAATTTGGCCAGGATTCCACCAACAGAGTCTGTCTCTGGAAGGGGCCAGTGTTCAACGCTTGTGCAGTGTTGATTTGCTAATGAAGAGTTCTGTTGTTGGATTCTTATCCAGTTTTTTGTCTTTCAGGTCATTGATGTATATTATTGATGATTCTTTAGATTCTTTCATCCAAATGATTGACTGCTCATCAAGTCTGCAGCTTGCCTTCTTATCAGAAGTAGCCTCTCACCTCCTTCATACATTTGATGATTGAATAAAGGCGACTGAGGAGAGATTTGATCAAGCTGTACAACGTTATAACAGTTTCTGATAAAGTAGACAAGGAAAATTTGTTTTGTTTTAGCTGATCAAAAGCTGACCAAAGGAGACAGATTTGATGTTTTGGGTACAGAATATGACTGGGACGTGAACCTTTTGTCACTGTGAGTCACCAACACCTTGAATTTTGTTTCCCATCAAAGAGATGGGAGTGGAGACAATTAATCATTTTAAAAATAAATTAGATGGTACTTGTAAGTAATAAACTTGCAACAGGAAGAGAGTAGGGAAACCGAAGTAATGTATTTGCCTACAGAGTGCCAGTCTGGAGATAAAGCTTCAATTAGGCTCCCTCTGAGCTAAGTTTATTAGCATAACTTCCTCTTCCTGTCTCCCTTGTGCTTATTCAACTTCTACCACAAACATCTATATTTCTTGACATGACTATCACTTGTGGTAATACATTCCATATGCTTTTATCTCAGTTCTCTTTAACCACAAATACCCATTGTGGTATTCGGTTCCACATTGTAACCACTCTTGGGGTGAAGAAGTTTCTATCAAAATCCTTACTGGATTTAGCAGTCACTGAGTTATATTTATGTTGCCAGGGTTGGAGGATTTGAGCTATAGGGAAAGGCTGAACAGGCTGGAGCGTCGGAGGCTGAGGGGTGACCTTATAGAGGTTTACAAAATTATGAGGGGCATGGATAGGATAAATAGACAAAGTCTTTTCCCTGGGGTCGGGGAGTCCAGAACTAGAGAGCATAGGTTTAGGGTGAGAGGGGAAAGATATAAAAGAGACCTAAGGGGTAACGTTTTCGCACAGAGGGTGATACGTGTATGGAATGAGCTGCCAGAGGATGTGGTGGAGGCTGGTATAATTGCAACATTTAAGAGGCATTTGGATGGGTGTATGAATAGGAAGGGTTTGGAGGGATATGGGCCGGGTGCTGGCAGATGGGACGAGATTGGGTTGGAATATCTGGTCAGCCGAAGGGTCTGTTTCTGTACATCTCTATGACTCTATAACAGTAACTTTGATTTGTTGCACATATTTTCTCTCCATGTACCCTATCAAATCCTTTACATGATTTTTAAAGTGAAGCCACCCTACGCCTTCTCTTTTTTAGAGAAGAAAGAGCCCCAGTCTGTTTATAGTTTTCTAATCAGTCCAAGCTTAGTTCTGATGTTATCAATATTGATCATTTTTTGCTCATTCTGCAATATCTCTATACCCTTCTATAATATAGAAATAAGAACTGTACACTGTACCCTCAGCATAATCGAACCAGAAAATTACAAGTTTAATATGCTCTTCCATCCTTTCCCTTTAGAATTAACTCCAATGTTTTGTCTCGACAATGGCATGCTACTTTGGTGGACTCAATGGATTTAGGTCCATTTCCAAGTATTACTTCTTGAAGTAACAACAGTTTTTTTAACACAGCAAAAAATGCTTTCAGTCGCCAGCGTCGGGACAGAAAGGAACAGTACCATTAGGACTGACTCCATTTGATCTGGGCTGTGACCAAGATCTCAGGAGAAAGGGTACCTACAGCAGTCACAGGGCCATTAAATTAATGAGTGGGGCTCTAAAGGAAAAGATAGCAGGGACAACATGTTGAAAACAAAACAAAAGGTGAGGGAGTAGAGTGACAAAAGGTCATTGTTCTTTAGGCACCATTTTGGGTGAAGGGAAGATTAAAAGATCCAAAGTTATTAAATCAAGACAGAGAAATAAGATAAAACAAAGAAGTGTGGATGCTGAGAGAAATAAGAACCAGGTGAGTGAAACACTGGAACAGAAGGGTAGGTTTGTGTCTCAAAGACAGACTGAGGTGTATTTATATAAAGATCACTGAAGATAGCAGGGCAGGTTGTCAGCGTGGTTAAAATGGTTTAAATAAAGCATATGGAATCCGAGGCTTTATTATTAGTGGCATAGATTCCAAAAGCAAAGAAGTTATGATAAACTTACATAAAACACTAGTTTAATCTCAACTAGAATACTATGTCAGGTTGAACGCACCATTAGGAAGATTATAAAGGTATGACAAATTTATCAGAATGGTACCAGGGATGAGAAACTTCAGTTACTCAGATGGATTGGAGAAGTTGGGACTGTTCTCCTCAGAGAAGATTGAGAACAGATTGGAGGTGGACATTCAAAATTATGGGACCAACTGTTCCCATTGGTGGAAAGATCAAGAATCAGAGGGACACAGTTTTAAAGTTATTGGCAGCCATGTGGGAAAGTGTTTTCCATGCAGCGACTGGTTAGGATCTGGAATGCACTATCTGAGAATATTGTGGAGGCATATGTCATTTCGGGCTCTGAGTACTAATCACTCGAGGTTTATATTTGGGGTAGTTTGTATGGACTAATCATCCTTTCAGTGCTGCATAATTATAAGTGACATAGGATTAGAGTCTTATCAAGAAGAGACACTTGTCTTACATTACATGGTGCAGTTTATTCAATTGACAGAAATAGATACAATTATCACGATCTAGAGTCATAGAGTCTAGATGTACGGCTCAGAAACAGACCCTTCAGGCCAACCCGTCCATGCCAACCTGATATCCCAAACCAGTCTAGTTCAGCATAATTACAATTTTTGGTGCCAAACATAACACATCTGTCTCCATCGAAATGTCATGCTCGATTAACCCATTCTCCACTCGATGACCAGATTACTTCATCAGATTGGGTGAACTTTAAGTATTTTAGAACCATTACCTTTTTTTCAGCAGTAGGTTCAACTGAGGCATTCAAGTGGAAATTATCTGAAGGGGAAGAATGAGCATGGCTCAAGGGAGAAAATGGGTGAGTGTACCAGAGTAAATTTATCTCACAGAGAACCAGCATGGTCAAAACAGGCCAAATTAACTATTCTGCTGCAACAATTCTGTATTTCTAAGAGGTGCTGCATCACTCCAGGACTTCAGGAAGGATATGAAAGCATTGGAAAGGATGCAGAACAGATTCACTAGAATGGTTCCAGGGTGATGTCCCTAGATTGGAGAAGATTGGATTGAGGCTGTTTTCCTCAAAGAAGAATGCCATAAAACTGGTCCCTTATTTACTAAAAGCTGTTCCATTCCTCAAGGATACTGTGTCCTTGATTTATTTTTCAGGCGGGTCATAAACCGGGCTGGGCTCCGATCAGACTGGTTTGGTGCAGAGATTAAAAGGATTTTGAGAGGCCTTTTGTTTATATGTAAACAGATGATACCTCAGGCCAAAGTGGTCATGTTTTAGAAGTGATCTGTATAATGAAAGGGACATGGTCACCTCTCTAGCAGTTCAGTTCAATCCAGAACTAGTTGGAAGTTCAACAGTGAGCTGTGTGAAAACAGGCTTGCTCTCTCTCCTTCTGCTCTTCAAACTTCAACCTGGAAGCATAAGACCATACGACCATAAGACATAGGAGCGGAAGTAAGGCCATTCGGCCCATCGAGTCCACTCCGCCATTCAATCATGGCTGATGGGCATTTCAACTCCACTTACCCGCATTCTCCCCGTAGCCCTTAATTGCATCTGTTCCTTTTTTTAACTGTGTTTTAAGGAGGTTTGCTTATTGGGACTGTTGTGTATATTTGGAACAGCATAATTAAGTCTAGTTGGATAGGCTGAGTTCTGGAGGGGTGCCTTATTCTGTTCTTTGAGGTTCATTGTGTAATTTTGTGAATAAATTTCTGGCTTAAAATCTCGGAGTCAACCTAGCTACCTCACTCGGGGTAATGTTCACTGTACACTTACTAAAACAAATTGCAAAGTTATGGTCTGGGCTGCCTGCTTAAAAATCTTTTGAGTGGTCTAGCCTAGTCCATAACAGATTGTGGGCTCTTTGCAGGATTTTAAACGCTGAGTGGTAGGTGCTAGTGTCTTTATTTCATGTGTTGGTTTGATTGGGTGGACAAAGCTTGGGATAGTAATGGCTCTTTCAATCGACAACATTTTTCTGGATGTGGATGAAGTGACTTTGAAAGTTTTGCAAAAGGCGAATAAGACAAGCTCCAGCAGTTAGCAGAAAAGCTGGAATTGGAACTGCCTGTTTCTGTGAGGGAAGGAGAGATAATTACAGCAGTAACTCAGTATTTAACTTGCTGAAGAAACCATCAGAATCTATAGAGACGGCAAGAATTCAATTGCAAATGAAGCAGCTTGGGTTAGAGGCAAGAGATAAGGAAAGGGCAGCAGAAATGAAACAGTTTTAGTTACGATTAAAAGCAGAAGAGAGAAAAAGAGAGAGCAGCAGAACAGAGAGAAAAAGAGAGCAGCGAAAGAAAGAGAGAGAGCTTTTGAACTTCAAAAGGAAAGTCAGCTTAAAAGGCTGGCGATAAAGGCTGAAGGTAACCTTAGTGAGGAAGTAGTGTGAACTCATGTGGAAGAGCAGAGAGTTAAAACAGCGAAGGTTAGCAGCTGAAGTGGCTGATGGTTATGAGCTGGTCCGTAAAACACGATTTGGCTTCCAGAATCAATTTCAGTCCATAAAGGATAGAAATTGAGGCAAAGAGAAATCCTCACATGGAAAGGGAAAGGTAGATCTCAGTGAAGATCATAAGGCTAACTTACCACAGGGTAAAAAAGAAATCCTTGAGGGGGACAAAGAAGTTAAAAAGCTCCTGTGTTTTCATTGTAATAAAGTGGGCCACATGAAATCACAGTGTTGGTGGGCGAGGAGAAAGCCAGATGTAGGAAAACCGGACAAGCCTGGGAGTTTTGTTGGACTAGTAACAAAAAGCACAAGGGAAGTTAGACAACTGCCTCAGAGTGTACACGATGATCAGAGGCTGGTTAAGGAGGAAAATACACATGCAAGGGTAAAGTTTATTCACATAGGCCAGGAGTAGCAGATAAAGAGGTTACAATATTAAGGGACACAGGATCCTCCCAGTCTGTAATGCTGAAGGCTGAGGAGCTATGTACTCCTGATATGTGGAAATAAATTTGGGAAAAACTAACCTAATTGTGCGTGATGTAGAGATAGAAGATGCTGTCCTGATTAAGCAACCTCCTTATAGGCAAAACCCTCTAAAGTTGGCACAGGTTCAGAAGGAGATAGAGCGCATTCTCCAAGATGGCAGAATCAAAGTGAGTTACAGTGACTGGAGTTCACCCATCGTCATGGTGCCAAAGCCAGATGGTATCCAACGGTTATGTGTGGACTATCGCAAAGTCAACACTGTTACAAAGACTGGTGCATATCCAATTTCACGGTTGGAGGACTGTGTCAAAAAAGTGGGACAACCAGCTTAGATTTCTCAGTTGGATTTGCTCAGAGGCTGCTGGCAAGTGCCTCTGTCAGAGAGAGCAAAGGCGATTTCGGTTTTCATAACACCAAATGGACTATATCAGTTCAAAGTCATGCCATTTGGTATGAAAAACACTCCAGCCATATTTCAGAGGCTGACTAATAAGGTAATTGCTGGATTACCCAACTGTGTGGTGTCCATTGATGACCTGGTGATTTTTAGTCTCTCATGGAAGGAACATTTACAGCATTTATCGGATTTGTTCGATCAACTTCGGAAGGCAGGCTTGGTGGTAAACCTAGCTAAAAGTGAATTTGCCAAAGCCCAAGTCACCTTCCTGGGCCATGTTATTGGACATGGACAAATGGCCCCACTGGATGTGAAAACAAAAGTAATTGGGGAATTTCCTACACCATTGACGAAAACGCAGTACTACGGTTCCTGGGACTGAGTGGATTTTACCAGACGTTTGTGCCGAACTTTAGCAGTCTGGCTGCTCTACTCACGGAATTGTTAAAAAAGGGTAAGAAGTTTCAGTGGACAGCGGTGTGTCAAAAGGAATTTGACAGCCTAAAAACTGTGTTGACCACTGCCCCAGTATTAGCCACCGGATTATACAAAGCCTTTCAAGGTGGCTATCGATGCCAGTGGTGTGGGAGTCGGTGCAGTGCTCCTGCAGGGGGATGGCGGGGGAGTACAAAGACCCATTGGGTATTTTTCCAGGAAGTTGAACATTCATCAACAGAAATATTCAACAGTTGAGAAAGAGATTTTAAACTTGGTTTTGGCATTACAACATTTCAGTGTTTATGTTATCAGCAATGTATCCGAGACAATCATATACACTGAAAATAACCCACTGACCTTTGTGGAAAAATTTAAGGACAAAAATGCCAGACTGTTTTGATGGAGCTTGTTACAGCCATTCAATTTAACAATTGTGCATGTGGCGGGTCACAAAAACGTGATTGCCGATGTGTTATCGAGACTCGAATGAGATACGGAGATGTTTGGTGGTGGGTGTACCGCAGCCTGATCTTGCATGTGGTTGTGCATGTTTGCATGTTTATAGTTAGTGTAGAGTATATGTGTGTTTAGATTACCAACTGGGTTTTTGAAGGGTTTTAAAAATAAAGCCATCTTTTGGTATTGATGGTTCATTTTTGTTTCGGGGAGAGGTGTCACAAAGCTGGTCCCTTATTTTCTAAAAGCTGTTCCTTTTCTCAAGGATACTGTGTCCTTGATTTTGTTTTCAGAGGGGTCATAAAATGGGCTGGGCTCCGATCAGTCTGGTTTGGTACAGAGATGAAAAGGATTTTGAGAGGCCTTTTGTTTATATGTAAACAGATGAGACTTCAGGCCAAAGTGGTCATGTTTTAGTATGATGAAAGGAGAATGGTCAGCTCTGTAGCAGTTCAGCTCAGTCCAGAACTAGTTGGAAGTTCAACAGTGAACTACGTGAAAACAGACTCTCTCTCTACCCCTCCCTCCCTCTCTCTCTCTCTCCTTCTGCTCTTCTAACTTCAACCTGTAAGCATCTGTTCCCTTTTTTTTTAGATTACTTACAGTGTGGAAACAGGCCCTTCGGCCCAACAAGTCCACACCGCCCCGCCGAAGAGCAACCCACCCATCCCCCTACATTTACCCCTTACCTAACACTACGGGACAATTTAGCATGGCCAATTCACCTGACATGCACATCTTTGGACTGTGGGAGGAAACCGGAGCACCCGGAGGAAACCCACGCAGACACGGGGAGAACGTGCAAACTCCAAACAGTCAGTCGCCTGAGGCGGGAATTGAACCCGGGTCTCTGGCGCTGTGAGGCAGCAGTGCTAACCACTGTGCCACCGTGCCGCCCACTTATTCCTTTCTTTACTGTGTTTTCAGGGCCATTTGCTTATTGGGACTTTTTTTATTTTCAGAACAGCATAATTAAGACTAGTTTGGATAAACTGAGTTCTGGAGGGGTGCTTTATTCCGTTCTTTGTGTTTCACTGTGTAATTTTGTGAATAAATTTCTGTCTGTTTTAAAATCCAGTAGTCAACCTAGCTACCTCACTCTGGGTAATGTTCACTGTACACTTCCTGAAACAAATTGCAAAGGTATGGTCTGGGCTGCCGGACTAAGAATGTTTGAGTGGTCTGGCCTAGTCCATAACAAGGGAAGCTATAGAAGAGGTAAATCCAGGTATTCAAAGCCATATTTGGTTTGCTCAGCGCAGAGAGGGTTTTTTTCCCATGAAACAATGGCAGAGAAGCAGAGGGCATGGAGTTTAAAGCTGTCGACAAAAGAAGTATGTCTGCCAGGGGACACACAGTCTTACATGGTGAGTGAGTGAGAATAATGAGATGCTGCAATCTTTCCAATATCGTTTCTTTAGGTCATGAGTCCCTTTTCTGTTGGACTTTGGCCTCCATTTGACTGTTGACCTGTTTTATTTCCTTCGGCTTTTCATGGTGTTTCCAATTCAGGTTTCCAATTCTGACAAGTCCTAACGAACCTATCCCAACAGTCACTGCATCAGAGGTCAGATCAGTTTTCCTTCGTGTGAATCCAAGGAAAGTGATGGGATCAGATGGAGTTCCAGGCCGTGCACTCAGAGCATGCGCAGATCAACTGGCGGAGGTCTTCTCGGACATCTTCAACCTCTCCCTGCAGCAGGCCACTGCTGTTTCAAGACGGCCAGCATCATCCCTGTGCCTAAGAAGGCTCATGCAGCATGTCTCAATGACTACTGCCCAGTGGCCCTAACTCCGGTGGTCATGAAGTGCTTTGAAAGGCTGGTCATGGCATTAATCAACTCCAGCCTCCCCACTACTCTCAACCCACTCCAGTTTGTCTATCAGACCAACAGAAAAAGGTCAGATGCCATATCACTTGCCCTTCACTCCTCCCCAGAACATCTTGATACCAAGAACAGCTCCATAAGAATCCTACTCATTGACTACAGTTCAGCCTTCAACACTATTATACCCTCGAGACTGATTACTAAACTTAGTGACCTCGGACTAAGCCCCACTCTCTGCAACTGGATCCTCAGTTTCCTGACCCACAGGCCACAATCAGTGAAGATTGGGGACAATATTTCATCCTCACTAACCCTCAATACT
This sequence comes from Chiloscyllium plagiosum, assembly GCF_037043375.1. Classification (NCBI taxonomy): domain Eukaryota; kingdom Metazoa; phylum Chordata; class Chondrichthyes; order Orectolobiformes; family Hemiscylliidae; genus Chiloscyllium; species Chiloscyllium plagiosum. The sequence continues at coordinate 151,660,554 of NW_028270141.1, forward strand.
GAAGCCCCCCCCGGGGTGCGTATGCAGCCCACTGCTGTACTCACTGTATACCCATGACTGCGTCACCAAATACCAGACTAATGCCATTTACAAGTTCACTGATGACATCATCATAGTCGGTCGAATTTCAGATGGCGACAAAACAGACTACAGACGAGAGGTGGAAGACCTAGGAAAATGGTGCACCGAGAACAACCTAGCTCTCAATGCTGGCAAAACCAAGGAACTTATTATTGACTTCCGGTGGGATGTTACTCATGCCCCCCTACACATTAACATCACAGAGGTGGAACGAGTGGAGAGTGTCAAGCTCCTGGGAGTAGTCATCCACAACAAGCTGTCTTGGACTCTTCATGTGGACGCACTGGTTACAAAGGCCCAACAATGTCTCTTCCTCCTCAGGCAGCTGAGGAAAGGCGAATACCCTTGCCAACTTTTATAGGTGCGCCATCGAGAGAATTCTGTCTGGATGTATCACTACCTGGTATGGCAACTGTACCATTCAAGATCAGAGACGGTTACAGAGAGTGGTGAACATGGCCCGAACAATCACAAAGACCAACCTCCCAGCTACAGCATCCACCTACCAGGCCCGCTATCAAGGAAAGGCCACCATTATTCTCAAAGATCCGTCCCACCCTGGCAATGTTTTTCTACAACCTCTACCATCGGGGAGAAGGTACAGAAGCCTGAACACACGCACCAGCCGGTTTCGAAACAGTTTCTACCCTACCATTGTTAGAATACTGAATGGATTCACAAACTCTTAACATTCACCTCTTCCTGTTTTGTCTTGTCGCTGTTTACCTATTATTTACTTATCTCTGCTATTTAACTCTGTGATCTGCCTGTATTGCTCGCAAGACAAAGTTTTTCTCTGTGCCTCGGTACATGTGACAATAAATTTGATTCAATTGAATTCAGTATGCACTCGTGATTTGATAGCTCCCAAATCCCCTGGCTGTTTTCACTAGTCCCAGTCTGAATGTCAGCTGATAGAGAAACAGAATCTATTGCTGGTGGTGTTTATGTAGGATCCTGTCCATTGAGTGACCCCAAGTTGACTAGGAGGCCTTGGCTGAGTCGAACTCTCTTTGTAGATTCCAGACCAACGGATCAGATCTGAGCTCTGCAGTCCTGCCACATCCAGTCATGAATGTTGATGGACAATTAAACAGCTCAGCAGAGGAGGAGGCTCTCAAGGCCAACTAGGGTGGCAGGGTAGCTCAGTGGTTAGCACTGCTGCCTCACAGCGCCAGGGGCCTGGGTTCGATTCCACTCTCAGGCAACTCTCTGTGTGGAGTTTTCATGTTCTCCCTGTGTCTGTGTGGGTTTCCTCTGGGTGTTCTTGTTTCCTCCCACCATGCAAAGATGAGCAGGTTAGGTGGATTGACCATGCTAACTTGCCCTTAGTGTCCAGGGATGTGCAGACTAGGTGGATTATCCACGGGAAATGCAGGGTTACAGGGAATAGGATAAGGGAGGTGGGTCTGGGTGGGATGCTCTTTGGAAGGTCAGTGTGGAATCAATGAGCTGAATAGTCTGCTTCCACAGTCTAGGGATTCTATGCCTCTAGGGACAGGCTTGACATGCTCACGCAGCCAACAATTCCCACCTGAACAAGTTGGGTGGCATGGTGGCTCAGTGGTTAGCACTGCAGCCTCACAGCACCAGGGTCCCAGGTTCGATTCCAGCCTTGGGCGACTGTCTGTGTGGAGTTTGCACATTCTCCCTGTGTCTGCGTGGGTTTCCTCCGGGTGCTCCGGTTTCCTCCCAGAATCCAAAGATGTGCAGGTCAGGTGAATTGGCCATGCTAGATTGTTAGGTGCATTAGTCAGAGGGAGATGGGTCTGGGTGGGTTACTCCTCGGAGGGTCGGTGTGGACTGGTTGGGCCAAAGGGCCTGTTTCCACACTGTAGGGAATCTAAAAAAAACACTTGAATCCCAGTGAGACTGAATTTCTTGCAGCAATGCTTCTGGTGCTGTTTCCAGGCCAAGCTGAAGCAGACAGTTGATCGGATTCGGTGACGGTCGATCCAACAGCCACCGTCCTGCTGCTGATCGTAAGAGCATCTTCACATCGACAATAATGTGCTCACCACAGTATGCTGGAAAAGTGTTGTCATGAGCGGCACGGTGGCACAGTGGTTAGCACTGCTGCTTCACAGCGCCAGAGACCCGGGTTCAATTCCCGCCTCAGGCGACTGACTGTGTGGAGTTTGCTCATTCTCCCCATGTCTGCGTGGGTTTCCTCCGGGTGCTCCGGTTTCCTCCCACAGTCCAAAAGATGTGCAGGTCAGGTGAAATGGCCATGCTAAATTGTCCGTAGTGATAGGTAAGGGGTAAACGTAGGGGTATGGGTGGTTTGCGCTTCGGCGGGTCGGTGTGGACTTGTTGGGCTGAAGGGCCTGTTTCCACACTGTAAAGTAATCTAATCTAATGAGGTCTTGTCTTTGTCTCTCTGATGGAACAAGGTATTTGTTATGATCAGCCTTTTCATTAGGAGGAGAGCATCACTGGCGTTTGCTTCGGCAGCACCTACGTTGCTGATCACCTCTTTCCAGAGGTTTGTAATCCTCCCAATTCTGACATTGAAATCAGCAGAGAATCAGCTTGTCTCCCTTTCAGACACAGGATGACAACTGATCAAGTCAGAGCTAATTTCCATTCTTTGTTGTTCTTCGATCTGAATTAGCTATGAGGAGAGACTGGACAAACTTAGCAATGGGAAGGGGTTTGACAAATTTTAGTATGGGGAGAGAGAGGGTGCTGGGAGGGGCCGAGGTTTGTAAACGTTATTTTGAGGGGTGTGGAGGATGCCTGTGCTTGGGTTTGTTTAATGTGGGGGCGCTGTTGCACACAGCCCTGGTGACGCAAAGTCTATGTCCAGTGGAAGTATAGCAGAGACAATCGGAGATCGGCCTGCTGCAGCCCTTCGACCTCCTTGGATTTGGTTTCTCTTTTTGCTTGCTTTTGAACAGCAGCATGATTCTGCCACTCTCAGAACCTGTTTTGTTTCTTTGCTTGTTCCTTTACCACACTCTTTGGCCTTGCACTACCAATCCTTTCATCACATAATGACTCCTGCTTTTCTCTCCATCTATTCTTTGTCCAACCTCCATTCCTCCTCCCCTCCACAACACCCCCACCCCCCCACCCCCCCAACCCCCACCATCAACCGCACCCGACTCATGGTTGAAATCTTTTTCATTTCTCACTATTGCCCAAGTCTGATCATCAGTCTGAAATGCTAACTCCATCGATATGACCAGATCTGCTTTCTGCTTTTATTCCCAAGGTTCTGGATATAGAAGAGACTGAAATCTCTAGGATAAGATCATGATCCTGCTGATCCTGATAAATTGGAAAACAGCAAATAGCAGCAAAAGGGTGACAAAGCAGAAAGTACGAGCTTTGAAAGAAATCGTGAGGAGAAACCTGCATGGAAATGGAAAGTATTGTGTGAAATGTTTACTATCAGGAGAAGCAGATGGTCAGGAACTAACAGCAGTGACATTATCGGTGATAAGAAAATAGCAGACAGGCTGAGTAATTTGTTTACAGCAGTACTTACAGTGAAGGAGGAGGTCAGTACACCAATCAGTTCAATGATACCAACATATCAACAAACAGAAAGAGTAGGCCATTCAGCCCCTTGAACTTGCTCCACCATTCAGTAAAATTATAGCTGTTCCGAATGTAATTTCAAATCGGCAACCCATCTATTCAAAAAAACCTTCATCCCCTCGCTGAGTAAGAATCCATCTACCTGTGTCTTTACAATATTCAAGGATTCTTAGATAAGCACATGAATATGCAAGGGATGGAAGGATATGGATGAAGGCCAGGCAGAACGGATTACTTTAATTTGGTGCCATATTCAGTACAATATCATGGGCCGAAGGACCCGTTCCTGTGCTGTCCTAATCTCTGTTCTATGTTCTATGATTCTGCTGTCAGTGTCTTTTCAGGAAGAGAGTTCCAAACTTTCACAATCCTCTGAGAGAGAGATTTCACCCCAACTCTGCATTAGAATGGGTGACCCCCCACCATTTTTAAACAATGATCCCTAGTGCCAGATTTTCCCAAAGAGGAAATGTTTCCGCCACATCTACATCGTGAAGACCCCTCGGGATCTCCTCTGTTTCAATCGAGTTCCCACTTACACTTCTAAGTTCCAAAGGTGAACGCCTTCCAGTCCATCAGGCAAACCAGCCTTTCACCCATTGCTTTCATCTACCCTTCTCGCTGCATCAGGAAAGCGGCCAATGTAATAAAAAGACCCTTCCCATCCTGTTTATACTCTCATCCAACGTCTTCCATCAAATAGACATTTGAAAACACATACCAACAGATTCAAGAACAGCTTCTTCCCGCTATTATCAGATTTACAAACAACCTCTCATAAATTAGAGTTGATCTTTCTCTGCACCTTCTCTGTATCTGTAACACTATATTCTGCATTCTGTTCGATTACCCTGACATACTTATGTAAAGTATGATTTGTCTGGTTAGCACACAAAATAATATGTTTCATTCAGGTTGTAAGTTTGCTCGCTGATCTGCTAGATTTGTTCTCAAACATAGAATATAGAATGTTACAGCTCAGTACAGGCCCTTCAGCCCTCAATGATGCACCGCCCTGCAAAATTAATCTGATGCCCATCTAACCTACTCCATTCCATTAGTATCCATATGTATGTCCAAACCCCATTTAAATGCCCTTAACGTCGGCGAGTCACTGCTGTTGCAGGCAGGCCATTCCACACCCCTACTACTCTCTGAGTAAAGAAACTACACCTAATATCTGTCCTAAATCTATCACCCCTCAGTTTAAAGCTATGCCTCCTTGTGTTAGCCTTCACCATCCATGGAAAATGGCTACCTAACCCTCTGATTATCTTATACGTCTCGATTAAGTCATGTCTCAACATGCTTCGCTCCAACAAATACAGATTCAGTTCCTTCAGCCTTTCCTTGTAAGACCTTCCTTCCATACCAGCCAACATCTTAATAAATCTCCTCTGAACCCTTCCCAAAGCTTCCACATCCTTCCTATAGTGCAGTGACCAGAACTGCATGCAATACTCCAGGTGTGTACAGCTGAAGCATGACCTCATGGCTCCGAAACTCAATCCCCCTACCAATAAACGCCAACATGTCATATGCCTTCTTAACAACCCTATGAGTCTAGGTGGCAACTTTTAGGGATTTATGCACCTGGACGCCGAGATCTCTCTGTTCATCTACACTGCCAAGACTTTTACCATTAGCCCAGTACTCTGCATTCCTGTTACTTCTTCTGAAGTGAATTTCCTCACACTTTTTCACATTAAACTCCATTTGCCACTTCTCAGCCTAGCTTTGCATCGTATCTATATCCCTCTGTAACCCACAACATCCTTCGGCACTGTTCACAACTCTGCCTACCTTAGTGTCATCCACAAATTTACTAACCCATCCTTCTACACCCACATCCAGAAAATGTATAAAAGTGATAACCTCCTCCCTGGCTTCCCAGAGAATCCTAGGATAAACCCCATCCGGCCCTGGGGTCTTACCCATTTACAGCTCTTTCAAAATTGCTAAAATCTCCCCGTTGCCAATCTCATTCCCATCGAATCTAGTGGGCTGTATCTCCGTATTCTCACTAACATTGCCCTTTTCCAATGCGTATGCTGACAAAAAGTAATCAATAAGTGCTTCCCCTATGTCCTCAGATTGTTTACACAACATTCCACTACTATCTTTGATTGGCCCTAATCTTACTCTAGTTATTCTTTTATTCCTGCTATACCGAAAGAAGGCCTTAGGGTTTTCCTTGATCCGATACGCTAACAACTTCTCATGTTCCCTCCTGGCTCCTCTTAGCCGTCTCTTTAGATCTTTTCTGGCTAACTTATAACTCTCCAGCTCCCTAACCGAGCCTTCACGTCTCATCCTCACATAAGCCTTCATCTTCCTCTAGACAAGAGCTTCAACTTCTTTAGTAAACCATGGCTCCCTCTCTCGACAACTACCTCCCTGCCTGACAGGTATATACTTATCAAGCACCCGCAGTAGCTGTTCCTTCAATAAGCTCCACATTTCAAGAGTGTGCATCCCCTGCAGTTTCCTTCCCCATCCTATGCATCCTAAATCTTACCTAATCGCATCATCATTGCCTTGCCCCCAGTTGTACCTCTTTCCCTGCGGTATATACCTATCCCTGCCCAATGCTATTGTACACATCACCAAATTATGGTCACTATCGTCGAAGTGCTCACATACCTCCAAATCTAACACCTGGCTGGGTTAATTCCCCAGTACCAAATCCAATATGGCATTGCTCCTTGTTGGCCTGTGTACATATAACATTTTGTAACATCATCTGTGAGCGCTGATGAAGCGATAGTGTTCTGTCCCGCTTGCTATTTATTTGTCTTGGTCTGTTGTGATGGGTGATACCACTTCTGGTTCTTTTTCTGAGAGGTTGGTAAATGCAGTCCAGATCGATATGTTTGTTACTGGAGTTCCAGTTTGAATGCCAGGCCAGTAGGAATTCCTGTTCGTGTCTTTGTTTAGCCTGTCCCTGGATGGATGTATTGTCCCAGTCAAACTGGTGTCCATCTTCGTCCATGTGTATGGATATTAGTGATAGTTGGTCATGTCTTTTGCTGGCTAGTTGGTGCTCATGTATCCCAATGGCTAGTTTCCTGCCTGTCTGTCCGATGGGATGTTTGTTGCAGTCCTTGCAGAGTATTTTGTATATGACATTCTTTCTGCTGTTTGTTGCTACGGGGTCCTTTAAATTCATGAGGAGCTGTTTCAGTGTGGTGGTACATTTGTGGGCTACCATGATGCCAAGGGACTGGAGTAGTCTGATCGTCATAACAGATGTCTTTAATGTATGGCAGGGTGGCTAGAGTGTCTGGGCGTGTTGTGTCTTCTTGTTTAGATCTGTTGTGTAGGAATCAGCAGACTGCGCTTATCAGGTACGCGTTGTTCCTGCAATACATTGTACAGGTATTTTTCCTCGGCTTCTCTTAGCTCCTGGGCGCTGCAGTGTGTTGTAGCTCATTTAAATAATGTTCTAATGCACCTCCATTTATGGGTGTTGGGATGATTGCTCCTGTAGTTGAGTATCTGGTCAGTGTATGTGGCTCTCCTGTAAACGTTGGTCTGTATGTCTCCATCGGTTTTGCGTTCTACCGTGACGTCCAGGAAGGGGCATCTGTTGTTGTTCTCTTCCTCTTAAGGACATCGTAGACAGAGTGCAGGAAATCCTGAAGGGCGAAGGTGCAGGAAGCAAGGATTTAAATTCTAGGATCACTGGGGTATGTTTTGCGGTAAGGATAAATTATACATGAGGAACGGGATGCACCTTAATAAATGGGGGACCAGCGTTCTGGCAGGCAGGTTTGCCACTGCAACACAGCTGCGTTTAAACTAAATAGTGGGGGGTAAGGGACAAACTGGATGTTTAAGAAGAAAATTGAAGGGAAAGTTAGAATAAGAGAAGTCAAGAAAGACAACGGTATCAATGGAGCAGAAAACTTAAAAAGGGATCATGCCGTAAGGTTGGAGTGAAATAGGGATTGATAGGAAGGGTGAGGGCTGTAACAAATTAAAAATATTATATATGAATGCACAAAGCATTAGAAATAATATGGATGAGCTTGAGGCTCACTTGGAAATTGGCAGTTATGATATTGTGGGGATAACAGAGACGTGGCTTCAAGTGGACAGGGCCTGGGAAATGAATATTCAAGGCTATACGTGCTATCGTAAGGACAGACTGACGGGCAGAGGGGGTGGGGTGGCCCTGTTGGTAAGAGATGATATTCAGTCCCTTGCTCGGGAGGACCTAGAATCAGGGGATGTAGAGTCAGTATGGATAGAGCTGAGAAATTCTAAGGGTAAAAAGACCCTCTTGGGAGTTACCTACAGGCCCCCAAACAGTAGCCTGGATGTAATGTGTAAATTGAATAAGGAGCTGAAATTGGCCTGTCGCAAAGATGTTACTACAGTTGTTATGGGGGATTTCAACATGCAGGTAGACTGGGAGAATCAGGATAATACTGGACCCCAAGATAGGGAGTTTGTGGAGTGCCTCCAAGATGGATTCTTAGAACAGCTGGTGCTGCAGCCTACCAGGGAGAAGGCAATTCTGGATCAGGTGTTGTGCAATGAACCAGAATTGATCAGGGACCTCGAAGTGAAGGAGCCATTCGGAGGTAGTGACCATAATACAATAAGCTTCAATCTGCAATTTGAAAGGGAAAGGGTATAATCGTAAGTGACAACATTTCAGTTGAATAAGGGGAACTATGTAGCTATGAGGGAGGAGCTGGCCAATATTCAATGGTGCAATACCTTAGCAGGGATGACAGTGGAGGAACAATGGCAGATATTTCTGTGTATATTGCAAAAGATGCAGGATTAGCTCATTCCAAAAAGGAAGAAAGATCCTAGGAGGAGGCATGGGTGGCCGTGGCTGACGAGGGAAGTTAAGAAACATATAAAGTCAAAAGAGAAAAAGTATAACATAGCAAAGATAAGTGGGAAATCAGAGGACTGGGAAGCTTTTAAAGAACAACAGAGAATTACTAAGAAGGAAATACGCAGAGAAAAAATGAGGTCCGAAGGTAAATTGACTATAATGGAGGATAGTAAAGGCTTTTTTAGGTATGTGAAAGGGAAAAAAATGGTTAAGACTAAAATTGGGCCCTTGAAGACAGAAACAGGGGAATATATTACTGGGGACAAAGAAGTGGCAGAAGAGTTGAATTGGTACTTCAGATCTGTGTTCACTGGAGAAGACATAAGCAATCTCCCAGACGTAACTGTGGCTGAAGGACCTGAACTGAAGAGAATTTATATTTGCCAGGAATTGGTGTTGGAGAGACTGTTAGGTCTGAAGGCTGATAAGTCCCCAGGACCTGATGGTCTACATCCCAGGGTACTGAAGGAGGTGGCTCCAGAAATCGTGGATGCGTTGGTGATTATTTTCCAGAGTTCGATAGATTCAGGATCAGTTCCTGCAGATTGGAGGGTGGCTAATGTCCCACTTTTTAAGAAAGGAGGGAGAGAGAAAGCAGGGAATTATAGACCAGTGAGTCTGACCTCAGTGGTGGGAAAGATGCTGGAATCAATTATAAAGGATGAAATTATGACACATCTGGATAGTAGTAACAGGATAGGTCAGAGTCAGCATGGATTTATGAAGGGGAAATCATGCTTGACTAATCTTCCGGAATTTTTTGAGGATGTAACTCTGAAGATGGACGAGGGAGATCCAGTGGATGTAGTGTACCTGGACTTTCAGAAAGCTTTTGATAAAATCCCACATAGGAGTTTAGTGAGCAAAATTAGGGCGCATGGTACTGGGGGCAAAGTACTGACTTGGATTGAAAATTGGTTGGCTGACAGGAAACAAAGAGTAGTGATAAACGTCTCCATTTCGGAATGGCAGGCAGTGACCAGTGGGGTACCGCAGGGATCAGTACTGGGACCGCAGCTTTTTACAATATCTGTTAATGATCTAGAACATGGTATTAGTAATAACATTAGCAAATTTGCTGATGATACTAAGCTGGGTGGCAGGGTGAAATGTGAGGAGGATGTTAGGAGATTACAGGGTGACCTGGACAGGTTAGGGGAGTGGACAGATGCATGGCAGATGCAGTTTAATGTGGATAAATGTGTGGTCATCCACTTTGGTGGCATGAACAGGAAGGCAGATTACTACCTAAATGGAGTCAAGTTAGGTAAAGGGGCAGTACAACGAGACCTAGGTGTTCTTGTACATCAGTCAATGGAAGCAAGCATGCAGGTACAGCAGGCAGTGAAGAAGGCTAATAGCATGCTGGCCTTCATAACAAGAGGAATTAAGTATAGAAGTAAAGAGGTTCTTCTGGGCTGTACAGGGCCCTGGTAAGACTGCACCTGGAATATTGTGTGCAGTTCTGTTCTCCAAATTTGAGGAAAGACATTCTGGCTATTGAAGGAGTGCAGCGTAGGTTCACGAGGTCAATTCCCGGAATGGCGGGACTATCTTACGCTGAAAGACTGGAGCGACTGGGCTTGTACACCCTTGAGTTTAGAAGGCTGAGAGGGGATCTGATTGAGACGTATTAGATTATTAAAGGATTGGACACTTTGGAGGCAGGGTGCATGTTTCCGCTGATGGGTGAGTCCCTAACCAGAGGACACAGTTTAAAAATAAGGGGTAGGCCATTTAGAACAGAGATGAGGAGAAACTTCTTCACCCAGAGAGTGGTGAGTGTGTGGAATGCTCTGCCCCAGAAGGCTGTGGAGGCCATGTCTCTGGATACTTTCAAGAAAGACTTAGGTAGAGCTCTTAAGGATAGTGGAATCAAGGGTTATGGGGATAAGGCAGGAACAGGATACTGATTGAGGATCATCAGCTATGATCATACTGAATGGTCGTGCTGGCTCGAAGGGCAGAATGGCCTAAGCCTGCACCTTTGTCTATTGTCTTTTGGTGAACTTTATATCAAGTAAAGATGTTGTTTATGTGTTTGTGGGTTTCTTCTAATTTGTTGAGTTTCGTGATGACAAAGGTGTCATCCACATAGTGGACCCAAAGCTTTGGTTGGATGATGGGGAGGGTTGTTCGTTCTAACCTCTGCATAACTATTTTTGCTAAGAATCCTGCTATTGGTGACCCCACAGGCATCCCATTGATTTGTTTGTCGGTCTTGTTGTTGAAGATGAAATAGGCTGTGAGGCACAGGTCAACTAGTTTGAGGATGCTGTCCTTGCTGATGGAGTTGGTGCGTCTGGTGTTTGTGTCCTTGGTGTGTCTAGCAGTGAGGTCAGTGTTTTTTTGGTTTGGGTGATGTTTATTGATGTGAATAGGGCCTGTGATGTTGAAGGAACTATGACCTTGTCTTACTCTATCTTGGTGTCTTTGATGATGTTAAGGAACTCCTGGGTGGAAAGGTTGGAATGTCTTAAGTCTTCTACGAGGTGTTTCAGTTTGCATTATAGTTCCTTTGCTCGTCTGCATATTGGTGTACCGGGAAGAGAGACTATGGGTCTGAGGGGGACCCCTTGTTTATGCACCTTTGGTAACCCGTAGAAACGGGGTGTGTTGGATCCTGCAATTTTCATTCTTGGAGGTCTGTCTTGTTAATTTCAACTGTCTTCTGAAGTTTCCTCAGGGTACGCTGTAATACAGTTTTCTAGCTGTGGAGTTGGGTCCATCGCCATCTGTTGGTATGTGTCAGTATCTGCAAGTAATGTGTTTGCTTTTTCAGTGTATTGTGTTCTGTTCAGGATGACGGTCATGCACCCTTTGTCTACCAGTAGGATTACAGTATTTCTGTCTTTTCTGAGTCCTTCCAGGGCTTTCCTTTCCAGTTTATTGAGGGTATTACCTTCTTTCTTTCTGCTTAGTGTTGGTGTGAGTGTCTATCTGATGGCCTGCTGGGTTTCTTCTGTAAGTCTGTTGTCTTTCAGAGTGGATTCTAGTGCTGCTAGGAAGTCCTTTTCATCCACGTCGCTGTAGTTGAAGTGGGTCCGACAGGTTCTTTATCCAAGTCTCTGAATTGTCCATGTTGTTGCTGTGCATAACCTTGGCCAGTTCTTCCTGCAGGGTAGGTCTGCTGTTGTTTAGTGTTGATGGCTCATTTGAGTGTCTTTGTCCATTCATGGGCAGTCACATTAGTGTACAGGGTTTTTTGGCGCAAAGTTTCTCGTCCACATTTGTGGAGTCGGTTGTGGGCATCATTTATCATTTCTTGTAACATCCTGCGGCTGTTCTGTTCTGCTGTTCTTCTGGCTCATGGGGTGTTGAGAGGTGGTTTGTTTCGACACATCATGGCAATACCTGTTTCCTAGCTTGTGTAGGAAGTACAGCTGTTGGCAGGATAAATGTGAGGTGCTGCATTTTGGAAAGGCAAATCAGGGCAAGGCTTAAACTTTTAATGGTAAGCTCCTGGGGTGTTTTGCTGAACAAAGAGACCTTGGAGTGCAGGTTCAAATTTCCTTGAAAGTGGAGTCGCAGGTAGGTAGGATAGTGAAGAAGGTGTTTGGTATGCTTTCTTTTATTGGTCAGAACATTGAGTATAGGAGTTGCTGCTGTAAAGGACATTGTTGGCCACTTCTGGAAAGTGCATGCAATTTTGGTCTCCCTCCTGTAGGAAGGATGTTGTGAAACTTGAGGGAGGTGCCAATATGGGAAATGATAAACAGACCATGCAGCAAGGAAAGAGTGTGTGACCCTCAGAGACAATCAACAGGTCAGACGAGAAGTTACAAAGAGAGTAAAAGATTAAAACTAAAGGCTATACATCTGAACACACATAGCTTTCAAAACAAACAGATGCATTGAGATCATTAACAGAATTGAATAAATACAATCTGGTAGCCATTGCACAGACAAAGCTGTAGGATAACATGGATTGGGAGCTGTGTCTCGATGGATATTGGACATTTAGGAATGACAGGATCTGAGGAAAGGTTAGAGGGTGGTTCTGGTATTTAATGATGAAATTAATCTCACAGAAAGGCATGAGCTACTTTTTAGGAAATCAAGGTGTGGAAACAACTTGGATAGAAATGAAAAATGATAAAAACAAGAATTTGCCTGTGTAGGTGGTATACAGGCCCCCAAACAGCAACCACACAACAGAAAGGGTTGGAAAGAAAAAAATAACTGGTCTTGTCATTACAATACGGCAATAATCATGGGTGCTTTATAAATAAATATTTTTTATTGGAAAGCTTTTTTAAATCTTTTACAAAACATTTATGTATAAAGAAAAAAAATCACCATCAAGACAGAACAAAAACAGTATAAAGAACAAGGCCATAACATAATATCCTTGTTACTAAACAACCCACTATTCTACCAAAATAAACCTATCTACTTAACTAAAACTAAACTACAAACATATTGAATAAATACTAATTTAAATTACTTTCTAGTTACTTAAATTAGATAATGTCTTACTACTTTATTTCTGTCTTACTCATCACACCTCCACTGAGGCTCCCATCCCTGGGAGTACCCCCTACAGTACCCATATTCTTTTCCTTCTAGTCTCCTCCTCCCAGGGCCCCACGGGCGCCCATAAAGGTTCCCATGGCTATACCACGGCCCTGACTAATATTGCCAACAAGTCAGTTTCAATATAATTTAAAAAGGGCCGCCGGGTCCTATAAAACTGCTCCATTTTGTGCTGCACCATATTTGTGAGGTAACCTCGGGGGAGATGCTCCATCACCAGCTTACGCCGCCCCATGAGACCTGGTGGTTCTTCTGACATCCGATTTAGTAAAATGTTCTTCCTCACGCAATGGGCAAGGATATTATACAGTCTCTTCCCATGTTCCCCCAGAAAGGGCAAGTTTGGCAGCCCCAAAAGAAAAATTACTGGATCCATGTTAATTTCAATCCCCAGAATATCCTTTAACTCCCTTACTATAGCACTCCAATATCTTTAGATCCTGCAACGTGACCAATAACAATGTGCGAGAGTACCTATATTAATTTTACATTTGAGACATTCTGGTGACACTCCCCTCTTAAACTTAGCTGGCCTTTCTGGTGCCATATGAGCCCTGTGTAAGATCTTCACTTGCATAGCCTGTGCTCTGTTACATACTGAAATTTTCCTTACATTCCCTCAGATATCGTCCCTTATCTCCGGTGAAACGTCCTGTCCTAACTCTCGGTTCCACGTCTTACATAGTCCTTCCATATCCCCCAGAGCACGGCCTTTCTGTAAATGATGTAAAGTACTAAGTGAAAGAGTACCCGTGCACCAGAGGACCCTTTTCTCCACATCTGATTTCTAACATTGGGCCAGATGCGTGGTCGTCCTCTGAATATAGCCCCTTATCTGGAAATATCGAAAAAGGTCCTTATTGGATAATCCATGTTTCTGACCTAACTGACTGAATGACATCAGGACCTCTCCCTCGAACAAATCTCCCAACCATAGAATTCCTTTGTTCTCCCATGTCTTCAAGCCGGAGTCCATTGCCCCAGGTTTAAATCCTTGGGCTCCTACCAAGGGGGTAAATGGCGAAGTCTAAAACCAATTGCCCTTGTCTTGCCTCATTATCCTCCAGGCTTTCACTGTATTGAAGATAATTGGACTATTGCATTGCTGAGTCACGGATTTCATCTTGTCCATAAATAATAAATTAATTAGAGGACATTTCGACTGTGAGGCTTCAAAATATAGCCATGTCGATTCTGAATTCCCCCATACCCAGTCACCAACATATGTTAACAAAGCACTTATTTGATATTTCTTCAAATCCAGAAGATCCATTCTTCCTTCAGCTTGTGAAAGCTGTAGGTTAGTGAATTTAATTAGAGGACTTCTTTGTCACCAAATAAAGGACCCTAGCCAACCATTAATCCTCCATAATACTTGTCCAGATAACAGTAAAGGGAGCATTCTCATGGGATATAGCAGTCGGGGAAGGACATTCATCTTCATCAGACCTAGTCAGCCCAGCCATGATAATGGTAATCCTTCCCATCGCTGCAAATCCTCCTTTACCCTCTCTAGTAATGGTACAAAGTTAGCCTTATACAGCAGGTAGAAGGAAGGGGATCAAAAATTCTCAAATACAGAAAACATTTTGGTGACCACCTAAATAGGAATTGCATTTTATCCTTCAAGTTAGGCATCTCCACTAAGCCCCCTACCGGCATGGCTTCCAATTTTTTTGAAATTGATCCTATAACCCGAAAAACTACCATATGAATTAATTGTTTGGATCAGCCGAGGAATAGACTTCTCCAGTTCGGCCAAGAATAAAAGGACATCATCAGCATGTAGGGTATTCTTATGTTTACCCCATTCCCACCTTTGGCACTACTGCTACCCATCTGGCAAAGGATCCCCTCAAACCAAAACGCTCTGGAACCTCAAATGGATATGGCCATTCTATCTGATCAAAGGCTTTTTCTGCTTCTAAGGAGACCACCAAACCCGGAATCAATCTTTGCTGACATACCTGTACTGTATTCAGAACTCTTCTAATATTGTTAGAGGAACTGTGGCCCTTAATAAAACCGGTTTGGTCTACTTTTATAATATGTGGCAAAACTTTCTCCAACCTCAGAGCCAATATCTTCGATAAAATTTTGAAATCTACATACAGTTAAGAGATCGGTCTATATGAAATACATTCTTCGGGATCCCTCTTAAAATAAGGGAGATATTAGCTTCCCTAAGAGTAGACAGCAGACAATCTGTGTATAAGAATATTTATACATCCCCAGAAGTAGTTCCACTAATATGTTTATGAATTCCTTATAAAATTCAGTTAAGAATCCACCTGGCCCAGATGCTTTGCCATCTTGGAAATGTCTTATTGCTTCCTGCACTTCCTGTGCTGTTAAAGGCTCATTCAAAAGGGAAGCCTGCTCCTTACTCACATTGGGGAGGGCCAGATTTTCAAAGAAGGATTGCATTCCCATTGTACTATGTTCACTCCCCTCCAACCGATATAGCTCTTTAAAATATTCCCTAAACCTAGCATTGATCTTTTTTGAATCACAGGTAATCATACCAGTCTTCTCCTGGACAGAGGTAATAGGAAGGAAGCTTTCTTCCTCCTAGCTGAATAAGCCAGATATTTACCAGGCTTATCTCCAAATTCGAACAGTCTTTGTTTGACAAAGGAGAACTTTTTTTTAGCTACTTGTGTGTGTATTGAGTCAAAGGCAGCCCGGAGAGCTGTGACCCGCTGAAGTTTAACCAATGGCGGTTTATTATAAGATGTTTTCGCAGCTACCTTCAGTCGGGCCTCCCAGCAACCCCTGATCCTCCTCCTTCTGCCTTTTTCTAGTCGCCGAATATGAAATAATATGCCTTAGTGATCTCCCAAGGTATTGCTGGATTACTAGCCGTACCTGAATTAATATCCCAAAAGGTCCTGAATTCCCTTGTAATATATTTAATAAATTTACTATCCCCTAACAAAAATGAATCCATGAGCCAGTGACATGCATTTGCTCTACTGTCCTTGGCTTTAATATCTAAATATATTGGTGCATGATCCGAAACAGCTATATTCCCTATTTTATGACTCTATTACATGCAAATATTCTGTCCAGATCATCAGGTGACATAAAAAAATATATCAATTCGCATATGACATTTACGTGGGTTGAAATAGAATGTGAAATCTCTTCCATTAGGGTGGTGATACCTCCACACATCCACAAATCCCAACTCATCGCACATGTCCACCAACTGTTTAAACTGTGTGGGCATACCTGCCAGGCCCTCTGGCACCCTGTCAAACTCTAGATCTATAAGGCGATTAAAATCTCCTTCAATAATCATATGGCGAGCCCCAAGGTTCATTAATTTAGCCACTGCATCGATTAGAAATTCAAGAGGGTGCGCCGGGGGACAATATACATTCAGCTTCCATGATCATCCTTAACCTGCTCCATTATTTGGAAGGGGAGGTTCCTTCTTATCATTACAGCTACCCCTCTACTCTTAGAACTGAAGGATAAGAAAAACACCTTGTCGAACCCCCCCCCCCCCGCTGTAGTTTTAAATGTTCCTTGTGAGTTAGGTGCGCCTCTTGCAGCAGGGCAATACCCTGAGGCTCAACAAAACCTTCTTTCTTTTAAAAGGAGAGTGACTCCCTTTCATATTTCAGGTGCACCACCTGAACAAATCACTAGCCATGGTCATCTAGGACAGACCGTGGTTTCCAAGGGGGAAGGAACTTATCTGAGGCGTGACGAGTTACAAAGATACTAACTCCATGAAATCTAAGAACTATTCCTATAGAAACAACTACATCTAAAAAAAAACACAACATTTAACTGAAACAAATACTCAAATAACCCCCCATTTGCTCAGGATACTCCCCCTGCCTGTAGGGGGCACCCTTCCCAATCCCTACTACCATCTTAACTCCCTGTAGCTGAGGCCATGCCCTAGCCTCAGGCAATTCACAAATAACAAAGACTTGTTATTTACATTCTGAAACAGTGGATACCCATTCCACACCCTCTCCCCCCACCTCCCCCCGACACACACACACACACACACACGTCTTAGTCACAAATATAGTCACCCCAAATGCAAAATCAAAGAGACAGTATTTAAAAAAAGATCCTCGGTATTACTCAGCCGACCGATATATAAAGTTGTTCCAATTTAACAAATTTACAACAAAACCATACATGTGCAATCAATAATCACAAAAAAAGGGGAAGAGGGAAAGGGGGATAGGGAAATAGCAAGGAGGGTAATTACAAAAAAAACCCCAAAACAATGTTCACAATAATGCTCCCTCCCCTCCCATCCCAACTCAGGTCCTTCATATCAGAGATTTCACAAAGTCCTTCACCTTTTCAGCGGAGTCAAAGTTATACACTGATCCCCCCCCCCCCCCAGGGAACATGCAGTACATCTGGGTACCTCATCGAGTATTGGGTATTTAAGTTCCTTAATTATTTTTTAACATCATCAATTGTTCTTCTCCTCTTGACCAGGACGCCTGAAAAATCTTGAAAAAACATTATGTTTGAACATTTATACATTAACACTTTTGAATTCTTTCCCAATTTTCTTGCTGTCTCCACTATAAACTGTTTTTCTTTATAATACAGGAGCTGCACTAGGACCACATGGGGGCGCTGGTCCAGCCCAGGCCCGCTCCACACTTACCAGGCCCACTCCACACTTACCAGGCCCGACCCACACTTACCAGGCCCGACTCACATTTACTAGGCCCGCTCCACACTTACCAGGCCCGACCCACACTTACCAGGCCTGACTCACACTTACCAGGCCCGCTCCACACTTACCAGGCCCGATCCACACTTACCAGGCCCGACCCACACTTACCAGGCCCGACTCACACTTACCAGGCCCGCTCCACACTTACCAGGCCCGACCCACACTTACCAGGCCCGATTCACACTTACCAGGCCCGCTCCACACTTACCAGGCCCGCTCCACACTTACCAGGCCCGACCCACACTTACCAGGCCCGACTCACACTTACCAGGCCCGCTCCACACTTACCAGGCCCGCTCCACACTTACCAGGCCCGGCCCACACTTACCAGGCCCGACTCCAACTCTAACTGCAGAAACCTCAGGCACCATTCCTGCAGGAAGCCAGTGAGATCTCCTCCTTCTTCACGATCCGGGAGTTTTTTTCTTCTACTTTTATTTTCTAGATCATTGACTTGATCCTGAAGGACCTGAATCTGGTCTTCCAGCGTTCGGGTCCTTCCTCCCGAAACCTCAGCCAGGGTCTCCGATGCCCTGGTCCTTTCCTCCATTGCCTCCAGTCTTTGTTCCAGGAGCTGCATTTCCTGTTCATGCTTTTTTAGCATGGCAGACAGTGGGTCCACAGTTGCTTGAATCCACTCTCGGAGTTTAGCAAACTCTGAGAGTAAGTATGCTGTCCTTCTGGATCCAAAGGGGCCATCCCAGTAGACTGAGTACTGGCAGCAGGCACTCCTGATTCAGTAGGGGAGTTCCCTGTTTGCTGTCCTCCTTTAGGCCCCTTTCCTTTACTGGTCTTCATTCTGGCCTGAAGGTGTCTCAGGTGATTTCAGCAGCTCAAAATAATCAGTAAGTTTAAGTTAATGCTTTTTTTCTCTTTGGGGTGGTTAAAAAGGATGGGCGCAGGGGGTAAAGGTCCCTTTGTCCAGGGGTATGGCAGAGAGCCCTGCACAGCAGATCACTCAGACTGCTGCCATCTTGGATCTGATCATGGGTGATTTTAATTGACATGTCAATTGAAAAGGTCAGATGGGCAAAGCCAGGTTTTTCTGTATTTGGTCAAGAACTGCCTCAGTTTCTGAAGAGTAATGAATGGTACTGAACATTGTGTAAGTATCAGCAAACATCCCCATTTCTGACCTTATGATGGAGGGAAGGTGAAGCAGCTGAAGATGGTTGGGCCTAGGACACCTACCCTGACAAACCCCTGCAGAGACGGCCTGGAGCTGAGATGACTGACATTGAACAACACAACCATCTTGAGCCTGGTGTGACCTTTCAGTATTCTCCTATTATGTATTCCTTTGTCTTGTTTGACCTCCTCATATGCATGTCTTCTCCTTTCTGTGGATAGACCAGTGAAGATTCTGTATCCTCATCTTGCCTGTTACAATGAGCCATTTGGCCATCTGTTTTGGCGGATTCAGAGGGTGATACACTTGGTGTCTGGGTTTTTTTGTCAGAATAGACTAGGACCCTGACTGGTGAAATTCCATATGTGCCCATCAAGGAAGACAGATGAAGATTAGGGAATTGCTGTGAGAAGAAAGCTTGTCGACAATATTTTTTTCATCCAACTGGAAGTATTTTAAGATGTGTTACAAAAGTCAGTTATGGATGTACTTTCCAATTCTAAATTGCAAACTATATGACAAATTCCCTTCTATAACCACTAGATGGTACTGACATGTAACGATGTTCATGCAGAATTGAGAGATTCTATTCAAGACAACAAAAGCTCAGTGTGTCTGACCCTCTGATTGGCCATCCTCCAGCACAAAAAGTGCTCAAGTCTCTGGCGTGAGATACACCCACAAGAGCCAAGGCTTCTGTTCTGAAATCTACCACAAACTGCAGCCAATAATTTAATCACTAGAAGCAGGGCATGCAACTGAGGGTCGTCTTCAGCTCAGTAAAAACATTGAAACTTGAAGTCCACTGCTTTTCATCATTCGTGTAAACGATTTGGATATGAACATAGAATAAAATAGAATAGAAACCCTACAGCGTGGAAACAGGCCGTTTGGTCCAACAAGTCCATACTGACACTCCGAAGAATATCCCTGTTATGGATGAGGCCAGATGTCTCAAAACATTCTTGAGCAGACAACCCAGACCATAACTTTGCAATTTATTTCGGTACGTGTACGTTGAAAATCACCCGGCTAGCTAGGCTGACTACTAGGTTTTAAAACAGACAGAAATTTATTCACAAAATTACACAGTGAAACACAAAGAACAGAATAAAGAACCCCTACAGAACACAGTCTATCCAAACTAGACTTAATTATGCTGTTCCGAATATACACAACAGTCCCAATAAGCAAACCAATCGCCACCCGCCCCCGACCCCCACAAAGGTTAAAAAAAGGAACAGATGCTTACAGGTTGAAGTTAGAAGGGCAGGAGAGAGAAAGTTTCAGATCAGATCACCTACAGTGTGGAAACAGGCCCTTCGGCCCAACAAGTCCACACCGACCCTCCAAAGAGCAACCCACCCAGATCCATTCCCCTAACTAATGCACCTAACACTACGGGCAATTTAGCATGGCCAATTCACCGAACCTGCACATATTTGGACTGTGGGAGGAAACCGGAGCACCCGGAGGAAACCCACGCACACAGTCTGCGTGAGGCTGGAATCGAACCTGGGTCCCTGAGACAGCAGTACTAACCACTGAGTCACCGTGCTGCCCCACACAGCTTACTATAGAACTCCCAACTAGTTCTGGACTGAATGCAACTGCTCAGCAAGAGAGCTGACTGCTCCCATTTCATTACACAGGTCGCTTCTAAAACATGACCACTTTGGCCTGAAGTCTCACCTGTTTAAATATAAACAAAAAGGCCTCTCAATACCCTTTAATCTCTGTACCAAGCCAGTCTAATCGATACCAGGAGATGTTTACGACCACTCTGAAAAATACCAAGGACACAGTATCCATGAGAAAAGGAATAGCTATTAGTAAAAAGGGACCAACTTTGTGACACATCCCCCCTTAAAAAAAATGAACCATTAATACCGAAAGGTGGCTTCACTTTTAAAACTCTTCAAAAACCTAGTTAGTATTCTAAACACACATCTCCACGATACATGCAAACACACATAACCGCATGCAAGATCAGGCCATGGCTCACCCGCCACCGAATGCCCTTCTTAAGGGCTTATGCCCGAAACGTCGATTCTCCTGTTCCCTGGATGCTGCCTGACCTGCTGTGCTTTTCCAGCAACACATTTTCAGCTCTGATCTCCAACATCTGCAGACCTCACTTTCTCCCCAGGGATTAAATATTTTAGTAGGGTCAGAGGTGGGGGTAAAAGAGGGGGAGGTGTGGCATTGCTTGTCAAAGATAGTATTACAGCGGTGGAAAGGACGATGGATGAAGACTTGCCATCTGAGATAGTTTGGGTTGAGGTTAGGAATAGGAAAGGTGAGGTCACCCTGTTAGGAGTTTTCTACAGGCCTCCTGATAGTCCAGGAGACGGAGAAGAAAGGATTGCGAGGATGATTCAGGAGAAGAGTGAAAGTAATAGGGTGGTTGTTATGGGGGACTTTAACTTTCCAGATATTGACTGGGAAAGCTATAGCTCGAGTTCGTTAGATGGGTCGGTGTTTGTCCAATGTGTGCAGGAGGGTTTCCTGACACAATATGTAGACAGGCCAACAAGAGGTGAGGCCATACTGGATTTGGTTCTGGGTAACGAACCAGGCCAGGTGTTAGAATTGAAGGTAGGTGAGCACTTTGGGGACAGTGACCACAATTCGGTGACTTTTACTCTAGTGATGGAGAGGGATAAGTGTGCACTGCAGGGCAAGAGTTATAGCTGGGGGCAGGGAAATTATGATGCGGTGAGGCACGACTTAGGATGCGTGGCTTGGAAAAGTAGGCTTCAAGGGAAGGGCGCAATTGATATGTGGAGCTTGTTCAAGGAACAACTATTGAGTGTCCTTGATAAGTATGTACCTGTCAGGCAGGGAGGAAAGGGTCGTGTGAGGGAGCCGTGGTTTAATAAGGAATTGGAATCCCTTGTTAAATGGAAGAGGGCGGCCTATGTAAAGATGAGGCGTGAAGGTTCAATTGGGGCGATTGAGAGTTATAAGGTAGCCAGGAAGGATCTGAAGAGAGAGCTAAGAGCAGCAAGGAGGGGACATGAAAAATCCTTAGTTGGTAGGATTAGGGAAAACCCAAAGGCTTTCTATAGGTATGTCAGGAATAAAAGAATGACTAGGGTAGGAATAGGTCCAGTCAAGGATAGTAGTGGGAAGTTGCGTGTGGAGGCTGAAGAGATTGGGGAGACATTGAATGAATGCTTTTCGTCAGTATTCACTCAGGAACAGGACATTGTTGCCGATGTGAATACTGAGTCACAATTAATTAGGATGGACGGCTTTGAGGTATATAGGGAAGAGGTGTTGGAAATTCCGGAAAGGGTGAAAATAGATAAGTCCCCTGGGCCTGATGGCATTTATCCTAGGATTCTCTGGGAAGCAAAGGAGGAGATTGCAGAGCCATTGGCCTTGATTTTTATGTCCTCGTTGTCTACAGGAATAGTGCCAGAAGACTGGAGGATAGCAAATGTGGTTCCCTTGTTCAAGAAGGGGAGTAGGGATAACCCTAGTAACTATAGGCCGGTGAGTCTCACTTCTGTTGTGGGCAAAGTCTTAGAGAGAATTGTAAGGGGTAGGATTTATGAACATCTGGATAGGAATAATGTGATCAAGGATAGTCAGCATGGTTTTGTGAAGGGCAGGTCGTGCCTCACAAACCTTATTGAATTCTTTGAGAAGGTGACTAAGGAGGTGGATGAGGGTAAAGCAGTAGATGTGGTGTATATGGATTTTAGTAAGGCGTTTGATAAGGTTCTCCATGGTAGGCTACTGCAAAAAATACGGAGGTATGGCATTGAGGGTGAGTTGGAGGTTTGGATTAGGAATTGGCTGGCTGGAAGAAGACAGAGGGTAGTAGTTGATGGTAAAGGTTCATCTTAGAGTGCAGTTACTAGCAGTGTTCCGCAAGGATTTGTTTTGGGGCCATTGCTGTTTGTCATTTTTATAAATGACCTGGAGGAAGGGCTAGAAGGTTGGGTGAGCAGGTTTGCGGATGATACGAAAGTCAGTGGAGTTGTTGACAGTGAGGAAGGATGTGGCAGGTTACAGCGGGATATAGATAAGCTGCAGAGCTGGGCAGAAAGGTGGCAAATGGAGTTCAATGTAGGTAAGTGTGAGGTGATTCACTTTGGTAAGAGTAACAAGAAGATGGGGTCCTGGGCTAATGGTCGGATACTTGGTAGTGTGGATGAGCAGAGGGACCTTGGTGTCCATGTACACAGATCTCTGAAAGTTGCCACCCAGGTAAATAGTGCGGTGAAGAAGGCATATGGCGTACTGGCTTTTATTGGTAGAGGAATTGAGTTCCGGAGTCCTGAGGTCATGTTGCAGTTGTATAAGACTCTGGTACGGCTGCATCTGGAGTATTGTGTGCAGTTTTGGTCGCCATACTATAGGAAGGATGTGGAGGCACTGGAACAGGTGCAGAGGAGGTTTACCAGGATGTTGCCTGGTATGGTAGGAAGATCGTATGAGGAAAGGCTGAGGGGTTGTTTTCATTGGAGAAAAGAAGGTTTAGGGGTGACTTGATAGAGGTGTACAAGATGATTAGGGGTTTAGATAGGGTTGACCATGAGAACCTTTTTCCACGTATGGTGTCAGCTATTACAAGGGGGCATAGCTTTAAATTAAGGGGTGGTAGGTATAGGACAGATGTTAGGGGTAGATTCTTTACTCAGTGAGTCGTGAGTTCATGGAATGTCCTGCCACTAGCAGTGGTGGACTCTCCCTCTTTATGGGCATTTAAACGGGCATTGGATAGGCATATGGAGGATAGTGGGCTAGTGTAGGTTAGGTGGGCTTGGATTGGCGCAACATCGAGGGCCAAAGGGCCTGTGTACTGTGCTGTATTTTTCTATGTTCTATCCTTGTAAATCTTTTCTGAACCCTTTCAAGTTTCACAACATCTTTCCGATAGGAAAGAGACCAGAATTGCATGCAATATTCCAACAGTGGCCTAACCAATGTCCTGTACAGCTGCAACATGACCTCCCAACACCTGTACTCAATACTCTGACCAATAAAGGAAAGCATACCAAATGCCTTCTTCACTATCCTATCTACCTGCGACTCCACTTTCAAGGAGCTATGAACCTGCACTCCAAGGTCTCTTTGTTCAGCAACACTCTCAAGGTCCTTACCATTAAGTGTATAAATCCTGCTAAGATTTGCTTTCCCAAAATGCAGCACCACGCATTTATCTGAATTAAACTCCATCTGCCACTTCTCAGCCCATTGGCCCATCTGGTCCAGATCCTGTTGTAATCTGAGGTAACCCTCTTCGCTGTCCACTACACCTCCAATTTTGGTGTCATCTGCAAACTTACTAACTGTACCTCTTATGCCCGCATCCAAATCATTTATGTAAATGATAAAAAGTAAAGGACCCAGCACCGATCCTTGTGGCACTCCACTGGTCACAGGCCTCCAGTCTGAAAAACAACCGTCCATCACCATCCTCTGTCTTCTACCTTTGAGCCAGTTCTGTATCCAAATGGCTAGTTCTCCCTTTATTCCATGAGATCTAACCTTGTTAATCAGTCTCCCATGGGGAACCTTGTCGAACGCCTTACTGAAGTCCATATAGATCACATCAGCTGCTCTGCGTTAACAATCTTCTTTGTTACTTCTTCAAAAAACTCAGTCAAGTTTGTGAGACATGATTTCCCACGCACAAAGCCATGATGACTATCCCTAATCAGTCCTTGCCTTTCCAAATACATGTACATCCTGTCCCTCAGGATTCCCTCCAACAACTTGCCCACCACCGAGGTCAGGCTCACCGGTCTATAGTTCCCTGGCTTGTCTTTACTGCCCTTCTTAAACAATGGCACCATGTTTGCCAACCTCCAGTCTTCCAGCACCTCACCTGTGATTATCGATGATACAAATACCTCAGCAAGAGGCCCAGCAATCACTTCTCTGGCTTCCCACAGAGTTCTAGGGTACACCTGATCAGGTCCTGGGGATTTATCCACCTTTTCAAGACATCCAGCAATTCCTCCTCTGTAATCTGGACATTTTGCAAGGTGTCACCATCTATTTCCCTACAGTCTATATCTCCATATCCTTTTCCACAATAAGTACTGATGCAAAATATTCATTTAGTATCTCCCCCATTTTCTGTGGCTCCATACAAAGGCCACCTTGCTGATCTTTGAGGGGCCCTATTCTCTCCCTAGTTACCCTTTTGTCCTTAATATATTTGTAAAAACCCTTTAGATTCTCCTTAATTCTGTTTGCCAAAACTATCTCATGTCCTCTTTTTGTCCTCCTGATTTCCCTCTTAAGTATACTCCTACTGCCTTTATACTCTTCTAAGGACTTATTCAATCTATCCTGTCTATATCTGACATATGCTTCCTTCTTTTTCTGAACCAAATCCTCAATTTCTTTAGTCATCCAGCATTCCCCATACCTACCAGCCTTCCCTTTCACCCTGACAGGAATATACTTTCTCTGGATTCTCGTTATCTAATTTCTAAAGGCTTCCCATTTGCCAGCCATCCCGTTACCTGCGAACATCTGCCTCCAACCAGCTTTCGAAGGTTCTTGCCTAATACCGTCAAAATTGGCCTTTCTCCGATTTAAAACTTCAAAGTTTAGATCTGGTCTATCCTTCCTGGAAAAATACCCAATGGGTCTTTGTACTCCCCCGCCATCCCCCTGCAGGAGCACCGCACCGACACCCACACCACTGGCATCGATAGCCACCTTGAAAGGCTTTGTGTAATCCGGTGGCTAATACTGGGGCAGTGGTCAACACAGCTTTTAGGCTGTCAAATTCCTTTTGACACACCGCTGTCCACTGAAACTTCTTACCCTTTTTTAACAATTCCGTGAGTAGAGCAGCCAGACTGCTAAAGTTCGGCACAAACGTCTGGTAAAATCCACTCAGTCCCAGGAACCGTAGTACTGCGTTTTCGTCAATGGTGTGGGAAATTCCCCAATTACTTTTATTTTTACATCCAGTGGGGCCATTTGTCCATGTCCAATAACATGGCCCAGGAAGGTGACTTGGGCTTTGATAAATTCACTTTTAGCTAGGTTTATCACCAAGCCTGCCTTCCGAAGTTGATCGAACAAATCCGATGAATGCTGTAAATGTTCCTTCCATGAGTGACTAAAAATCACCAGGTCATCAATGGACACCACACAGTTGGGTAATCTGCCGATGACCATATTAGTCAGTCTCTGAAAAGTGGCTGGAGCGTTTTTCATATCAAATGGCAAGACTTTGAACTGATATATTCCATTTGGTGTTATGAAAGCCAAAATTGCCTTTGCTCTCTCTGACAGAGGCACTTGCCAGTAGCCTCTGAGTAAGTCCAACTTAGAAATCTAAGTTGCTTATCCCATTTGTTTGACACAGACCTCCAACCATGGAATTGGATATGCACCAATCTTTGTAACAGCATTGACTTTGTGATACATAACTGTTGGGTACCATCTGGCTTTGGCACCATGACGATGGGTGAACTCCAGTCACTGTAACTCACTGATTCTGCCATCTTGGAGAATGCGCTCTATCTCCTTCTGAACCTGTGCCAACTTTAGAGGGTTTTGCCTAAAAGGACATTGCTTAATCGGAACAGATCTCCTATCTATACATCATGCACATTTAGGTTAGTACTTCCCAGTTTATTTCCTCATATCTCCCCATGTGATAGTAATAACTCTTTCAGGTTATTTCGATTTTCTTGTGGAAGGTAGCACAATTTATCCCAATTTTTGACAACTCCGTCATTGACCAATTTGATTTGAGGAATGTCCAATTCAGAATCCTCTGAACTGGGTTCTTCCTTCTGTGTTGTTATCATTAACACCTTCTCCTCTTGATTTCCTTCCCTAACAAAATACCTTTTAAGCAAATTCACAACACAGATTTCTTCCTGTCTGGAGTCCTTATCAAGTAGTTCACCTCACTCAATTTCCTCTCGGTTTGATACGGTCCATAAACCTTGCTTTTAAAGGTCCACCTGTGACTGAAAGTAACACCTATAACTTATCTCCAATTGCAAAATTGCGAATTTGGGATTTCTTATTCACCTCCTGTTTCATTGTATACTGTGATACTTTTAAATGCTGTCTAGCCAACTCTGCAGCTCTATTTAATGGTTCTCTAAAATTTGACACATAGTCCAAATGGGTGGTCTCTGAATTCTGACTTGTTAATTTCTCCTGAGTCAATTTTAATGGTCCTCTTACTTCATACCCAAAAATTAATTCATATGGACTGAATTTGGTCGATTCATTCGGTGCATCTCTGATCGCAAAAAGTGCAAACCGAACTCCCTTATCCCAATCCTCTGGATAATCCTGACCATAAGCCTGCAACATGGTCTGCAGTGTTTGATGCCATCTCTCTAGTGCTCCCTATGATTCCGGACGGTATGCAGTAGATGCGAATTGCTTTATTCCCAAGTTATCCATAACCTCCTTGAATAGTTTGGATGTGAAGTTTGATCTTGATCTGACTAATTCTCTATTAGTAGTCCATATCTAGTAAAAAAATGTAATTAATTCTTCTACAACCCTTTTAGCTGTGATGTTGCGTAATGGGATTGTCTCTGGAAATCTAGTCAACACATCCATTATTGTTAATAAATACTTATTCGCACTTTTTGTTTGAAGTAGGGGACTTACACAATCAATCAAGACTCTTGTGAAATGTTCCTCAAATGCTGGAATAGGTATTAAAGGTGCAGGTTTTATCACTGCCTGTGGTTTTCCGATTAGCTGACATGTATGACAAGTCTGGCAAAATTCAACTACATCCTTATGTAGTCCAAGCCAGTAAAAATGTCTTTGTATTTAGCTTGTGTTTTCCTCACCCCTAAATGACCTCCAAATGGTAGCTCATGCACCACTCGCAGCACCTCCTTTCTATACCCTACTGGCAAAACAATTTGATGGATCTCTGCCCATTTCTCATCTGGTTGAATTTGTGATGGTGTCCATTTCCTCATTAAGACATCATTTGTTAAAAAATAACACACAGGGACGCATTCTTTCTCCTTTTCTGTAAATGTCTTTTAATACAACTGCTTTAAGTTCTCATTTTTCTGCTGTAACTCAATCAGCTTAGTAAAGCTAAAGATACTTGCATGTTTACCTATTTGCTCCTTCTCTGTCCCACTTATCTGATCAAAAATAGTCTTGGATAAAGCTACGTCAGCTTCTGTATCTGTGCCTTTTGATCTCTTCTGTTTCAACTTGTGCCTCTGTGATCTTGTGACTACACAATCAGGGAAAATCCCTGAATAAAGATCCTTAATTTCTTCAGTTGCCGGCGTCTCCACTGGCATTTCAACCAGAGTAGGCAGCACGCCTACCGGAGGATCAGCTATATCATTTGCAAGGACAAATTGCATTCCTGGAGCTGAGAGTTTGTCCAGCACTCCTCCCACAAATTCTCCACTCTTCTCTGGACTCTCTAGCCTCACTTTACATAACTGAGCACTTTTTGTCTCACCATGAATTCCTGTTACCAGTAACTTTCTGGGCAATAGCATGTCAGGAGTGTATATTCCTCATCCTTCAGCGTTACAGACTGAGAGGATCCTATGACCCTTCATATTGTAACCTCCTTACCTACTGCTCCTGGCCGATGTGAATAAACTTTACCCTTGCATGTATATTTTTTAAGGAGATCTGGCACTTCCTCCTTAACCGGCCTCTGATCATCGTGTACACTCTGAGGCAGTTGTCTAACTTCCCCTGTGCTTTTTGTTACTAGACAACAAAACTCCCAGGCTTGTCCGGTTTTCCTACATCTGGCTTTCTCCTTGCCCACCAACACTGTGATTTCATGTGGCCCACGTTATTACAATGAAAACACAGGAGCTTTTTAACTTCTTTGTCCCCCTCAAGGGTTTCTTTTTTACCCTGTGGTAAGTTATCCTTATGATCTTCACTGAGATCTACCTTTCCTTTTCCACATGAGGATTTCTCTTTGCCCCAATTTCTATCCCTTACGGACTGAAAATGATTCTGGAAGCCAAACCGAGTTTCATGGACAAGCTCATAAGCATCAGCCATTTCAGCTGCTAACCTTCGCTATTTAAACTCTCTGCTCTTCCACGTCAGGTCACATTACCTCCTCGCTAAGGTCACCTTCAGCATTTTAAGCTGACTTTCCTTTTTAAGTGTCAGTTTTTGAAGTTCAAAAGCTCTCTCTTTTTCTTTCTGTGCTCTCTTTTTCTCTCTGTTCTGCTGCTCTCTCTTTTTCTCTCTCTTCCACTTTTAATTGTAATTAAAACTGAGTTTTATGGACCAGCTTATAATCATTAACCACTTCAGCTGCTCGCCTTGCTGTTTTAACTTTCTGCTCTTCCACATGAGTTTGCACTACTTCAGGCAGTGAGTTTTGATAGATCCATCTATCAAAATTACTCTGTTTCATCCTTTCAAACTCAATATAGGTTTGACCAGGGTCCCTCCTTAGATTCCTGAAAAACGTTGTCTATCGGCTTCTGGTACAAGCTCATATGCACTTAAAATGGCTTTCTTCACCTCCTCATACTCCCCAAATAGCTCTGCTGATAGTGATGTGAATACCTCACTAGCCCGACCTACAAGTTTTGTTTGGATCAACAAAACCCACCTTGCCACTGGCTGTTGCATTTGTTTGGCCGCCTTTTCAAATCAGATGAAAAAGGTTTCCAATCCTTCTAATCAAATTTAGGCAATGGTTGAATATACTCAAACAGTTTCTCACTAGACTTCTGGCCATCAGGGGTTTGCTCCTTCTCACTCTCTTCCTCACTAAGCCTACCCTCAGCCTTTATCTCCAGCCTTTTAAGCTGACGTTCCTTTTTAATTGTCAGTTTTTGAAGTTCAAAAGCTCTCTCTTTTTCACTCTCTTCTGCTTTTAATCATAACTCAAACTGTTTCATTTCTGCTGCCCTTTCCTTATTAGATTACATTACAGTGTGGAAACAGGCCCTTTGGCCCAACAAGTCCACACTGACCCACCAAAGTGCAACCCACCCATACCTCTAACCTAACACTACGGGCAATTTAGCATGGCGAATTCACCTGACCTGCACATCTTTCAGAAAAAAGGGACCCAGCTTTGTGACAATCCCACCCAAACCCATTCGGTAAAAACAGTGACTACAGATGCTGGAAACCAGATTCTGGAGTAGAGTGGTGCACCCAAACCCATTCCCCTGTCCAATTACTCTACATTTCTCCCTGACTAATGCACCTAGCCTAAACATCCCTGAACACTATGGGCAATTGAGGTATATAGTTAGTAAGTTTGCAGATGACACCGAAATTGGAGGTGTAGTGGCCAAGGAAGTTTACCTCAGATTACATTGGG
Source organism: Chiloscyllium plagiosum (assembly GCF_037043375.1). Taxonomy (NCBI): domain Eukaryota; kingdom Metazoa; phylum Chordata; class Chondrichthyes; order Orectolobiformes; family Hemiscylliidae; genus Chiloscyllium; species Chiloscyllium plagiosum. The sequence goes on from NW_028270141.1 coordinate 151,690,729, forward strand.
ATCTTGATCAGATGGGCCAATAGCTGAGGAGTGGCAGCTGGATTTGAGATAAATGCGAGGTGCTGCATTTTGGACAGACAAATCAGGTCAGGACTTATACACTTAATGGTAAGGTCCTGGGGAGTGTTGTTGAACAAAGAGACCTTGGAGTGCAGGTTCATGGTTCTTTGAAAGTGGAGTCGCAGGTAGACAGGATAGTGAAGAAGGTTTTTTTTAATTGGTCAGATCATTGAGTACAGGATTTGGGAGGTCATGTTGTACAGGATATTGGTTGGCTACATTTGGAATACTACATGCAATTCTGGTCTCCCTATTATAGGAAGGATGTTGTGAAACCTGAAAGGTTCAGAAATGATTTTCAAGGATGTTGCCACGGTTGGACAGTTTGAGCTGTACGAAGAGGCTGAACAGGCTGGGGCTGTTTTCCCTGGAGCGTCAGAGGCTGAGGGGTGACTTTATAGAGATTTATAAAATCTTGAAAAGCATGGATAGGATAAATGGTCTCTTCCCTGGGGTGGGAGAGTCCAGAACTAGAGGGCATTGGTTTAGGGTGAGAGGGGAAAGGTATAAAAGAGGGTGATGTGTGTATGGAATGATCTGTAAAAGGAAGTGGTGGAGGCTGGTACAATTACAACATTTAAAAAGCATTTGACTGGGTATGTGAATAGGAAGGGTTTAGAGGGATATAGGCCAAGTGCTGGCAAATGGAACTAGATTGGGTTCGGATATCTGGTTGGCATGGACAAGTTGGACCGAAGGGTCTGTTTATATGCTGCACATCTCTCTGACTCTATGACTGTAAGAGAGAAGTTCTTGATTTTAAAAAGAAAAGATGAATATTTTGAAGAGTTATGAAGGTTCTGAACCTATTATTCTTTGAGAACAGCATTTAAAAGTCACGTGAATTTAGCTGACAGACCACCAAGCCACCCAGGAGATAAGTAGTAAAGTATTTGCTCTCTAGGGTTTATGACCTCCAAAGAGGGAACGGCAGGTGGGGAGGGAAGCAGATTCATGCAGAGAGGAAATGCACAGCAGCAGAGGTGTTGTTATGGCCTCCAAGTAGCCAGGCCTAGCAGAAATCTCGAGTTGTTACCAAAGTCAGTGAGAATAAAACTCCAAAGCAGAAGTCTGTGGAGATGTCACAGAGGTCAAAGCAGTTGAATAAATGAATTCTGGTGACCCAGGTTGAATAACAATGATGACTGTGAAAGACTGTCAATAAAAACTAGTGTCCTTTTGGGAAGGAAATAAGCCATCTTTACTCAGTCCGGCCTACATGTGAATCCAGCCCAAAAGCAATGTGGTTGATTCTTAATTGTCATTTGGGCGATTAAGGATGGCAACAAATATAGGCCGGGCCTGTGATACCTACATCCCATAAAGAATGAATAAAACAAGTGAGCTGAGTTAGCAGCTTGTTTTAAGGATCTCAAAGAGAAAATAGCATTGAGTGAGTAAACAGCAACTTGCTGAAAGGAAACCAGTTCTAGCTACGGCAGTTGAGCAATAACCTCTAGAATACAGGTAGGGCTGCTCCTTCCCTGAGGCTTGAGTGTCTTTGAGGGCATTGCTGGAATAAAGGGATGAATCTTTCTTTCTGATATTTATAATGAGATTGTGCCAATAATTCGTGTCTAGTGCAATATTGTTTATATTTTATTTAGTGTAACAAATATTTAGATTATTTTTGTTACAAGTATATTGACAGCTTCTTGTAAATATGTTAAATGACCGACCACCATGATAAACATTAGGAAAAACAAATAAAATAGCCTTTATTATCACATATACTTGATACAGTGAAAGGTTTATTCATCGCCAATTCCAGCGTCGACTTAGATACAAAATACCTTGGCACAGCCTCTTTTGTCACACGATTTTAGACAATTCAGAAATAAAATGTCCACCATTACAGAAAACAGTTCAGTACAACATACCATGCTGGTACTTAGCTTCCAGTCTGCACCAGCCCTGGGCTCCACACCAAGCCAGCAACATGCCACGCCGGGAGGCCGCTGTGCCAGTCCAGGAGGTCACCATGCCAGGCCGGGTGCCTCCACAGGAGAAGGTCACTGCACCAGGCTGGGAGTCGCTGTGGGAGGGTGCGAGGTTGCTATGCTACACTGGCAAGTCGCTGTAGGAGGCTAGGAGGGCATTGCGCCAGGCCAGGAAGTTGTTATGGAAGACCGGGAGGTCACTGCATCAGGCTGAGAGGTTACCACGACACTTTGGCAGGTCGCTGTAGGAGGCCAGGAGGTCACCGCGCCAGGCTGGGAGGTCGCTATGGGAGACCGGGAAGTCACTGCGCCAGGCTGGCAGGTCGCTGTGGGAGGCCGGGAAATCAAAGCGCCAGGCCGGGAGATCGCTATGGGAGGCCAGGAGGTTGCTGCGCTAGGCCAGGAAATCAAACGCCAGGCTGGGAGGTCACTATGGGAGGCCAGGAGGTCGCTGCACCAGGCCAGGAAGTCATTGTGGAATACCCAGAGGTCGCTGCGCCAGGCCGGGAGGTCGCTGTGGCAGGCCAGGAAATCAAAACGCCAGGCCGGGAGGTCGCTGTGGGAGGCCAGGAGGTCGCTGCGCAGGCCGGGAGGTCGCTGTGGGAGGCCAGGAGGTCGCTGTGCCAGGCTGAGAGGTCACTGTGAGAGGCCAGGAGGTCATTGTGGGAGGCCAGAAGGTCGCTGCACCAGGCCGGGAGGTCGCTGTGGGAGGCCAGGAGGTCACTGCGCCAGGCCAGGAAATCAAAGCGCCAGATGGGGAGGTCGCTGTGGGAGGCCAGGAGGTCGCTGTGGGAGGCGAGGAGGTCGCTGCGCCAGGCCGGGAGGTCGCTGTGGGAGGCCAGGAGGTAGCTGCGCCAGGCCGGGAGGCTGCTGTGGGAGGCCAGGAGGTCGCTGTGGGAGGCCAGGAGGTCGCTGCGCCAGGTCGGGAGGTCGCTGCGCCAGGTCGGGAGGTCGCTGCGCCAAGCCGGGAGGCCGCTGTGGGAGGCCAGGAGGTCGCTGTGGGAGGCCAGGAGGTCGCTGCGCCAGGCCGGGATGTCGCTGTGCCAGGCTGAGAGGTCGCTGTGAGAGGCCAGGAGGTCATTGTGGGAGGCCAGGTGGTCGCTGCGCCAGGCCGGGAGTCGCTGTGGGAGGCCAGGAGGTCGCTGCGCCAGGCCAGGAGGTCGCTGCGCCAGGCTGGGATGTCGCTGTGGGAGGCCAAGAGGTCGCTGCGCCAGGCCGGGAGGTCGCTGCACCAGGCCAGGAGGTCACTGCGCCAGGCCGGGATGTCGCTGTGGGAGGCCAGGAGGTCACTGCCCCAGGTCGGGAGGTCACTGTGGGAGGCCAGGAGGTCACTGCGCCAGGCTGGGAGGTCGCTGCACCAGGCTGGAAGGTCCCTGTGAGAGGCCGGGAGATCACTGCGCCAGGTCAGGAGATTACTGCGCCAGGCCGGGAGGTCACTGCGCCAGGCCAGGAGGTCACTGCGCCAGGCTGGGAGGTCCCTGTGAGAGGCCGGGAGATCACTGCGCCAGGTCAGGAGATCACTGCGCCAGGCCGGGAGGTCACTGCGCCAGGCAGGGAGGTCGCTGTGGGAGGCCGGGAGGTCGCTGTGGGAGGCCGGGAAATCACTGCGCCAGGCCGGGAGGTCGCTGCACCAGGCCAGGAGGTCACTGCGCCAGGCCGGGAGGTCACTGCACCAGGCCAGGAGGTCACTGCGCCAGGCTGGGAGGTCGCTGCACCAGGCCAGGAGGTCACTGCGCCAGGCTGGGAGGTCCCTGTGGGAGGCCAGGAGGTCGCTGCGCCAGGCTGGGAGGTCACTGTGGGATGCCAGGAGGTCGCAGCGTTAGGGTGGGAGGTTGCTGTGGGAGGCCAAGAGGTAGGTGCGCCAGGCCAGGAGGTCGCTGCTCCAGGCCGGGAGGTCTCGGTGGGAGGCCATGAGATCACTGCGCCAGGCCAGGGGGTCCCTGTGGGAGGCCAGGAGGTCACTGTGCCAGGCTGGGAGGTTGCTGTGGGAGGCCGAGAGGTGGCTGTGGGAGGCCAGGAGGTAGCTGTGGCAGGCTGGGAGGTGGCTGTGGGAGGCCGGGAAGTCACTGTTGGAGGCCAGGAGAATACTGCGCCAGGCCGGGAGATCGCTGCGGGAGGCCAGGAGGTCGCTGTGCCAGGCTGGGAGATCGCTGCGGGAGGCCAGGAGGTTACTGCGCCAGGCTGGGAGATCGCTGTGGGAGGCCAGGAGGTCGCTGTGCCAGGCTGGGAGATCGCTGTGGGAGGTCAGATGGTCACTGTGCTAGGCCAGGAGTTGTCGCTGGAGGCTGGGAATTGAAGGAAAGAAAAGAAAAAGAAGGGGAAGAAAAAAAACACTAGGAGGATGAAAAAATGTATGGTTTTTCCAGCCAGTTTTCACTCTGAGATCTGAGTTGCTCACACCCTCATAACATCACCCCAACAGCAAATCACTCAACAAGAGTATCAGTCCCATCCTGCTCAACAGCAAATGGTCCATTTTGTACAGGGTCTCACCCGCCCCAGAACTGGTCCTGGTGCCTTCCTCTATCAGTTTTCCAGCCATGTGATCAATCACTAAGTTTCTATGCTCACTACCTCCTGGGATTGGGAGTAATCCTTGGATGAATGTTGTGAAGGGCTCGTTCTCCTTCCAAATTCCCTGAACTCTGATTTCCCCTTCCTGCCTCTGCTATTATTACTGGGGTGGATGATGGTTTCTAGCTGATCCCCTTTCCCAGAGGAACGTCCTCCAGGTGCTCTGTGACATTCCTGACCCTGCCACCAACACAACATCCGAGAGTTATGTCTGTGGCCATAAAAACACCCAAACTAAAATACATTGTTATGTATGTTGTAGATTGTTATGACTCGATGAAGCTCTCAGCCTCCCAGATGCACCACAGTGACACCAGCCATTGCTTGAGCTTCAAAATCCAGAGATCAGTTTTCAGCAGCTGGAGCTACTTGCTGCATTTATGGCCATCCAGGTCACTGAGAGTCTCCACTGCTTCCCAAAGTCCCAACCGAGATGCTCTGCCATGCCCTAACTGTACTTCATTTACATTAACTTTATTTTACTTTGGCTGGTTTATATTAATTTTATTTTTCTTGACATTAACTTACACCCATTGATAAACATTAATGGTTCTAATGTCCAACAAATGCTTGACATATTTTACTAGTTGCAAAGAACATTACACAGAACCTCTCTTTCCTTGTGCATAAACCTAATCCACTACTCATTCATTCAGATGTAATTTCCTGACATGTGGTTTGAAAAACAGAAATGTAACTAAATCAAAATCACGTAGGTCACAGTGTACAAAGTACACAGCAGAAAGGCATTTCCCCGAAGAATAACATCCTTTCCAATTAACCTCCTGGCTCCTTTAACACTAAACAAATTAACAATAGAAAACCATGGAACTGAAGCCAGAGCCATACAACTCAGGGACAGTCGTTTGGACATATCTAGATCACTGTGCTTTTCAATACCTGTTAGTTCACACTCCTGATTTACTCCCAATACTATATTCTTGGCTGCTTTCAGGATGCCTACTTGCGGAACCCTTCAGAGAACATCTCCTGGACACAAGCATGAAGCAACCCCCCCCCCCCCGGCCGAACACTTTAACTCCCCCTCCCACTCTCCCAAGGAGATGTAAGTCCTTGGCCTCCTCCATCGCCACTCCCTTACCACCCTAAACCTGGAGAAAGAATGCCTCATCTTCCGCCTTGGGATTCTCCAACCACATGAGATCAATGTGGATTTCACCAGTTTCATCATTTCCCTCCCCCCACCTTATCCCAGATCCAACCTTCCAACTCAGCACCGCCCTCTTGACCTGTCCCACCTGTCCATCTTCCTTCCCAGCTATCCGCTCCACCCTCCTCTCTGACCTATCACCTTCACCCCCCCACCTTCATCTACCTATTGCATTCTCAGCTACCTTTGTCCCCAGCCCCAGCCCCCCTCTCATTTATCTCTCAGCCCCCTTGACCCACAAGCCTCATTCTGATGAAGGCCTTATGCCCGAAACATCGATTCTCCGACTGCTTGGATGCTGCCTGACCTGCTGTGCTTTTCCAGCCCACACTCTCAACACTGCTTTAACACTAAAGGCAGATTTCAAAACAAACCAGTTTGCTTTTCTACAACAAAACTGAGCAACAATTTATTCGTCTTACTGTGGTGTTTTTGTGTCATTTATTGAACAATCTTCATTCTAGTCTGAGCTGGGTCACTGACTGGTACATATATTACTCAGAAATTGGTTATGTTCCTGAACAAAGGTTGGAGATGCAAGTTCAAATTCTACCAAGGCAGGCTAAATTAAACAAAGTTGGAATAGAAAGCTCACGTCAGTTATGGTGACCATGTAATAATTGAAATATCCTAAAGCATTTCATCTGGTTCACAAATTGAGAGGCGGCCATTAAAATGGTTAGTGAAAGAAAGAGAGCACAAAATGGAAGAAGTGGAATGCTGAGGTGCACTTCCCTCCTCTTCCACTAAGGGGAGCACACAGCTCTATCTCAGTGAACAAAGTTAAAAATCACACAACAACAGGTTTATTTGGAAGCACTAACTTTCAGAGTGCTGCTCCTTCATCAGGTGGATGTGGAGCAGGACCACATGACAAAAGAATTTATAGAAAAGATTAAAGTGTCAGGCAGCTGAAATATATTAAACAAACTTAGATTTGACATGTTTAATATATTTAATAACTGTTCCACCACCAGTTGGTGTTTATGGAAGAGAATTATAGAGTAATAAAGTCATACAGCATGGAAACAGATCCTTCGGTCCATCCAGTCCATGTCAACTATAATCTCAAATGAAATTAGTCCAACCTATCTGTGCTTTGCCCATACCCCTTCAAACATTTCTTTTACATGTACTTACCTAAATGTCTTTTAAATGTTGTGACTGTACCTGCATCCTCCACTTCCTCTGGAAAGTCATTCCACACACATCCCACTGTGTGTAAAGAAATTTCCCCCATGTCATTTTTAAACCTTTCTCCTCTCATTTTAAAAACATGCCCCCTAGTCTTGAAGTAGCCCATTTTAGGGAAAAGGTATCTGCCATTCACCTAATCTACACCCTTCATGATTTTATAAATATCTGTAAAGTCACCTCTCAACCTCCAGCAATGTCATATCCCACGAATGAATAAAAGAACTAACTGTTTCATTTCAGACTGTAAGGGGCCTATATTTGGCTTCACTAATCTTTTACTTTTTACATATACAGAAGCTCTTTTTTGTTCCTTACAAGTTTACTGTCATACTATATTATCTCCTCTTAACCTCTCAGTGTTCCTTACCTGAATTCTAAACTACCCCAAGTCATATCTTGAGTATTTCCAGCATTTTTTGCTTTTTATCTAGAAACCCTGACTTTAAAGTAACTGGTGTTGTCCATTGAAAGGCCAATTACCCTGATCTTAAGATGAACACATTGGATGTAAACTCCTGAAGAAACTGTTATTGTCTTGATGCTCTCTGCTCTGAAATTTACTGGTGAGAAGGTCTCACGTGCGTCGCTAGTATGTACCCTCCCTCCAGGGCTATCAATAGGACAAACCACAGGCATTGGCTCCAAAACATTCCTGGGCTGAGCTGCATTGGTTACAGATTACACCCACATTCCAGTCTTGTCTGAAGGTCCTTCCTCCTCTGTCATTCCATTCCAACATCACAAAGAGTGGAAGTCTGAAACTGAGCCAGTGTTGATAAGCAGTTCGCTATAACTCTCCTGTAAGGCATTTCAACCTTTTTATATTCCTCGCAATTGCACGTAGTGTCCTTGAGACCCTTTGGGAAAAGAAGAAGGCGGATCCTGTTGAGCGATTCCCCGGGCAGATGGTCAAAGTCATTTAGCAGAATGCCTCATTGCCAGAACTTTCCAACAAGCACCAAGACATGGCTTGGCTGGTGGTGAGAAGGGCTCTCACTGCACGCCCGGACTCTCTGCCGCACCGCACGCTGCCGCCGAAGCAGCTGCGGGGGGGACGAGACTGTCACACACCTCCTTCTGGAATGTGCCTATGCAAAGGAAGTCTGGAGAGGAATGCAGTGGTGTTTGTCGAGGTTCGTCCTGAGCAACGCCGTGACGTGGGGTTCCGTGCTCTACGGTCTGTTCCCCGGGATGCACACCGAGACGAACATCAACTGTGCCTGGAGGATCATCAACTCGGTGAAAGACGCTCTTTGGTCTGTCTGAAATCTGTTGGTCTTCCAGGTGAAGGAGTTGACCCTGACTGAATGTTACAGACTGGCACATTCCAAGGTCCAGGACTACGTGTTGAGGGGCGTGCTGAAGCTTGGGGCAGCTGCCGCCAAGGCGCGGTGGGGAAAGACCACTGTGTAAGGTCTGCCTGCCGAAGAAGAACAGGGGGCCCACCCAGAAATTGGGCCCCGCTGACACCTCAGCTAAAAATCTGGATGGTCAATGTACAGACCTGTATATACGAATGATTAATTCCGATCTCTGTATGTAAAGAAATGCAATGTGTGCATAAGAATGGCATGACCAATTGTATAGATATCAAAATAATTTTATGAATATATTTTTGAAATTAAAAAAAATTCCTGGCAATTGCACAAGTTTCTTGTTTACTTTTTAAATGTTTTTCCTGCATATGAAAAAATCACTGTGACTTACTAGGTTTCAAGTTGTTTGTCAGCCAATTAGCCTCAGTGCAACCTATAAAATGGCCTCAGAAATTAACAAATGGGCACAAAATGGAGCTGGCTGGATGAAGTACACAAGGCTGAAGTACCGGTTCCTCCCACTAAGGGGAGCACCCGAACCATGAGCAGCTTTAAAACCAGACTGAATCAACAGAACTCGAAGAGTGTGATGCTGGAAAAGCACAGCCAGTCAGGTAGCTTCCCAGGTGCAGGAGAATCGATGTTTTAGGCATAAGCCCTTCATCAGGAATGAAGCTTGTGGGCTAAGGGGGCTGAAAGATAAATGGGAGGGGAATGGGGCTGGGGAAACGTAGCTGGGAATGTGATAGGCAGATGGAGGTGGGGGTGAATGTGATAGCGTGGAGCGGATAGGTGGGAAGGAAGGTGGGTAGGTAGGATAGTCCTTGGCTGGTTGGGAGGGGGAGTTAAAGTATTCGGCCACAGGGAGATGGGGTTGATTAGTGCATGTGTCCCAGAGATGTTCCCTGAAACATTCCGCAAGTTGGCATCCTGTCTTCCCAATGTAGAGGAGACCACATCGGGAGAAAGTGAGGACTGTAGATGCTGGAGATCAGAGCTGAAAATGTGTTGCTGGAAAAGCGCAGCAGGTCAGGCAGCATCCAAGGAGCAGGAGAATCGACGTTTCGGGCATGAAGAAGGGCTCATGCCCGAAACATCGATTCTCCTGCTCCTTGGATGTTACAAGACCACATCGGGAGCAATGGACACGGTAGATGACGTGTGGAAGTACAGGTAAATCTCTTTGGATGTGGAAGGATCCTTTGGGGTCATGGACGGAGGTAAGGGAGGAGGTGTGGGTGCAGGTTTTGCACTTCTTGCAGTGGCAGGGTAAGTGCTGGGAGGGGAGGGTGGGTTGGTGGGTGGCGCAGACCCAACAAGGGAGTTGTGGAGGCAATGGTATTTCCCACATGGTTGATGATGCCCTCCAGCACATCTCCTCCACTTCCTGAAAATGTCCCCACCCACGTGGTCAACGTTGCTCTCCAGTGCATCTCCTCCATTTCCTTCACCTCCGTCCTTGAACCCCATCCCTCCAATCCCAACAAGGACAGAACGCCCCGGTCCTCATCTTCCACCCCACCAAGCTCCAGGTATATTGCATTATTGTTTGCCATTTCTGCCACCTACAAACAGACCTCACCACCAGGGATATGTTTCCCTCTCCACCCCTCTTTGCATTCTGGAGAGACCATTCTCTCCGTGACTCCCATGTTAGATCCACGCCCCCTACCAACCCACCCTCTGTCCAAGGTCCCAAAGGATCTGACAGAGATTTAGAGTCATAGAGATGTACAGCACAGAAACAGACCCTTCCGTCCAACCCGTCCATGCCAACCAGATTCCAACCCAATCTAGTCCCACCTTCCAGCACCCGGCCCATATCCCTCCAAACCCCTTCTATTCATATACCCATCCAGATGCCTTTTAAATGTCGCAATTGAACCAGCCTCCACAAGTTCCTCTGGCAGCCTATTCCACAAATGCACCACCCCCTGCGTGAAAAAATTGCCCCTTAGGTCTCTTTTATATCTTTCCCCTCTCACCCTAAACCTATGCCCTCTAGTTCTGGACTTCCACACCTCGGGGAAAAGACCTTGTCTATTTACCCTATCCATGCCCCTCAGGATTTTATAAACCTCTATAAGGTCATCCCTCAGCCTCCGACGCTCAAAGGAAAACAGCCCCAGCCTATTCAACCTCTCCCTGTAGCTCAAATCCTCCAACCCTGGCAACATCCTTGCAAATCATTTCTGAACAATTTCAAGTTTCACAACATCTTTCCGATAGGAAGGAGACCAGAATTGCGCACAATATTCCAAAAGTGGCCTCACCAATGTCCTGTACAGCCGCAACATGACCTCCCAACTCCTGTACTGAATACTCTGACCAATAAAGGAAAGCATACCAAACACCTTCTTCACTATCCTATTTACCTGCGAGTCTACTTTCATGGAGCTATGAACCTGTACTCCAAGGTCTCTTTGTTCAGCAACACTCCCGAGAGTCTTACCATTAAGTGTGTAAGTCCTGCTAAGATTTGCTTTTCCAAAATGCAGCACCTCACATTTATTGAAAAACTCTATCTGCCACTTCTCAGCCCATTGGCCCATCTGGTCAAGATCCTGTTGTAACCTGAGGTAACCCTCTTCGCTGTCCACTACACCTCCAATTTCGGTGTCATCTGCAAACTCACTAACTATTCCTCCTCTGTTCACATCCAAATCATTTATATAAATGATGACAAGTAGTGGACCCAGCACCGATCCTTGTGGCACTCCACTGGTCACAGGCCTCCAGTCTGAAAAGCAACCCTCACCACCCTCTATCTTCTACCTTTGAGCCAGTTCTGTATCCAAATGGCGAGTTCTCCCTGTATTCCATGAAATCTAACCTTGCTAATCAGGTTCCCATGGAGAACCTTGTCAAATGCCTTACTGAAGTCCATATAGATCACATCTACCGCTCTGCCCTAATCAATCCTCTGTGTTACTTCTTCAAAAACTCAATCAAGTTTGCGAGACATGTTTTCCCACCCACAAAGCCATGTTGACTATTCCTAATCAGTCCTTGCCTTTCCAAATACATGTACATCCTGTGCCTCAGGTTTCCCTCCAGCAACTTGCCCACCGCCGACGTCAGGCTCACCGGTCTATAGTTCCCTGGCTTGTCCTTACCACTTTTTTTAAACAATGGTACCACGTTAGCCAACCTCCAGTCTTCCGGCACCTCACCCGTGACTATTGATGATACAAATATCTCAGTAAGAGGCCCAGCAATCACTTCTCTAGCTTCCCACAGAGTTCTAGATTTACTTGTGCTTCCACACATCATCTACTGTGTCTGTTGCTCCCGATGTGGTCTCCTCTATATTGGGGAGAGAGGATGCCAACTTGCAGAACGTTTCACAGAACACCTCTGGGAGACACACATTACACAACCCCAATCCCCGTGGCTGAACACTTTAACTCCCCCTCTAACTCTGCCTGGGCCTCCTCCATCGCCAAACCCATCCCCCAATGCCTGGAAGAAGAACGACTCATCTTCCACCTTGGGATCTTCCAATCATACAGGATCAATGTGGATTTCACCAGTTTCCTCATTTCCCCTCCTCCCACCTTACCCCAGATCCAATTTTCCAACCCAGCACCACCCTCTTCAACTGTCCTACCTGTCCATCTTCCTTCCCACCTATCTGCTCCACCCTCCTCTTTGACCTATCACCTTCACCCCCCCCACCCACCTTCATCTACCTATTGCATTCCCACCCCACCCCCCTCCCATTTATCTCTCAGCCCCCTTGGGCCACAAGCCTCATTCCTGATAAAAGGCTTATGCTCGAAACGTCGATTCTCCTGCTCCTTGACTGCCTGACCGTCTGTGTTTTTCCAGCACCACACTCTGCGACTATAATCTCCAGTATCTGCAGATGTTGCTTTCTCCTGAATCTACAGGAGCTCCATTTCCAAATGCTGCTCTGTTGTTACTCCCTTAGCTTTGCTGGGCATCACAACTAAATAGGTAAACTCAGTACCATGTCTTCTCTCAATCAGTCTCTCTCACTCAGCTCCAATCTCTCAGTCTCTCTCCTTCTCAACCCCTATCTCTCAGTCCATCTCAGCTCCATTCTCTGTCACTTTCTGAACCCCATCCCCAAATCTCACTCACTGAGCCCCGATCAGTTTTTCTCTCAGAACCTCCCTTTCAGTCTCACACCCTTCCAGTGTCCCTATCCCTCAGGGTCTCACTTTCTTTCTGAGCTTCTATCCCTCAGTTTCCCTTTCTCTCAGCCCCTATTCTCCAGTCTCACTCTTACTCCGAGCATATCCCTTGGTCACCCCCTCCCAATGAGCCTCTCACCCTCTGACTCTCTCTCTCTCTCTGAGCTCCTACCCTCAATCTTACTCTCTTCCTAAGTCCCAATCCCTCAGACTTACTCTGAGTCCTTATCCCTCAGCGTTTGTCTCTCCGTCTCACACTCACACAGCCCCATCCCTCAGTCTCTCTTTCACCCCAAGTCCTGATTTCTCAGTCATTCCTCATGTCCCTATCCCTGTCTCTCTCTCTCTGCAAGCCTCTATCCCTCACTGTCTTTAAGTGTCTATCCATCAGACTCTCTCTCTCTCTCCCCCTGAAGTCTTATTCCTCAGTCACACATCACCACTTCTTCATGATAAGCAACCCAGTCCTAAATTCTCTCAACCTGAAGGAACAGTCAGATCTAAGGGTGCCTGGGAGAGGGCTGTGCACACTATGAAGGTGGAGAATTACCATTTCTTGATGCTCCGCATTGCAATGTTGTCATATTTCATGGCAGCCATTTGATGGATGGTACGTGGACACATCACTATGCTGATTGATTGGACACCAACAACATTGATGATTGGCCGAGGTGCCACCACGGGGAAAGCAACACAGAAATCATAAGCTCCCCAAGCTCCTGGGTAATTCAATACAGGGCAAGACTTGCAAATACTCCTTTTGTTGGAACATGTCCCTGTATATGAACCTGTCAGGTCTTGCAAGGATAAATGAGTCACATCGCAAATTCAATTTGTTATTTTGAAGTTCTAAACTGTGATGCGGCTCCAAACATACCTTCCTGCACTATTCATTGCACCCCTGGCCTGATTGTAATGGCCGAGTTGGGGATATGCTGGACCCAAGAATGTAGACTGTGTTGCAAATATGATTCTGATGATGGTCCACGGTGCCTCATGGATTCCCAGTTATCTTGAGTTGCTGGATCTCTCGGAAGCCCATCCTGTTTGGGACGGTGATAGTGCTACACAACACAATGGAAAGTATACTTAACGTGAAATATAGAAACATGGAAAATAGGTGCAGGAGTAGACCATTTGTCCCTTCAAGCCTGCACCTCCATTCAATATGATCATGGCTGATCATGGAATCTCACTACCTCTTTCCCACTTTTTCTCCACACCCCTTGGTTCTTTCAGCTGCAAGGGCCACTCCAGCTCCCTTTTGAATATATCTAATGAACACCTTCCTGTGGGAGAGAATTCCAATGTTTCACAATTCTCTGAGTGAGGAAAATCTTCCTCATCTTAGTCCTAAATGGCTTACCCCTTATTTTTAGGCAGTGATCCCTAGTTCTAGGCTTCCCCAACATCGGGAACTCTCTTCCCACATCTAGCCTGTCCAGTCCCATCAGGATTTTAAATGTTTCTACGAGATCCTCCCCTCATTCTTCTAAATTCCAGCGAGTAGTTAAAGGTGGGAGTTTGTCTCCATGAGGACTGTGTGGTGGTCATTCTTACTGGTACTGTCAGGAACAGATATATCTGTGACAGGGACTAATAAAGTTTTGGTTAGGTAGTAGTCTCAAGCAACATTAAATTTCGTTTATGGTTGAGACATGGTCAAAATGAATGCTAGAAGAGGTTGGAGGGGCACAAATTCCTATTTTGAAGAAGACTTTAATGTTGAATTTTATTTTTTTTTCCTTATTTTTCTACTTTATACCTTAGATTTTATACCTTTATACCTCAGATGGCACCAGGAATGGTAACATTCACTGTGTCTCTGTACTTGACTACACATGACAATAAAGTCGAATTCTAATTCCCTGATAAATGATAGACTGAGCCACCTAATCTTCACCTTATGCAAAGAGTCAAAATGCTGGTTCTGAATAATCCTGATGCTCTCAAGGACAAAAAGGGATTTCTGTTCTGTGTCCTATATCACATTTTTCCAGTCAGAGATCATGGAAAGGGAACATGGTTAGAGGAGATGGAAGAGAAAACTGGAGGGAGGGGAAAATATATCCAGCGACTTTGTGTTTATAATAATTAGTATTAAGTTAAGGAACCTCATGGAATGGTTTTGTGTAATAGCTCTGTGTCTGAAAGCAGAGAGCAGCCAGAGACAGCGTAACCTCAGTCTGTTTGAAACTAACTCCAAACCTTCCCAGCAAGCATTCCAATCATCCCACCGCCCACCATCCCCCACGTCAATCTCATCAGCGCACACTCCCTGTTGCCTCGTAACAGAATTTTCTCTCCCGACAGACAGAATTAGCTCGGAAATAATTGGGACAGAAGTCATCCTTCTGTGTTTGGGAATGGTTATGGTATCCCTTTCTCCTGAGAGAGCTCCTTGTGTCCCACCTCTGGGTAAACTATCCTGGATATTGAATTGAGAAGGCAGTGTGTTTTGAACTCCTTGAAGGGAAGGGGGAAGGGCTGTTTGCAGAAAAGATCACTCAGCCAAAGCAGTTGCAAGCTGCAAACCCACTGAGTAAAGCTTGCATTGGCAAAACTGCTGGGTAACAGATGGGGGAAATAACAGAAAGGGTCTTACACAATAAGCGTGCTGTGTAAAAGAGGCCCCCTTCCCTCCTTTGTGAAATAACTCTACAGAGACTGGTATCCTATCACTGAGTCACTCTTTCTATGTAGAGACTCCTTAACACTGATCCAGCTCCCTCAGAGACAGCTCTCAGAGTGAACAGAATCGCTGACACGCCTGGGTTTTTTTTATTTTATTAAACATTATAAGTTAAAAACAAATAATTAACTTTAACAGCTGTATACAGAGAAAGAGCAATTTACAAGGGAGAGGAGTGGCAAGGCTAGACCCCAAACCCCACCATTCAGCCAGTTTCCAGGGAAATGAGGACAAACCTCAAATCCCACTTTCAGTCATCACAAAAGTAACAGTACCAAACACATACAAGACAGTGCAATTCAGATAAGAAACAGTGCATAGAATACAAAATCCTCCCCTCCCCTCCCCACCCAATCAAGCCTCCTGTCCCTCCCACCTTCCGGCTACTCTAAGGCAGCCAGCCCCTAGCATCTTCTAGCTCCTGCTCCGCACCATGCCCCTTCCGGCTCTCGGTCTGCCCTGACAGCCCGCCCTGTTTACCCACACCCCCTCCCAGGATGACAGCGATCAGGACGGCCTACCAACCTGCGGCTTCTCTATCTGCCATTCACACCTTCCAGCCACTTCAAGGACAGCCCGCCCTGGTATTTGCCTGGGGAGACAGCACTGAGGATGGCCTACCCGCCTACCGGCTCTCGGTCTGACCCTATGTACCGTCTGATTCTTGCCCACCCCGACGCGCCATCCGGCCTGTGGACTGCCCTGACATACCTTCCAGCCAGCTCTAGGACAGCCCATCCCCTTCCATGGGATGACGGCGCACGGGGCAGCCCACAAGCCTTCCAGATCTCTGTCTGCCCCTACCCACCTTCTGGCTCTCTGCTGCTCTGACACACCTTCCGACCACCTCTAGGACAGCCCATCCCGATTATCCCTTCTCGGGACAACAGCGCTCAGAACAGCCGACCCACCTTCCGGCTCTCAGGGCGACTGGCATCAGGGCGGCTTACCCACCTTCTGGCTTTCGGGGCAGCCTACCCACCTTCCGGTGCACAGGACGGCGTACCCACCCTTGCCTCTCGGGGTGACAGCTTTCAGGACGACCTATGCTCACAGCTCACAGTGAGGCCTGACAGACCCCGGGACACAAGACAGTGCAGGTGATAAATGCAATAGCCAACAACACAGAGTCAATTATCAACAAACAAAGTCCATTACCATAAACAGTTCTCTTTGAAATGCAGAGTCCATTCCCAGGAATAGAGTCCACCCCAGTATGCAGAATGCATTGTCACAGATACAGTCCACAACGGTATGCAGAGTCCACTGCTGAAGGCAGCAAATACACACCCCACAACACACCAATAGGTGTTCAGTCTCCGTAGAGTCCTAGTTAATCCACAGGAACACAGTACATTGTGAAGGTGCAGCTAACTCACAGGGGTTTGGTCCACTCTCAAAGACGGAGTCCACTCCTGAACTCCAGGACACAGCAAATGCTCACCTCCCAGCACACACACAGAAATCTAGTCTTTACAGAGGCCTACCCTCAGGAACAGCTCATCTGGAAAGATGCATTTTTCTTCACAGGGGCTCAGTCCAAACACAAAAAAATTGAAAACAAATTCAAAAGAGAGAAAACCAGAATGCAAGGGCTGAGCCCTGCCACAAAATCAGCATAATCCTTTTCTCAAAGTAAAAGAGGAAGGAGTAACACACAGGCTGTAACCAGCCAGTAAAACAACACTTCCCCAATGAGAACTGAGTTACACTTGTAACACAAAATCTGTTTAAATCAGCCAGTTTAGAAATCAGTCCTCAATAAAAAGGAATACCAAAATATAAGCACTAACACCGTTAGGCAGTAGTGTGGGGGAAGAAAAAGTGAAAAAAAAGAAATACCAGTTAACAAACTGGCTATACAGTTCAGCCAGTTTAGGAATCGTGTTCCCTTAAAAAAAGCAGAAACCAACAGTCGTATACACTGGATGTAGGCAGCCAGATCAGAATCAGTCCCCGACACAAACAGAGTGCCCTTGATAATGAGCCAACTCTTAGAGTGAACAGAATCTCTGACACACCTGTTTTTATATATTGTATTAAACAATACAGAGCTGAAAATGTGTTGCTGGAAAAGCGCAGCAGGTCAGGCAGCATCCAGGGAATAGGAGAATCGACGTTTCGGGCGTAAGCCCTTCTTCAGGAATGAGGAAAGTGTGTCCAGCAGGCTAAGATAAAAGGTAGGGAGGAGGGACTTGGGGGAGGGGCGTCGGAAATGCGATAGGTGGAAAGAGGTCAAGGTGAGGGTGATAGGTCAGACTGGGGTGGGGGAGGCCACATCGGGTGCAGAGGATGCAATAGATGATGTGTGTGGAGGTGCAGGTGAATCTGTGGCGGATATGGAAGTTTCCTTTGGGGCCTTGGAGGGAGGTGAGGGGGGAGGTGTGGGCGCAAGTCTTGCACCTCCTGCGGTTGCAGAGGAAGGTGCCGGGAGTGGAGGTTGGGTTGGTGGGGGGTGTGGATCTGACGAGGGAGTCACGGAGGGAGTGGTCTTTACGGAATGCTGATAGAGGAGGGGAGGGAAATATATCCTTGGTGGTGGGGTCCGTTTGGAGGTGGTGGAAATGATGGCGGATGATGCGCTGTACATGGAGATTGGTGGGATGGTAGGTGAGGACCAGTGGGGCTCTGTCCTGGTGGCGGTTGGAGGGGCGGGGCTCAAAGGCGGAGGAGCGGGAAGTGGAAGAGATGCGGTGGAGGGCATCGTCGACCACGTCGGGGGGGAAAAAACCAAGGGGGACCAACCAACCCAACCACCCTGTGGTTCAACACTTCAACTCCCCCTCCCACTCCACCAAGGATATGCAGGTCTTTGGACTCCTCCATCGCCAGACCACAACAACACGACGGTTGGAGGAAGAGCGCCTCATCTTCCGCCTAGGAACCCTCCAACCACAAGGGATGAACTCAGATTTCACCAGTTTCCTCATTTCCCCTCCCCCCACCTTGTCTCAGTCAAATCCATCGAATTCAGCACCGCCTTCCTAACCTGCAATCTTCTTCCTGACCTCTCCGCCCCCACCCCAGTCTGACCTATCACCCTCACCTTGACCTCTTTCCACCTATCACATTTCTGACGCCCTTCCCCCAGTCCCTCCTCCCTACCTTTTATCTTAGCCTGCTGGACAAACTTTCCTCATTCCTGAAGAAGGGCTTATGCCCGAAACGTCGATTCTCCTGTTCCCTGGATGCTGCCTGACCTGCTGCGCTGTTCCAGCAACACATTTTGAGCTCTGATCTCCAGCATCTGCAGACCTCACTTTCTCCTCATTAAACAATACAGTTTACAAAACAATTGACATTAACAGCTGTATACAGAGAAACAGCAATTTTACAAGGGAGAGGAGCAGCAAAACCAGGCCTCAAACCCCACTGTTCAACCAGATTTCAGGGAAATAAGGACAAACCTCAAATCCCACTTTTAGTCATCACAAATACACACAAGACAGTCCCAATCAGATCAAAAAGCAGTGCATAGAATACGACCTCCCCCCAACAACCCACCCTGACCCTCCACCTTCTGTCCGCTCTAAGGCAGCCCACACCTACGCACCTTATGGCTCTCGGCCACCCTGACACACACCTCTAGGACAGTCCTTCCCGATTACCCTTCTCAGGGCGACAGTGCTCAGAACGGCCTACCCACCTTCCGGCTCTCGGGGTGACTGGCATCAGGGCAGCCTACCTGCCTTCCAGCTCTCAGGGTGGCAGCTTTTGGGATGACCTATGAGCCTCACAGCTCACAGCTGGCCTGCCAGACCCAAGGACATACAAGACAGTGCATGTGATAAACCCAACAGCAACAAGACAGAGTCCATTACCAATAAACAGAGTCCTTTCTGGTACACAGAGTCCATTCCATAAACAGTTCTCTTCAAAATGCAGAGTCCATTCCCAGGAACAGAGTCGACTCCAGTATGCAGAATGCACTGTCGCCCTGAGAAGGGTAATCGGGAAGGACTGTCCTAGAGGTGTGTGTCAGGGTGGCCGAGAGCCATAAGGTGTCCACTCTCAAAGGCAGAGTCCATTCCTGAAGACAGCAAATATATACCCCACTGCACACACATAGACACAGGTGTTCATTCTCCATGGAGGCCTGGTTTATCCACAGAGAACACAGTGCATTGTGAAGGTGCAGTTAACTCAAGGGGTTTGGTCCACTCTCAAAGGCAGAGTCCACTCCCGAACTCCAGCGAATGCTCACCTCCCAGCACACACACACACATGATCAGTCTTTACAAAAGCCTAGTCCACCAACAAGGGCTATCCACCAACAAGGGCCAGGCCTACCCACAGGAACAGCTCACCTGGAAAGATGCACTTTCTTCACAGGGGCTCAGTCCAAACACCAAAATGTGAAAACAAATTCAAAAGAAAGAAAACAAGAATGCAAGGGCTGAGCCCTGCCACAAAATCAGCATAATCCTTTTCTCAAAGTAAAAGAGTAAACAGTAACACACAGGCTGTAACCAGCCAGTGAAATAACAGTTCCCCAATGAGAATTGAGTTACACCTGAAACACAATGACTGGGTGGATCAGGCAGTTTAGAAATCAATCCTCAATAAAAAAGAAAAAACAGTAAACAAACTGGCTATACAGTTAAGCCAATTTAGGAATCAGGTTCCCTCAAAAAAAGCAGAAACCAACAGTCGCAGTACACACTGGAAATGGGCAGCCAGATCAGAATCAGTCCCCTGACACAAATGGAGAGTCCTTGACACTGAGCTATCTCTCAGAGTGAACAGAACCTCTGACAGACCTGTTTGTACCTGTCAGCCAGGGCTCCCTGATTGGACCAGAGGTCCACCTGGCTGACTTCATTACTATCACTACATCCCTTCCCCTCTGAGTCCGGGAACATAGGCTGGTTCTTTTTATGTAGCTCCGCATGGGGTGTTTCAGCATCGGGTCAGGTTTCTCCAACTCTGCCCCCGATACGGCCATATGCAATACACTGTAGCTCGCGTCTAGTGCCCAGAGCTTCTCCCCTCCAGGTGGCAAAGGTGTTGAGGTGGCAATATCCACCATGTCCACCTCAGATTCTGAGATGTCTTCAACGCTTGACAAGAGAGGGAGAACCCATAAGTTCGGGAAAAGTTGAAAAGGCAGTCAAAGAGCTGGGCACCTTTTGCTCCCACACGGTTTGCGAGTTTGCAGCTTCCATATGGTCCACATGCTTGTTCAGGACCATCGCACCTACCTGAACTGTATACGCCACTGAACCTGACTGTGCATTGACCATGCCTCCATCCCATGCAATGCCATTCCCGTGGTTCCTAAATCAAACTTCGTCCCCGAAGTAAACTGTTTTCCTCACTTAGCAGAGTCATATGTTCTATTCATTCTCTCCCCACCACAGTCTGGGAAGATCAGATTTAACTTGGTGCACAGTCTTCTCACCATTAGCAACTCTGCTGGAGCTATCCCTGTCATTGCATCAGGGGGTTGTCCTATAATCAAATAGGAATTGAGACAGTTTGGTATCAAGTGTAGGTTGTTTCTTTAAGATTGCCTTCAAAGTTTGGACTTCTCTTTCTGCCAGATGATGGATGGTAAGAAGCTGTCCTTATGTGAAGAAACCCATTTGACTTTAAAAAATACTCAAATTCCCTGCTGATAAACAATGGCCCAATGCGTCCAGGGGTCCGTGAAAAGCGAAAGATGCACGTCTTTCTATTGTCTTCCTCACGTTTGATGAATGAATTTTATACATGTCCAGCCATTCCGAGTGGGTTCCCACAACAACGAAGAACTTTGAGCCCATGAAACACTTGTACAGTCGATGAATTCCCACTGTTCTCACGAATGTGGGGGAGCTGCTGGTGGTAATTTTTGTCTTTGGTGAGTAGTGCCCAGAGTGCCACCAATGCAGCTATGTTTGCATCCAATCCTGGCCACCCATTTCCCCCACGCTGTTTCCGCGTCTAAAGTCTGATATTGTCATCTGTAACTGGAAGTGTGTCCAGGAATCATTAGGGACTGTTCTAGTGGTGGTGCCACCAATAGTAAATGTGCCAGCGGAAGGCAACTCAATGCATGTGCATTCACTACTGGGCCTCCTGGGCAGTGTTTCAACCTGTAATTATATGTGGAGGACTCTTGACACTGATCCAGCTCCCTCAGAGCCAGCTCTCGGAGTGTATGTCAGCCAGGGCTCCCTGACTTGAACAGGGATCTGATCAGGGAATTTGCGTTCTATGTGGTCCACCCAGCTGACGTCCTTACAATCACTACACTGTTGTGGGAGATTTGCAAAAGTTTGTAGAAACCCCTGCTACAGCACACACGGTAGGTGTTGGGCTTTAAAAGCACTCAGGTTTCAGAAATTTACATTTTTTACAAAGCTTAATGAAAATATCTCTTTTTTTTTCAAATAAAATATGCTGTCTTTATTTAAACTGGGGTCATCTGTCTTTATTTTGCAGTTTAATCCACAATCAATCTAAAAGAAAATTTACATCTTAAAATAAAAAAAAGACATAAATAAATTTATCCTAAATATTGTAACGTGCCTTCAACTGTTTCAATTTTAAACAAATTATACGAGAGTAAAGCAAAGTAAACTTTTAAAAAAGGAAACCAAGAGTTATATGGTACAGAATATTTCTCCTAAATCTTTTTAAGAGTACACCCATTACTGAAAATAAAGCTTGCTAAATTATGAATTATTGAAAGGTCCTTGATTTCTCCAGTGTAAAAGAAAGAGATTCCAATGCTATAACTGACAATTTTTTTGTAATATTTTTCCTGAAAAAAATTTTTAAAGTTTTTTTTAACAAAATTACAAAACTAGTACAAAATAGTGTAACCACTTTACAATATAATACCAACAACAATATAAATAAAGAAAACAGGCTACTAATCTACTCTACAACTACCAAAAGACAAAACAGGATATACAAAAAAGAGAAAGCTCTATTTATATAAAAAAGAAGTTACAGTACGGTAAATAACTATCAAAAAAACATTCAAAATAGAATTATACCAAGTCATAACAAGTTAGCTTAACTTAATTCAATAACGTTACAGCACTCAACACACTCTCATCGCAGCTCCCCATCAGTGGGAGCAATAGCGGGTAGACCCATATTTATATGGGATTCTTCCTCACAGGGGTCCCCGAACTGACAAACATCATCCTCACGGCTAGACAAAGTCCTGAGATAATATGGCTGATATATCTACATTGATATAACTCAAGAAGGGCCGTCACGTTCTATAAAACAATTCCGTTTTTCATATTCGTAAGGAAGTCCAGGGGAATATGTTCCATAACTATCCTACGCCAGTTCGAGAATCCTGGGGGACTTTCTGATATCCAGCTCACTAAAATGTTTTTCCTCATACAAGAAGAGAGGATGGTGATTATTTTCCAGAGTTCGATAGATTCGGGATTAGTTCCTGCGGATTGGAGGGTGGCTAATGTTGTACCACTTTTTAAGAAAGGTGGGAGAGAGAAAATAGGAAATTATAGACCAGTTGGTCTGACCTCAGTGGTGGGAAAGATGCTGGAGTCTATTATAAAGGATGAAATTACGACACATCTAGATAGTAGTAACAGGATAGGTCAGAGTCAGCATGGATTTATGAAGGGGAAATCATGCTTGACTAATCTTCTGGAAGTTTTTGAGGATGTAACTCTGAAGATGGACGAGGGAGATCCAGTAGATATAGTGTACCTGGACTTTCAGAAAGCTTTTGATAAAATCCCACATCGGAGGTCAGTGAGCAAAATTAGAGCGCAAAATTACTATCTTGGATTGAAAATTGGTTGGCTGAAGAGTAGTGATAAACAGCTCCATTTCGGAATGGCAGTGGGGTACCGCAAGGATCAGCACTGGGACCGCAGATTTTTACAATATATGTTAATGATATAGAAGATGGTATTAGCAATAACATTTGCAAATTTGCTGATGATACTAAGCTGGGTGGCAGGGTGAAATGTGATGAGGATGTTAGGAGATTACAGGGTGACCTGGTCAAGTTAGGTGAGTGGTCAGATGCATGGCAGATGCAGTTTAAAGTGGATAAATGTATGGCTATCCACTTGGTGACAAGAACAGGAAGGCAGATTACTACCTAAATGGAATCAATTTAGGTAAACGGGCAGTACAGAGAGATCAGGGTGTTCTTGTACACCAGTCAATGAAGTTAAGCATGCAGGTACAGCAGGTAGTGAAGAAGGCTGGCCTTCATAACAAGAGGGATTGAGTATAGAAGCAAAGTTCTTCTGCAGCTGTACAGGGCCCTGGTGAGACCACACCTGGAGTACTGCGTGCAGTTCTGGTCTCCAAATTTGAGGAAAGAAATTCTGGCTCTAGAGGGAGTGCAGCGTAGGTTCACAAGGTCAATTCCTGGAATGGCGGGATTACCTTACACTGAAAGACTGGAGCGACTGGGCTTGTTACCCTTGAGTTTAGAAGACTGAGAGGGGATCTGATTGAGTCATATAAGATTATTAAAGGATTGGACACTCTGGAGGCAGGAAACATGTTTCCGCTGATGGGTGAGTGCCGAACCAGAGGACACAGATTAAAAATACGAGGTAGACCATTTAGGACAGAGATGAGGAGAAACTTCTTCACCCAGAGAGTGGTGGCTGTGTGGAATGCTCTGCCCCAGAGGGCAGTGGAGGCCCAGTCTCTGGATTCATTTAAGAAAGAGTTGGATAGAGCTCTCAAAGATAGTGGAATCAAGGGTTATGGAGATAAGGCAGGAACAGGATACTGATTGAGATTGATCAGCCATGATCATATTGGATGGCGGTGCAGGCTCGAAGGGCAGAATGGCCTAATCCTGCACCTATTGTCTATTGATATTAACCAGTTTCTTCCCATGTCCATCTAGAGAGAGAAAAGGAGAGACACCGGATCCAACCTAATCTCAGTTCCCAAGATCTTTGCCAAGGCATTCGCTACACTGTCCCAGTACCTGTGGATCTTGTGGCATGTCCACAAACAATGAGTGAGGGTACCAACTTCTACTTTGCTCTTACGACACATTGGGGATGCTCCTATCTTAAACTTTGCAAACCGTTCTGGCGCCATGTGGGCGCTATGAAGTATCTTCAATTGAATAGTTCGAGTCCTATTACAAATAGAGACCTTCCTAACATTTTCCCAAATGTCTTCCCACATCTCTGAGGCGATTTCCACCTCTAATTCTTGAGTCCAGTTTTTACATAGTCGTTCCATGTCCTTCCGATACATTATTACCTAGCAAGTGATAAAGAGTACTGACCGAGGGGGCACCCACTGGCCAAAGCACTTTCCTCTCCATATCTGAGTTATAATGATTAACCATCAATATCTTTTTTTGTATAAAGTCTCGTACTTGAAAATATCGGAAGAAGTCCTTGCTAGGTAGCCCGAACTTCTGACGCTACTGTCCGAAGGACATCACGACCTCCCCATCAAATAAATCTCCTAAGCAGGAGACTCCTCTGGACTCTCAAAGTTTAAAACCAGCGTCTATCAAACCTGGCTGAAGCTCTGTCACATCATCCTCCAAGCTTTGACTGTGTTTAGGACAATCAGACTTTTACAATGATCCATGGCAGTTTTTACCTTGTCCATAAAAGACAGGTTGATGAGGGGGCATTTTGCCTGGGAAGCCTCAATGTCCAACCAAATTGATTGTGGATCACGAGAGGCCCAATCAGCCACTTCTGATAGCAAGGAGCTCAGTTGGTACTTTCTAAAGTCCAGGAAAGGTAGGCACAGCCTGTTGCCCCACCCCCCCTTTCTTGTGAGAGCTGCAGTTTATAACTGACAGTTTAAGGTTGGAGAATCAGGAAGATATTTGGCAGGTAATTTGAACTGGTGTTTAATGCCTCACAAATCCTCTCTTAGATTTCTTCCACTCACTTACTGATCTCATCTCATTAATTACAGACAATTTCTCTCAACTCTTCTCTGTGCAAACAGGTTCTACATTCTAGGTGAAGATTCACAGCCAAAAATAAAGTTGCAAGGTACTCAACTGGATCAGTGTCTGTGCAGAGAAACAATCAGTATTCCAGTTTGATGACCTCCCAGGAGAACTGAAGCTACACATAAATGCAAGAGTCACTGGAAGAGGGAAGGAGGCAAGAAGAAAGAGTGTCTGTGAAAGGTAGGAGCTCAGACAGAATATATAACAAAAGATTTTAAGATGCAAAAACCAGAGTGTTCATTGGCATGGTAAAGAAATGAAGTTTGTTTCCAACAAGGCTGCATCGGAATATAGTAGGAGGTAAAGAAAGAAATAGGTGACAAACAACACAAAAGTCCACCTCTAACACATCTATTCTGATAGTGCTATTTTCCGCACTATTGCTTCTGAAACACATTCCCTTGCCCTCAACTGAGAATAGATTCTCAGAGTATTCCAGAGGTGTATTGTAACATGTTAACCTGTCCTATCAAGCTAGTCCTTGTCTTGCATTCCTTACCTCTTACATTAACTGTGTATCAACACTCCCATATTTCCCCCTCTCGTCATGTTTTATCTAAGAGGGAGTCTGATGAAATGCCAATCACTCTTCAGAAGCATCTTGAGCAGGAGGTCTCATGTCTGCTGACCTACCCATGGCCCGAGCACAAACTAACATCCGGCTGACAGTCTCTCTCTCCCCCTCATTGGGTTTCTGGAGGATGGAGTTGGGGGGGGGTTCACATTTATGGAAACAAATAGAATTATTGTCGCTTTGAGGAATGTCAGTCTCTGAAATTCTCTTCCCCAGAATGCAGTAGAGCTTGAGTAATTGAATTAATTCCTTCATGGATTTTTGACAGACAAGGGAGTAGAGTCTACTCTGACTCAAACAGGAACCAACAGAACAAACCTGGGGGTGAAAGGCCATGGCAAATGTTTCCTAAAAAATGCCTGAAGCACAAGGCCGAGATCAAGTTCAGTCAGAGCACCAGCAAAATCCCTACAGGAACACAGAAGGCTGAAGGAAGTGACAGCAACGCAAAGGAGTGAGCTGATTGTTGTATTTAATTACAGCCTAGAAGTAGATATGCTCTTTTTGTCGACTTTAAAACTGCATAAAAGAAAAGTAAGCATTCTAGCTGCTTCTGTCAAAAATGTGCAAGTTCTATTGGGCTTAAATTGAGGGTAAGGGTTTATTTTAAAGTTGTGTCAGAGGAGCTCAGTTGTGTGTGTTGCACAATCTGCAGTACATGGGAAATCTGCAGGAAGTGCCACCGATTTCGTCAGCCTGAGTGCCAGGATTTGAAGCTCAAGTGTAGGCAGGAGGCACAGCAGTGTATTTAGAAAACTGAGTTATGTGGACAGCACGTTTTTAGATGTAATCACCCCACAGCTTACGAAAGAGCCATCATAGACGAATTAGGTGACCATAAATCAGGAGGAGGTTGGATGACAGCCAACCAGGTAAGCCACAAAGTACTCTATATTGGAAAATGTTGAGAGATTATGGCTCACATTAAGATTGACAACTTCGATACAAAGAGGGATAAAGTCCTGTATCAAGAATTTAGCGAGGTAGGTAACAGATTCAGAAGCAAGACCTCACAAGTTGCAACTTCTGGATTCCTCCTGGTGCCATGTGCTAGTGAGTGTAGGAATAGGCAGATAGAGCAGATGAATATGTGACTGTGTTAAGATTCCTGGATCACTGGATCAATTTCTAGGATGTAGGAACACAAGTAGACCATTTGGCCCATACAATAAGCTCTATCTTTCAATGAGATCGTCGTCAATCCTGTTTTCCTGTCTTTTCCCCATAACTCAATTCCTGTCCTGGTTGACAACCAGCTGATGAAGGAGCAGCGTTCTGAAAGCTAGTGCTTCCAAAGAAACCTGTTTGGACTATAACCTGGTGTTGTGTGATTTTTAACTTTGTCCGCCCCAGTCCAACACCAGCACCTCCAAGTCATTGATATATAATGGATGACTTGGCCTCTACAGTAAAGAATTTTATGAATTCACTACCCTCTGAGAGGAGAAATTCCTTATCATTGCAGCATCTGTGGAAAGAAAACAGAGTCAACATTTCGAGTTCAGTGACTCTTCTTTACAACTTTACTGGATTTGAAACATTTAATGGTTTCTCTCTCCACAAATGCTACCAGACCTGCTGAGTTTCTTCAGCAATGTTTGTTGGGGCCTTGTTTCAGATCTCCAGCATCTGCAGTTTTGTTTAAAATTCCTTATCATCACTGTCTTAAATGGGTGACCCCTTATTCTGAGATAATGCCCTCTGGGCCTAAACTCTCCGACAAGGAGAACCAACCTCTCTGCATAGAACCTAACAAATCCCCTAAGAATCTTCGATAGTTCAATGAAATCTTCTCACAATCACAAATGCCTCAACCTCACCTCGCAAAAGATTCCTCCATCCCTGGCATCAGCTAAGTAAACGTTCTCTGGACTGCCTCATTGAGATAAAGGGTTGAGAACAGTGTACAGTATTGCAACGGTGGTCTGACAAGTACCTTTTAGAGTTTCAGCAAGACCTTCCTCTTTTGATCTGTTCCCTCTGAAGTATTACCTGCAGAAATTGCATGCCAGCTGATTAGCCACAATCTCATTGAATGGCAAAGCAGACATAATTGGCTGAATGGTCATTTCTGCTTAATGTCTTATGGTAATTTATGCACAGGACACAACAAATCCCTCCGAGCTGTAGCTTTCTGCAGTTTTCTCCATTTCATAATACTCTGCTTCTTTATTCTGCCTGACAAAGTGCATAACCTTACACATTTTCCCACATTATATTCTATCTGCCAATTTTTGTCCATTTACTTCACCTGTCAATATGCCTCAACTCCCCTTTTCATGATTATCACCACTCCGATAATAATCTGCCTTCCTTTTTTTGCTACCAAAGTGGATAACCTGCATTTAGCCACATTATACTTCAACTGCCACACATTTGCCCAATCTCTCAACTTGTCTTCTCACCTACATTTGTGTCATCTGCAAAACTGATTATACTACATTTACTTTCCTCAGCCAAGTCATGTAAATTGTAAATAATTCTGGTCCCGCAACAGTCCACTATCCACGGATGCCATTCTGAAAATGCCTCCCGTATCCAGACATTGTTCTCTATTCGTCAATTCTCTATCCTTGCTAATGTACCACCTCCAGCATATGTGAAACCCTTTCAGTAATCAAAACATATTACTTCCACTTCTTCCCCTTGAACTATCCTGCTTGTGACCACCCCAAAGAATTCTAATAAATTTGTCACACAAAATTCCCCTTTGTGAAGACGTGCTGACTCTGCTTGATCATATTGTATATAAAAACAGAGAAAATAGGAGCGGGAGCAGGCCATCGTGCTCTTTGAGAATGCTCCACTATTCAACATGATCTACACTGATCATTCAACTCCGTTCCCTGTTCCTGCTCTCCTCTTATACCCTAAGAACCAAATCTGTCTCCTTGAAAACATTCAATGTTTTGACTTCAACTGCTTTCCCTCGCAGAAAATTCCACAGGCCCTCCATATTCTGGTCAATGAGATTTCTGCCATACTCCCTATCCTTAAAACTGTCACCCACAGTTCCAGATATCTGGTCATTGGGAACATCTTAGGTGCATTTACTGTCTCATCTGTCAGAATTTTACAGCTTTCTAAGATATCCCCCTTCATTCTTCTAAAATCCAGTGAATATAGTCCTAACCAATCTAGTATCTCTTCATATGTTAGTACATCCTTTCCAGGAATTAGTCTAGTTAACCTTTACTGTACTCCATCCACAGCCAGAAAACCTTTAATCAGAGATGATGTTAAAAACTGTACACAATACTCCAGGTGTGGTCTCACCAAGACCTGAATAATTGCAGTAAGGTATCACGGTTCCTGTACTCAAATCATCTCACTAAGACGACCATCATTTGACTTCTTCACCTCCTGTGTGCTTTCAGTGACTGGTGTATGTGGAAATCCAGATCTCATTACATCTCCCCTTTCCATGACTATCACCACTCCGATAATAATCTGCCTTCCTTTTTTTTGCTACCAAAGTGGATCACCTGCATTTAGCCACATTAGACTTCACCTGCCGCACGTTTGCCCACTCACTCAACTTGTCCAAATCACACTGAAGCATATCCACATCCTCCTCACAGTTCATCCTCCCACCCAGCTGTGTGTCATCTGAAAACACGAAGACATTAGACTTAGATCAAAATCAACATAAGTTTTGAATAGTTGGGGTCCAAGCACCCCACTCCTGCGGTGTCACACTGGTCGCCATTCAGAAAAAGATCAATTTATTCCTATCGTCTGCCAAACGCTTTTCTATCCATGTCAGTATACTACCCCCAGTCCCAAACTGGCATTGGAGGCAGCTCAATGCACGATCTCTGCTTTGATATTGGGTATAAAGGAGCTGAATTTTTAGTGGAGGTTGAGTAAGTTGGGCTTGTATTCATGAGAGTTTATAAAAATGAGATTAGATCTTATTGAAATATATGGGATTCTAAGGGGGCTTGACATGTAGATGCAGAGAGGTTGTTTCCCCTTGTGTGAAAATCCAAGACCAGGCGGCATTATACGAGTAGGGGGTCACCCATTTACAACAGAGGTGGAGATGGATTTCTTCCCTCCGAGTGTTGTGAATCTGTGGAATTCCTGACTGCAGAGGGATATATAGGCGAGGTCATTCGGTATACTCAAGGCTGAAACAGATAGAATTGTAATCAATAAGGGAATCTGAGGTTATGGGGAAAAGGTAGGAAAATTGAGTTCAGGATTATCAGATTAGCCAAGATCTCATTGAATGGCAAAGCAGACTACGCGGGCTGAATGCTACTTCTGCTCCGACATCGAGTCGCATCAAATTGAATTTATTGTCACGTGTACCGAGGCACAGTGAAAGCTTTGTCTTGCAAGCAATACAAGCAGATCACAGAGTAAAGATAGTAAATAATAGGTAAACAGCGGCAAAACAGAAACACAGGTCCAGGTGAATGCTAAGAGTTTGAGAGTCCATCCAGTATTCTAACAACAGTCAGGTAGAAACTGTTACAGAAACCGGCTGGTGCGTGTGTTCAGGCTTCTGCACCTTCTCCCTAAAGGTAGGGGCTGTAGAAAAACATTGCCAGGGTGGGATGGATCTTTAAGAATGCTGGTGGCCTTTCCTTGACAGCAAGCCTGGTCGATGGATTCTGTACTTGGGAGGTTGGCCTTTGTGACTGTCCGGGCCGAGTTCACCACTCTCTGTAACCATCTCCAATCCTGAATGGGACAGTCGCCATACCAAGTAGTGATACATCCAGACAGAATGCTCTCAATGGCGCACCTATAAAAATTGGCAAGGGTATTCGGTGTCATGCCAAATTTTCTCAGCTGCTTGAGGAAGAAACAACGTTGTTGGGCCTTTGTAACTAGTCCGTCTACATGAGGAAAGCTACATGTCCAAGTGTCTACATGTCCAAGAAAGCTTGTTGTTGATGACCACTCCCAGGAGTTTGGCACTCTCCACTCCTTCCACCTGTGATATTAATGTGTAGGAGGGCATGAGTTACATCCCGCCGAAAGTCAATAACGAGTTCCTTGGTTTTGCAGGCATTGAGAGCTAGGTTGTTCTCAGTGCACTATTTTTCCAGGTCTTCCACCTCCCGTCTGTAGTCTGTTTCGTCACCATCTGAGGTTCAACCGACTATGGTGGTGTCATCAGTGAACTTGTAAATGGCATTAGTCGGTATTTGGTCCATGTCTGTTAAAGGTAAGGCCCTGGAAAGTACTAATGATGAAATGAAACTTGGTATGTTTATCCAAAGATTCCTGAAAGTAGCTGAGCAAAGAGTTGATTAAGAAGGCATCTGGAGTAATTTGTTATATTAGCTAAGCATAGAATAAAAGAACAGGAAGTTTATTCTGGAATTGTATAGAACACTGGCCAGAAGTGGAGTACTGTATGCAGTTCTGGTCACCACATTCTAGAATGGATGCAATTGAACTGGAAAGGGTGCAGAGGACACTCACCAGGATGCTGCCTGGGCTGGAGGGTCTAAGCTATCAGGCAAGATTGGATACGCTGAGGAGCGAACATTGAGAGGGGACCCAACAGAGATGTCTAAGATTATGAGGGGCACGGATAAGGTGGCACTTGTTCCAATAGAAGATGGGTTCAGGTTAGGGTTAGGAGATGTAGATTTAAGGTAAGAGGTAGAAGGTTAAGAGGGGAGTTAAAGAGAACATTTTTCACCTGAAAGGATGGTTTGAATCTGAAACTGAGACATGAGACACTCACTAGTGTCGCCACAGCCTCAAAGAACTGAAAATGGGATTAGTGTAATCAGATCTTTGTCAACTGGCATGGACACAAGGGTCTCCTCTTGTGGTGGAAATGCCCACGAGTCGATGACACAGAATAACTGATAATCCCACAGTAGGTCAATCATTTTGCAACAATGTCATTGATACAAAAACTTTTACCACAGACTAGTTTTGCACTGAGAAGAAAGAGAATTGTGATTGAGGTATTCATTCTTTAATACTGTATTATATATACACACCCGTGTGGGGATAAATATTTGGGAAAAATGCAGGTGCGTTACACAAGGTCACAGATGACTGCTGCTGTGTTTGGCAGGCTGCCTCATGTGATTGTTAATCCTCGATAACACTGGAGGAAGTGAATGATGACTTCAGTCAATGATGCTGCAACACAATTAGTCTGTGATCAGGTTTTCACTGCCACTTCTGCCCATGGTAAAGTCACTCCTCAAAATGTTCTCAATCCAGACACAACTGGATCTGCTTGCAACGTTCACTCTACCTGTACTGCATCCAGTTCATTCAAAAATTTTCTGCATTTTGTCATCAACACTTTCAAGGCTTCAGACACCAGTACATCGGGGAGAAGAATTCCTGTTGACTCTACTGAAACTTTAAAGATAACAAAACTTAGTCAATAGCAGTGGTACAAAATCTTGAGCAAGTTTTCTTTCTAAAATAAATAGGTTACTTCATTGTCTCCTCCGGAAGGCACTCAGTCTTAATGAATCCTGGCTGTCTTCCTGCACTGTTTCATCACTGTGTGGGCAGATTCAGTTGGGAGTAATGGGCTCTTCACAACAAAACCCAATGCACATACTCACCTTCCACCAGAGTTTCACTAGATCTCATAAACTTCTTCCTCCTTTTTCAAGAGAAGCCTTTGTTTATCTGCCCATGTCTCTTCGTAGGTGCATTAATGCTTCAGTCAAACAGCACAAGCTATTTTACCACATTAAACTCAACAGATTAGTGCAGAAACATTTGCCAACCTTTCCACTCCTTATTCAATAAAAACCGACAAATATCAGGCTCTTGATCCACCAAGACTCAGATGCTCTGTGTTAGCTGGATTTTTTCTGACATGAAAATTTCTGAAAGCTCTATTCTAAGTGGTGGCCCATTATATTTGAAAGACATTAAACAACTTTGTAATCTGGCTTATATTCAGCTGGCTGTATAACCCTGGAACATACAGTCCACACCTGCAGTCCATAATATGCTGCCTACGTGTTCAATTCCATGTGATGTATGGACCTTCTCTCCTGACTTTACTGCTTTTGGCTTCAGCAGCCAGGAACCGGGGCACTTCTGAATGGCATTCTCTGACATCTGTTGAAAAATACTTCCTTACAAAAATAGCACTTTTGAAGATTGCAAGATATTCCAAAAGTGTTTCGGGGCCACTGAAGCCCTTATTTTTGAAGGGTTGTCACAATTGAAATGCAGGACAAACAACAGGCAATTGGTCGACAGTACGTCCCATCAGATGAGCATTTTTTATAATGTTGGTTAGTTGAGGGATATTAATCAGGACACTAGGGATAACTCTTCCAATTCTTCTTCAAAATAGTATGATGTGATATTTTGTGTAGGCAGGGTTTGGGTTAAACCTCTCATCCCCCAGTTACTGCACTGGACTGACAGCCCCAGGTTTGGAGAGGCGAGTGTGGTACCCAACCAGCCAAACAGAAACATTCATGTGCGAGTGTGTCAAACAAGGACGGGATGGGGCTTACACCTAATGTGCCTCTTCAGCATGGGTTGTAGCTAATAAATGCAGCCCGGGCTCAGATATGAGAGTAACTGACTTGTGCAAAATATGCCACCTCTGAGGGGAGGAAACGAAGGGTGGAAAATCAAATTTCAAAATGTCACTTATAAAAATCAAACAAGTGATCTGCAATATCTGTCATTCCCAACAATTAATCCATTTACCCATCAAACCACAGTTTGCTAAACTAATCCATGAGAATCTATCCACAGCCTTTACTTACAGATGTAGTGATTGCGAACTCTGCCAAGACGGACGAGGTTCTTAAGGTCATCATGGCGGAAAATCTCACGACTACAGGTGTCCAAGCGAGGATTTGCAACTGTTGCGAATTTTCTCCCTAAGAGAAAAGGAAGAATCGACCGGTATCCCAATGAAAGGAATCAACGTTCAATACCAGACACTACCCAGTTCATATTAACTGCTTTAAATCTCCTCAGCACAAATTCAGAGTGTGACAGATGGAAAACTGCTTAAGTGGGGGAACAAAAAGTGGATTTCTCCAATTCTATCCTTTGGAAATACTCTATCATCTCATTAGGGAAGCTAAAGATAGTATGTTCGACATACCAGGATTTCACTCAGCACTGAGTAATACGCTACAAAATGGCTCTACGAACCTACTCCAGTTCATCTGCAAACTTGGGAAAAGTACACTTTCCTTATCCAAGTCATTAATATATTCTAAATAATTGTATCTATAGCACTGGTCCCTGTGGCTATCCATGAGTTACAGGTTGCTATCCTGAAAATGCATCCCTTATCCTAACTCCAGCTTCTATTAGTTAGCCAATCCTGTATCCATGTTAAATTACAACCTCCACCATCACGGGTTCTTACCTTATTAAATAGCTTATCAAGAATAAGGTTCCTTGTCAAATGCAATTACATCCATTGCTTCCCCTTAAACTATCCTGTTTGTTACTACCCTCAAAGAATTCTGGCAAATTTGTCTGCCCTGAAATCATGCTGACTCTTCTTCAGGCTTATGCCCGAACGTCGATTCTCCTGTTCCCTGGATGCTGCCTGACCTGCTGCGCTTTTCCAGCAACACATTTTCAGCTCTGATCTCCAGCATCTGCAGACCTCACTTTTTCCCTACATTCTCTAAGGGACATATGTTAACTTGGGCTTACTTTATATTGAGGTTGTCCAGGACATTGACGAGGCCTTTTGTGGAGTACTGTACCCAGTTCTAGTCACCCTGGAACGATATTATTAATCTGGAGAGCTTCAGAAGAGATTTATCATGATGTTGCCAGGAATGGAAGGTTGGAGTTATAAGGAGAAGATGGATAGGCTGGCACTTTTCATTGCTGAAGAAGGGCTTATGCCGAAACGTCGATGCTGCTTGGATGCTGCCTGACCTACTGCGTTTTTCCAGCAACACATTTTTCAGCTGGGATTTTTCAGCTGGAGCAGAGGAGATTGAGGGATGACCTTACAGAGGTTTGTAAAATCAGGAGGAGTATAGATGAGGTGAATGACAGGTATCTTTTCCCTAGGGTCGGGTATTTCAAGAGTAGGGGAAATATTTTTAAGGTGAGAGGAGAAAGATTAAAAAAAGGAGATGAGAAGCAATTTTATTTTTACACAGCGAGTGGTTTGTGTGTGCAATGAAATTCCAGAGGAAGTGGTGGATGCAACTACAGTCACAACCTTTGAAAGATATTTATAAAAGTACATGAATAATAAAGGATTGGAGGAATCGGAGCCAAGCACAGGCAGGTGAAACTAGTTTAGTTTAGGATTAAGATCAGCATGGACTGGTTGGGACCAAAGGGTGTTTCCATGATGTAGGATGCTATGGCTTCTCTCTTCCTTTTTCAGGTGCTGATCCAAATGCCTTTGGAATATGCTTCCCCTGCTTTGAAGCAGTGTGCCCCATAGCATCATAAACAGTGCATTTATACCATTCGCCGCATTCCTCCCAATTGCATTTTTCACTTCTCCTAGTGGTAACTCTTAATCATCAACTTAAATCTTCCCACAATTTTCTCTGATCCAAAGTGCTCTAGAAAAAAAAATCTTAAAATGACAGGTTTTGTACACAAAAGGACTTACTGACCATTTACTGTGTGAACTTCAATGACACCGGGGGAGAAGCAGTGTTTTAGTTTGTCTGCCAGATCTCCTTCCACAGGGCTCAGCAAAGTTATATCAGGGAGAAGGCGATAGCTTGCTGTGGCAACAGGAGAAAATTTGGCATGGTCTTTACCTGAGGGAAGCACAAAAGAGAACATATTTATGTAGCACTGAAACGTCATCCTTTCTGCCCATATCCCCAAGAAGTATACCTAACTCCTTCTTGAAAACATTCAAAGTTTTGGCCTCAAGCATTTCCTGCAGCAGGGAATTCCACAGGGTCCCCACTCTCTGGGTAAAGAACTTCCTCCTCATCTCAGTCCTAAATGGCCTACTCTGTATCCTTAGACTGTGACCCACTCAAAAAATTAAACTTTAGTCAGACACACCCTTCCTTTAAAAGATCTGTGTTGACTGTCTTTGATTAGTCAGTGTATTAGGAAATCAAGATTTACCACATCCCTCTGAATTTTCCAGTAACTTTTCCACCAACGAGGTTAGGTTAACTGATTTGTGATAGGCCTAACGAGTTATCCATTTTTAAACAATGGTACAATGTTAACTACCTTTCAATCTTCTGGCACTAGAGCTGGAGCCTGAGATGGAGCAAAACAACATCAGTCTCCTCTATTTCTTTTTTAGCTTCCCTTAACAGCCCAGGATACATTTCACCTGGACTTGGGTACATACTTCCAAAAGTGTCCACAATGCACTTGCATTGGGCCTATTCACCTGATATTTCACACATACCTTCCTCCTCCATATTGCCATATCTGTACCTTCCCTCTCTTTTGTGAAAGCAGATGGAAAGTTTTTATTCTAATCCCAAACAGATCATACTCTTTTAGTTATCATTTTACTTTCATTGAATTTACAAAAGATGTTTACGTTTTCCTTGATTTTACCTGCCAATATTTGATCACACCCTCGCTTTGTTTTCCTAATTTCCTTTAAAATGCACCCAATGTGTTTAGTCTCTAGTTTACAGAGTACTGAGCCTCAGATGTCATAAGCTTCCCTTTATCAGTTAGAGATTTGTTCTCCACAAAAGGTGGTACAAAGTACAGGCTCCCTCCCACACCTTACCGATTCCTTTCACACAGTGCATGACCACATCGAGTTCCTGGCCTGGGCGGAGCTGAGCAATCAGGATATCATCGTGAACTGGTCGGATGTCAACCTGCCCAAAGAGGTCAGCCTGGTTTCCTGTTGGTACCCACTTCATATGCTTCGAGTAAACTAGAAGATAAATGGAAAAATGCAGGACTGTTCTTTAACACTCTCCAAGAGACCTTTATATGATTTATTGACACAAATGTATGCATTCATGGGATGAATGTGTTGCTGGCTAGGCCAACATTCATAGCCCATCCCTAATGGCTCTGAAGAAGACCGTGGTGAGCCACCTTGAACCACTGCAGTCCATGGCAGGGTAGGTACACACACACACCGCTGTTATCAAGTGTTGCTGTTGCATTGACCTCAAACAAGATTCCTGAAATTTTACATTTCGATACATTTTAAGATGCTGCAAGCCTGAACATT
This sequence comes from Chiloscyllium plagiosum, assembly GCF_037043375.1. Classification (NCBI taxonomy): domain Eukaryota; kingdom Metazoa; phylum Chordata; class Chondrichthyes; order Orectolobiformes; family Hemiscylliidae; genus Chiloscyllium; species Chiloscyllium plagiosum. The sequence continues at coordinate 151,727,487 of NW_028270141.1, forward strand.
TTTTTAAAATGTTTGTCCACGGGATGTGGGCACCACTGGCTGGGTTGGGATTTACTGCCCGTCTCTAGTTGCCCCTTGAGAGTGTAGCGGTGAGCTGCCTTCTTGAAATGCGCAGTCCATGGGCCATAGGATGAACCACGATGCCCTAGGGGAGGAAATTCCAGGATTTTGACCCAGTGACAGTGAAGGAATGGTGATATATTTCCAAGTTGGATGGTGAGTGGCTTGGAGGGGAACTTGCAGATGATGATGAACTGCAGAACATTTACCTCTATGATTAAAATACAGCTCATCAGGGTCAGATGAATCTTTTTGTGCTTTTGGATTTCGTGTACACTTCACTTTAAGTTGAAACTGAAGCGTGTCAATCTCGGTTCCTTCTTCATCCCCTTCATGAATGAACAAATAAAACATCAACATCTGCATCAATCTTTATTACAAGAGAACATTTTGAAATGCAGTGCCTATTGATATGTGCAGCCGTTCTGACTCAGTCCCAGACACAGCAGTTCATCGAGCATCTGCTTGGTCAGTTTTGGATGATGTACACTCGCCCCCTGAACTGTGCAATAGAATCATTAATGCTCAAAAGAAGCAGTGGGATATTGGTAGGATGTTTAATTTGAGGAATAGCACAATAAATAATGCAGCACTCCTCCAATATAGTTTTATAAGTTGAGTACTTGCAAATCATATATGGCAAAACGAGATATGGGTGTGGTTTATTTATCACTTACAGAAGGCAGGTTAAAAGTCAGCTACCCTCAAATAGAGGCTTCAAATAGAGGGCCAGCTATCTGAGAAAAAGGCAAGATCACTTCACTCAAATGCAAGCATTTTGCAGATTTTATTGGATTGCCAAAACTTTCAATTTAAAAGCATCATTTTGCGATGTGTGAAAGTATTTCTCAGTTTATCGTGTTAAAGTTGAGTCTGTATGAAGTCAGAGAAATTCCAAACACTGAATAAAAAAGTCAATAAAGCACATTTATGTCCTGTGTACATTGCACTTTAGAAAAATAGGAATTACAATAGCTTGCTATTTTTTCTATCTTGAATAGAGATTGTTAAGTCAGTAAACTATTGCTTAATTAAATGATGTTGCTGTTTACATTTTAAACGATTCTATAATGAAGACTTTACAAACACGTGTTGGGCGCAAAGGTAGGCCACTTGGTCCCTTCAGCCTACTCAGCCATTCAATAAAATCATGGCTGGTCAATCGACATTCCTGCCTATCCCTGATAGTCTTCAACCCCTCGCTTCCCAAGAATCTATTCACCTCTGTCTGAAATATAATCAGACTTTGCTTCCACCAGCTTTTCAGAAAGGGAATTCCAAAAACTCTCTTAAATGGGTGACCCCTGATTCTGAAACAATGATCTCTAGCTCTAACTTCTCCCAGAGGAAACATCTTTCCACCCATCCTGTCAAAGTTCAAAAATGATGAGGACAGACTATTGGTACTGGGATCAGATGAGATGCACCCAAGGATATTAAAGGGAGTCAAAGTGTTGATTGAAGGAGCACTAGCAATAATCTTTTAGTCTTCTCTAGATTCAGAGGAGGTGACAGGCAACTGAGGAATTGTGAACATTACTGACCTGTTTAAGAACAGCTCTAACAATAAGACCAGCAATTATAGCTCACTCAGCTTAACTTTGGTGGTAGGGAACATTCTAGGAACAATTGCTCAGTGGTCACATGGGAAAAGCTGAGTTGGTTATCAGAGGTCAGAGTGAATTTCTGATGGGGAAAGTGTTTCCAAACCCTCGCTGGAGCTTTTTGAACAGGCAACAGAAAGGCTCGAAGAGGCACACATGGAATTCCAGAAGGTCTTCGACACCACGTCACACAACAGACTTATGAGAAAAGTTTGTGGCCATGGAATAAAAAACATCAGCAATGTGTACATAAAATTGACAAAATTCCTGCACCAAAATAAGTTATCATGAAGGCCTTCCCAACCTCGTACCTTGCCTGAGGTGTGTTGACCTTTGGTTAAACTCACAATCAATCGTTTGTCTGTAATGAGGGACAGCCCTATGGTCCCCTGACTATGGTGACTTAAACACTTTACAAGATTGAATGAGTAATAGAAAACAGAGAGTAACAATTCATAGATATTTTTCGCCTGCAGGAAGGCTTGTACAAGGGAGTCTGACTTACAAATGCTTGTACGTACTGCGAGAATCCCATACAGGGGTATATTCATAAAGACCTGACATACAAACATTTCCTTGTACTTACAAACTGCTATTTTCTATTATCCCAAACCCATTCACAACCTAGGGACTGCTGTCGTGGAGTTTCCCTGGGGTTGGTTTTGGGACCTCTGTTTTTCCTGATATATATTAATGATCTGGAGTTTGGAGTGCAGGGGCCAATTTCCAAGTTTGTAGATGATACTAAATTTGGAAGAATTGCAAACCATGAGGAGCACAGTGTGGAAACTCCAAGGGGACACAGAAATGTTAATGAGTGGGCAGGTATGTGACAGATGAAGGTCATTGTAGAAGGGTGACAGATGATGGATTTTGGTAGAAGGAACACTGAAAGACAATATAAAATTAGAGGTACAATTCTAAAGGGGGTGCAGGAGCAGAAGAACCTGGGTGTATCTGTACATATTCTGGATCAGTGGTGCTGGAAGAGCACAGCAATTCAGGCAGCATCCGAGGACAGGCAAAATCGACGTTTCGGGCAAAAGCCCTTCATCAGGAATAAAGGCAGAGAGCCTGAAGCATGGAGAGATAAGCTAGAGGAGGGTGGGGGTGGGAGAGAGTCCATCAAAGTTTTACCTGCACATCCACTAATATCATCTATTGTATCCGTTGCTCCCGATGTGGTCTCCTCTACATTGGGGAGACTGGACGCCTCCTAGCAGAGCGCTTTAGGGAACATCTCCGAGACACCCGCACCAATCAACCACATCGCCCAGTGGCTCAACATTTCAACTCCCCCTCCCACTCTGCCGAGGATATGGAGGTGCTGGGCCTCCTCCACCGCCGCTCCCTCACCACCAGACGCCTGGAGGAAGAACGCCTCATCTTCCGCCTCGGAACACTTCAACCCCAGGGCATCAATGTGGATTTTAACAGTTTCCTCATTTCCCCTTCCCCCACCTCATCCTAGCTTCTAACCTCCAGAAACTCGATCCCCTGACCTGTCCGGACTTGTCCGACCTGCCCAGCTCCTTTTCCACCTATCCACTCCACCCTCTCCTCCCTGACCTATCACCTTCATCTCCTTCCCCACTGACCTATTGTACTCTATGCCACTCTCTCCCACCCCCACCCTCCTCTAGCTTATCTCTCCATGCTTCAGGCTCTCTGCCTTTATTCCTGATGAAGAGCTTTTGCCCGAAACGTCGATTTTGCCTGTCCTCGGATGCTGCCTGAATTGCTGTGCTCTTCCAGCACCACTGATCCAGAATCTGGTTTCCAGCATCTGCAGTCATTGTTTTTACCTTGTATCTGTACATAGATCACTGGAAATGGCAGGACAGGTGGAAAGAGCAGTTAATAAACCATACAGCATCCTCAGCTTTATTATTAGGGGCACAAAGTACAAAAACAAAGTGGTGATGTTTAACTTGTACAAGATAGTACTCCACATAGCATAGAAAACTATGTACAGTTCTGGATACCACATTATAGGAAGGATGGAAAGGTGTTGGAGAGTATGCAGAAGTAAATTACAAGAACGATTCCGGGAATGTGAAACCTCTGTTGTCAGGAAAGATTGAAAAAATTGGGACTGTTCTTTTTGAAGAGAAGAAAGCTAAGAGAAGATCGGAAAGAAGTTTGCAAAATGGTCAGATAAGAGTGGACAGGGAGGAACTGTCCATCCTAGTCAAAGGAACAACAACGAGAATGTACTGTACACAAGTGTGGTGGAGACAGGTTCAGTTGAGACATTCGAGGGAGCATTGGATAATTATTTGCATAGAAATAATGTTCAAGAGTATGGGGACAGACCATGAGTTTGGCACAAGGGTAATGATGTTCATTTGAAGAGTTAGCGCAGGCACAGTGGGCTGAATGGTCTCCTTCCGAACTGTAACACTTCTGTGATAACCCCGTCTGGATCTTACATATCTCAGTCATGTCACCCTCAACTAAACTTCAAGGTTATTTGACAACCTTCTGAGCAAAGTCACATGCAGTAGTGACAATTTCCTGGGAGATGCTTGAGCACATTGTATTGCTGAGCAAACAGGCAGCCAGAGGTGCATTCTGAATCATGTGAGATGGGGGAGGGGTGAATGCCGACTTACTGGTGCGTTCCAAACTGTTGCAGTCTGACCTCTGTATTATCAACTGTCTCAGCATGCTTTGCACCCTCCCATTCCAAATAGCTCCCCCACCCAATTTGCAGACCCTCATGTTCTATGTTCTTTTTATAGATCCTCCTACCATCTGCTCATCATACCAATCATTTTCTCTGTTCAGAACATTCCATTTCCTTTTCATTCATTTCATTTCAAAATGAAAAGCAGTCTTACAGTCCAAAAAAGCTGGAGGGTAATGGGAAGGTGATAATTTAATTTGTCCCCTCATTTCCTCTAACTTGGATCAATCCTTTGCTCCCTTAATTTAGAAACAAACAACTAAACCATTAGGAAGAGTACCAGACATTTTTTTTTAAAACAACAGAAACACTGCAACCCTCTCACCTGTGCTTCTGTACTCAAACAACCGTGGGTCTGCTTTGATGGGGATGAGCCCCAGTCTATGTGCCAGAATCTCATCCTGTACAATGGAGGTGTTGTTGTAGATAAATACCTTCTCCACAGCCATAGTTGGGACCTAAACCAACAGTTCAAGTTAGATTCAATGTTTCAACTTGTTAAATTCAAGAGTAAATAATGTCAAACAGCGACCCACAAAACTTGGTCTAGGAAATATACATTGCGAACGGTGGTCACATATTCAGCTCCCTGTTTGTGCTGAATTAGTTGATTACTCAACTCAAAAACTGCATGCAGTTGTGGCTGCCATATTATAGAAAAGATGTGAATGTATTTGAGTGAGTGCAAAAGTGATTTACAAGATTGGTTCCAGAAATGAAAAACTTCAATTATAAAGACAGATTGAAGAAGTTGGACTGTTCTCCCTGGGGAGAAAGCAGCTGAGAGGCTTTCAAACTCATGACTGGGTCGGATGAGTAGAAAGGGAGGGCATTTCCTGCTCATAAAAGGGAAAAAAAAAAGTTCGAGGGGGAATACATTTAAAGAGACGTGTAAATGAAGCAAGTGTGATGTAAGAAAGAACCTTCTCATCACAGTGAGTACTAGGGTCTGGAATGCACTGCCTGGAAATCTGGAGGAGGCAGGTTCAATTAAGGCAGTCAGGAAGGCCTTGGGAGATTACCTGGATATACAAGATGTGCAGGGATTTATGGAAAAGGTAGCAGATTGGCACTAGGTAATAGAACTAGTGAGACACGATCAGCCAGATGGCCTGCTTCGCACCATAACATTCTGTGATTCCTGACAGCACAATGATAGGGGTGCTTGAACTCTCCTGACCTGGGCATTAACTTCAATGGAAAACCAAGCCAGTGTGTGCATTAAATCTGATGCTACACTCCAGAAGGTGTTCCTGCAAATCAAAAACAGAGGACCTGGATAGGAATTCTTGCATTTTATTACTGAAAGAGCAGATGTAGAGAGGGTTGACTAAGTTCGGCCATGATGCCACACGCATTGAAGCTGATCACTGTTGCCCTGACTACTATAGAGCAGGGGTCAAAGCTGGGCTCTTCTGGGCCTGTACAGTTCAGCAATAGGCTGATAGATGCAGGTACCCATTACATTTCCCAACCAAATGGAACATTTCTGCAGTGATCAGGTAGATCAAAATGCAAAGGTCAGGCTACATCACACTGTTACTCCAAGTCTAGCTGAATTCCCTCCAAATGAAAAAAATAAGCTGTTTTCTAATTTTAAATTTCAAATGACACTCCAGATTGAAGAGTGCTATAAATTGAGTACCATTATTAACTGAACATAGCCTGGAATTTCATTACCTCAGCAAGCAGGATCCTGCGGAAGGCGTTTGCAATCGCAGCATCAATTCCAACCATGTCAAACTCTAGCGTATCTTCCTCCAGCCGAATAATATCAATCCTGAAATTCTAAGAGAGAGGCAAAATTCACAGGGAGGTCAGACGGTATTCCACTCCTTGGTTGTTATGTTGCTATTTCAAAGCAGGATGCAGGAGCCAGTCTGTCTTCAGCAACCGTTTATTTGTATTTCATAGTTTATTTGCCCTCTGTCCTTCCTAGCCAACGCTCCTTGCTGTGGAAAACAAGCCTTTCGTTTTGTGCGACCCCTCCGCCAAATCACCCTTTTGACAAATTAAATAATGAACAAGCATGACCCACTGGGGCAGTGCAACAACAAAAAGAAAATTAGATGGAGGGGATGGGGAGAAACGGAGGGGATGGGGAGAAACAGAGGAAGGGGACAAAATTCAAATGGATTTGGAAGGGGAAATTATGCGGCCCAGCTCTCCCGTGCCCAGGAAAACTAGTGCCATTTGTTTTTAAAAAATCAATTATTCAGGAATGTTATGACACAGCTCTGGATCAGGCAGGGCTTGAAATTTGCCCCAGCTAAACAAGCTACAATATTATTTCTGCAGCATGTGCCGGTTCACTCTACAGTATTGTCAGTCAGCAAAGATGTTCTTCATGAATTACACTGTTTCAGGAGAGTCAAATACTTATTATTCTTACAGTCATACAGATATACAGCACAGAAACAGACCCTTTGGTCCAACTCTTCCATGCTGACCAGATATCCTAAATTAATCTTTTCCATTTGCCAGCTCTTAGCCCATATTCCTCCAAACCCTTCCTATTCATATACCCATCAAGATGCCTTTTAAATGCTGTAATTGTACCAGCCTCCACCACTTCCTCTACCAGCTCATTCCATACATGCACCACCCTCTGCATGAACAAGTTTAACCCTTAGGAACTTTCTAAATCTTTCCCCTCTCATTCAAAACCTATGACCTCTTGCTCTGGACTCCCCCATGGCAGGAAAAAAAACTTTGTCTGTTTACCCTAACCCCTCACGATTTTATAAACCTTGGGGGCAGCACGGTGGCTTAGTGGTTAGCACTGCAGTTTCACGGTGCTCGGGACCTGGGTTCAATCCCAGCCTTGGGCAACTGTCTGTGTGGAGTTTGCACATTCTCCCCGTGTCTATGTGGGTTTCCTCCAGGTGCTCCAGTTTCCTCCCACAGTCCAAAGATGTGCAAGTCAGGTAGATTGGCCACGATAAATTACCCATAGTGTTAGGTGCATTAGTCAGAAGGAAATGAGTTTGGGTGGGTTGCTCTTCAGAGGGCCTAAGGGCCTGTTTCCACACGGTGGGGAATCTAATCTCACCTCGATAAGGGCAGCCCTCAGTCTTCGACGCTCCAGGGAAAACAGCCCAGCCTATTCAGCCTCTTCCTGTAGCTCAAAGCCTCAACCATGGCAACATCCTTGTAAATCTTTTCTGAACCCTTTCAAGTTTCACAACATCCTTCCGACAGGAGGGAGACCAGAACTGCATGCAATATTCTAAAAGTAGCCTAACCAACACGCTGTACAGCCGCAACATTACCTCCCAACGTGAAGACTTAATGCTCTGACCAATAAAAGACAGCATACTAAATGCCTTCTTCACTACCCTATACTGTATATCTGCAATTCCACTTTCAAAGAACCACGAACCTGCACTCCAAGGTTTATTTGTTCAGCAACACTCCTTAGGACCTTACCATTACGTGTATAAGTCCCACCATGATTTGCCTTTCCAAAATGCAGCACCTCACATTTATCTAAATTAAACTCCATCTGCCACTCCTTGGCCCACTGGCCCATCTGAGGTAACCTTCGCTGTCTGTTACACCTCCACTCTTGGTGTCATTTGCAAACTTACTAACTATACCTCCTATTTTCATATCCAAATCATTTATATAAATGATGAAAAGCAGTGGACCCAGCACTGGTCCTTTTAGCACACCACTGGTCGCAGGTAACCAATTTGAACATCAATCCTCCACCACCACCCTCTATCTTCTGCCTTCAAGCCAACTCTGTATCCAAATGGCTAGTCCTCCCTCTATTCCATGCAATCTAAACTTGCTCTTCAAGTTGCAGTGTTCCTGGAGTCTTCAGATTACAAGCAGGAGCTCAGTACACTCTAAACATCTCCTGTCTGCCTGCAGCTTGTGTAATTTTATTATTTGGGGTAAATGCACCACACACTAGTTTGGGATTTCACAAAGACCTGAGAACTCTTTCAATTAATACAAAGCAGTTCTGAACCATGAAGAAAAACGTTTGGACATCTGTCTTGTCAGACACAAGCTTAAGCAGTGTTTGCACTTTGCTATCAAAGAATGTCAGCCTAAGATACTTTCCTTCTGAACACAGTTCAAAGGCCTGGAATCAGAAGAATGAACGATGGGCTAATTTCAGTGACAGCAAGAACATTTTTGGACTTAATTAGGGCTTTTTTAGGAGGCTGTTTCCTCTGCCTTGAACTTGGAAAGCCTTAGGTAAGTGATAGGTGATTAGGATCAATACAAGGAGAAACGTCTTCTAAAGTTTGTGAACCTTTAGAATTCTCTACACCAGAGAGCTGCAGATGATCAGTCAATGAGAATATTCATCAAGGCAAATAGATTTTTGGGTATAAGCTGACTTGTTGATAAGGCTGGAACTTGGAATTCAGTCTTGCTACAACTAAATGGTGAGAAATCTAGAGGCTTCCTGTGGCCTACTTACATTCTCATCAAAACTGTGAATGCTTCCACCTCCCCAGCCACTGATATGCATGACTACTTCAGAGAAATGCCATTTTGATTTTTTTTAAGCTTTCAGCCATAAGTTGCTTGACAGTGCAAGTTAACCCGGCCACTGAGTAGACATAACGAGCATTAAGAATGGACAGCCGCAAATGAATCTATCAGTAGCGCAGGACCACTTGCAACGAAACATATAAAGTTATGGAGGGAATAGATAAGATAGACATAAAGATAATGTTTCCACTGGCAGATGAAACTAGGACAAGAGGGCACAGCCTCAAAATTAGGGGGAGCAGATTTACGACTGAATTGAAAAGGAATCCAGAGGGTTGTGAATCTATGGAATTCCCTGCCCAGTGAAGTGTTTGACGCTACTTCAGGAAATGTTTTTAAAGCTAAGATAGATTTTATTTGAACAATGAAGGAATTAAGGGATACTGTGAAAGGGTGGGTAAGTGGAGCTGAGGCCATGAAAAGATCAGCCATGATCTTATTGTGTGGCTGAGCAGGTTCGAAGGGCTAGATGGCCTACTCCTGCTCCGAGTTCTAATGTTTATGCATTCAAGTCAACTGACAAGTTGGGTAGCTCAGTGGTTAGCACTGCTGCCTCACAGAGCCAGGGACTCAGGTTTGATTCCATCCTCAAGCGACTGTCTGTGTGGTGTTTGCACATTCTCCCGTGTCTGTGTGGGTTTACGGAGGGTGTTCTGCTTTCCTCCTACAATCCAAAGATGTGCAGGTTAGGTGGATTAGTCACGGGCAATGCAGAGAAATGGTAGGAGAATTGGTCTGGGTGGGATGCTCTTCAGAAGATTGGTATGGACTTGTTGGGTTGAATGGCCTGTTTCCACACTGTGAGGATTCTATGTCCCATGAATCCTTCCATCACCATAAATCTGTGCTCCCTACTCAGAGGTCTTCCCTGTCCACTCTAACCAAGATTTAGTACAGCTTGATTAAATCAGCCTTCAGCCTTCTCTGTTCTAAGGAAAACAACCCTAGCCTATCCAATAATTTTTCAGAGCTGCAATTTTCAAGGTCGGTCAACATTCTTGTTGAATTCCTCTGTACTTTCACTAAAGCAATTATGTCCTTCATCTCATTTAGTAACCAGAACTGCACACAGAACTCCAGCTGTTGTCCAACCACTATCTTACATAGTGGTTATAGCATGACATTCCTGGTTTTTATTTTTACCTTGTCTGTGGAACTCCATGCTCAGTGAAGTAGTCATTGAATGTTTTTACAGCTAATATAGATAGTTTTTAACCAATAAAGGAATGAAGGGTTGTGGTGAGAGGGTGGGCAAGTGGAGCTGAGGCCACAAAAAGATCAGCCATGATGTAATTGTATGGCAGAGCAGGCTCGAGGGGCCAGATGGTCTACTCCTGCTCCCTTTTCTGATGTTCTTATCTTATGTGGCTAATCTGCCTCCTTCACAGACCAATGGCTAGGCACTCTAAGGTCTGCCTATTGCTTCTACCCCACTCAATACCTCCTGTTGCTCGTCACTCCCCCAAAACATTCCATTAAGTTGGTAAAACACTGACCTTCCTGAACAAAATAATGACTATCCCTGACTAATCCTTCTCCTTACCAAGTAACAGTTAATCCCCTTTCTCAACAATAATTCTCATAATTTTCCAGGTGCAGATTCCTTCCAACCAGCCGATAATTATTTGACCAATCTCTCAACCCCTCTCTGAACGGTGGCAGTGTGTTCACAGATTCCAATCCTCTGATACCTCTCTTGTATCTAGCGAGGTTTCAAAAATGATCTTCACAGCTTCCACTGTTTTCTTCCTGGCATCAGTTCAATGGCCCCAGGCCACCAATTAGACAATTCTGGTGATTTATCCATCTTCAAGGAGGTCAGGCCCTCCAGTATTTATGATCTAATTATGATTAATTTCTCTAATTATGCACACTCCCTCTTTTCAATTGTATCATCCCATTCTTTGCTGCCAGACCTGCTGATTGTTTCCAGCAATTTGTTTTCGTTTCTGATTTTCGGCATCTGCAGTTCTTTTGGTATTTTTTATTTGGAGAAAGGTGGGTTGATTCTGATGAGCTGGCAGGGACTCCTAAACGGGGAATCATTCTTTAACTAACTTTGGAAATTTTTGAAGAGATAACAGGATCGTTGAGGGTAACACAGTTGATTTTGTACACATGGACTTTCAAAAGGTGTTTGATGCAACAGATATCGGGTGCGAAATAAAAAGGTCAATAGCAGCATTGATACAAAATTCGTCAAGTGATAGGAATGATGGGTCAATGTATCATTTTGGGGCTAGAGGAAGGTTTGTAGTGGAGTTCCCCAGGGGTTGTGATTGGGACCCTTGATTTTCCTGATAGATATTAATATCTGAATCTTTGCATACAGGGGACAATTTCCAAGTTGGGGAATGACACAAAATGTGCAAGAAATCTAAACTATGAGGAGGACAGTGCATAATTTGGTGGAGTGTGCAGATAGGTGCAGGTGAGTTTCAATGCAGAGAAGTGTGGGGTGATGCACTTGATCAGTAGAACATGGAAAGATAACATAAAATAGGGGGTACTATGCTAAAGGAGGTGGAAAAGCAACAGAACCTGGGTGTGATGTGCACAGATCATTGGAAGTGGCAGGACAGGTAGAGACACAAGTATATATTATGATTGGCTTTATTAATAGGGGCATAGAGTATAACAGCAAGAACGTGATGGTGAACATGTGTAAGACCAGTAAGACCTCGGCTGGAATACTGTGTTCAGTTCCAGGTGCCACATTGTAGGAAGGACGTGAATGCACTGGGGAAGCAGTTTAGAAGACTGATTCCCAGGGTGAGGAACTTCAGTTATGAAGACAGATTGATGAAGTTTGACTGCTCTCCTTGGAGAGAAGGCAGATTAGAGGAGATCTGATTGAGGTTTTCAAAATCAGGAGTGCGCTGGGTAGAGTATAGAGAGAAAAATCGTTCCTGCCCAGAAAAGGAACAAGAACAAGGCGGCACAGATTAAGCTGACCTTCAGAAGAAGCAAGGCTGACGTAAGCAAGAACATTTTTCAAAACTTGCGCCCACACCTCCCCCCTCACTTCCCTCCAAGGGATCCTTCCATATCCGTCAGAAATTCACCTGCACCTCCACACACATCATTTACTGCATCCACTGCACCCAATGTGGCCTTCTCTATGTTGGGGAGACAGGCCGCCTACTTGCGGAATGTTTCAGAGAACACCTCTGGGACACCCGCACCAACCAACCCAACCACCCTGTGAATGAACACTTTAACTCCCCCTCCCACTCCACCAAGGACATGCAGGTCCTTGGCCTCCTCCATCGCCAGACCATGGCAACACGACGCCTGGAGGAAGAGCGCCTCATCTTCCCCCTAGGAACCCTCCAACCACAAGGGATGAATGCAGATTTCTCCAGCTTCCTCATTTCCCCTCCCCCTACCTTTTCTCAGTCCCAACCCTCGGACTCAGCACCGCCTTCTTGACCTGCAATCTTCTTCCTGACCTCTCCGCCCCCAACCCTTCTCCAGCCTATCACCCTCACCTTAACCTCCTTCCACCTATCGTATTCCCAACACTCCTCCCCCAAGTCCCTCCTCCCGACCTTTTATCTTAGCCTGCTTGGCACACCCTCCTCATTCCTGAAGATGGGCTTATGCCCAAAACGTCGATTCTCCTGTTCCTTTGATGCTGCCTGACCTGCTGCGCTTTTCCAGCAACACATTTTTAAGCATTTTTCAAATGGTGTGTAGCTAGGGTCTGGAATGCACCGCCTGCAAGCATGGTGCAGAAAGGTTCAACTGTAGCATTCAAAGGGTGATGGCTATTTATGTGATTTAAAAAATAATGTGCCAAAGTATGGGGAAGAAAATAGGAGACTGGCACAAGGTAATGATTTCCATTTAGTAAGCTGGCACAGGCACATTTGGCTGAATGGTCTCCTTTTGCACTGGGCCAATTCTGGGAAGCTGTGAAATAGGGATGGACAAATCAAGCACAGCATGCAATTGGCCTTCTTGATTATAAGCTGCATCTGCATACGACCCTTTTCGGACTTGTGTACGACAACACCTAGATCGCTCTGCACCAAGAAACTTTGTGATTGCTCTCCATATAAGAACTACACTGTTTCTTCAGTCTTCCTGCCAAAATGAACAACTTTCCCATATTACTCTCCATCATTAGATTTCTGACTATTCACTCAACCCACTTGCAACTTCCTTATGTCACATGCTTTCCTACCTGCCTTGGTGTTACCTGAAAATTTAGCCACATCTTTATTTCCTTCCTGTATGTCACTGATTAATATTGTTAAAAAGTTGACATCCCTACTCATCACTCTCCTGCCAGACAAAGAAAATTAATGCACACACTCTGTTTTCTACCTGCCAGCCAATCTTCCATCCATGTTGATACACCCCAACCACCCACCAAACTACCACCACCACACCATAAACTTATATTTTCTGCAAAAAAATTTGATGTAACACCTTATCAAATACCTTCTGGAACATACAATATGTCTACTTTATTCACACAATATTTACTCCTTAAAAGAGCGTCAATAGATTGGTTAATATGAATTTTCTTTTATGAAACCATGCTCACTGTTCCTGATTGTCTTGAATATTTCTAAATACACAGCCATACCTCTTTAATGATCGATTCTAACAACTTCTCCATGATGGCTATCAAGCTAACTGGCCAATAGTTTACTGCCTCTTCTCTCCTTCAACAGAGGGGTCTATAGTTGCTACTTTCCAGTTTGGTGGAAACTTTTCAGAATTTAATGAATCTTGGAAAATTAACATCAATCCATATATTACTTGATAAGAAATTGCTGTTAAGGACTTTCTATAAATTATTATACATTAGAAAAGTTTATTATTAAGCATCAGAAATAAGTGAAGTCAGGAGCAATATAATAAAGTAATGCAAGTTACCCAAAGGGAAGGAGAGTGAAGTTACCATCAGTTTAAGACTAAGGCGAGGTACAACAGAGGAGCTCAGTCCTGTGTGTTGCACAACCTGCCATACATGGGAAATCTTAGACATTCTTGGCAGCCTGGATGACCACATCTGCAGGAAATCCCATTGGTATGATCAAACTGACTGCCAGGTTTTGGAATACGAGGGTCAGCTGGAGGCACTGCAGTACATCTGCGAGACAGTTATACGGTTAGCACCTTTTTTAGACACGGTCGCCCCCATGGCTTAATAACATGCAGTTACAAAGGAATGCATGACCATTCGTCAGGAGGAGGGAGGCAGGTAGCGAGTCAGGAAAGCCTGAGTGAATCTCACTTGAACAGATTTCCTGTTTTAGAAAAATGGCAAGGGTAACAGTCCAACTGGAGACTGCAGCCAGAACCTAGCTTCTCAAGTGGGAATTAGAAAAAGATAGAGAAAACTAGGAGGGGGAGATTCAATAGTGAAAAGTTCAGTAAGGCATTTCTGTAGCCATATTACTCTAGGATTGTGTGTTGTCTCCCTGGATCTTGTAGGATATTCTCAAAGGAAGGGACAAACAGTTAGTCATCATGGCGCACACTGGGGCCAATGACATGGGTAGAAAGAGGAATGAGGTCCTGCAACAAGAAATTAGGGAGCTAGGTAGCAGATCAAAGTTTACTCTCAAATACTCTTGGTGCCACATGCTGAGTGTAGGAATTGGTGGATAGAACAGATGAATGTGTGGCTGAAGAGTTGGAGGAGGAAGACTCAGATCCGTGTATCACTGGTTTCATTTTTGGGGAAGGTGAGACCTGCACAAGTCCAACAGATTGCACCCAAAACAAGGACAGGACAAACACCCTTGTGGGGAGGTTTGCTTGTGCAATTGGTGAGGATTTAAACTAATTTGGCAGCAGGGGTGGGATGCAGAGTGGAGATACACAGATATATACAGAAAGCACCAAGTCATTCTGGAAGGCAGTACAAATATAGTCAAGTTAAAGCAAAAGAAACGGATTGATTTTAAGTGCTGCGAGGTTATGCTGCAGCTCTATAAAACCCTGGTCAGACCACGCTTGGAATGTTGTGTTCAGTTCTGGTCACCTCATTATAGGATGTGGAAGTTTTAGAGAGAGTGCAGAGGAGATTTACCAGGATGCAGCCTGGACTGGAGTACATGTCTTATGAAGAAAAGTTGTGAGGGAGCTAGAGCTTTTCTCATTGGAGTGAAGGAGGATGAGAGGTGACTTGATAGAGGTGTACAAGATGATTAGAGGAACTGATACAGTGGATAGCCAGAGACTTTTTCCCAGGGTAGAAATAGCTATCACGAGGGGGCATAATTTTAAGGTGATTGGAGGAAGGTTTAAGGGAGATGTCAGAGGCAGGTTCTTTACACAGTGTGGTGGGTATGTGGAATGCACTACCAGCAGTGGTCATACATACATTAGGGACATTTAAGTGAGTCTTGGATAGGCACATGGATGATAATAAAATGTAGGGCATGCAGATAAGTTTGATCTGAGAGTAGGATAAAAGGTCAGCACAACATCGAGGGCTGAAGGGTCTGTACTATTCGATATTCTAAAATATGGCAAGTTAGCTAGAATTTATTTTAGGAGAAAGTGAGGATTGCAGATGCTGGAGATCATAGTCAAAAAAAATATGGTGCTGAAAAAGCACAGCACGTCAGGGAACATCTGAGGAGCACAAGAATCAATGTCTTGGGCATAAACCCTTCATCAGGAATGGGGGGAGCTGAGAGATAAATAGGAGGGTGGGGGTGGGAGTGAGGTAGCGGAAAGGTGATAAGTAGATGCAGATGGTGTGATGGTGATAGGTCAGAGGGAAGGGTGGATTGGATAAGTGGGAAGGACGTTGGACAGGTAGGACAGTTCAAGATGGCAGTGCCAAGTTGGAAGGTTGAATCTTGGATGAGGTGGGGGGAGGAGAGATGAGGTGACTGGTGAAGTCAACAGTGATGCCATGTAGTTGAAGGGTCCCAAGGTGAAAGATGATATGTTCTTCTCCAGGCATCAGGTAGTTTGGATTTGGCAGCGGAGGCAGCCCAGGACTTGCATGCCCTTTGCAGAGTGAGGGGGGGGAAGTTGAAGTGGTCAGCCACAGGGCGGTGGGGTTGTTTGGTTTGTGTCCCAGAGATGTTCTCTGAACCATTCCACAAATTGGCGTCCTGTCTCCCCAGTGCAGAGACCACCAAGTCGAGAGCAATGGACACAATAGATGAGGTGTTTGGATGTACAGGAAAATCTCTGCCGGATGTAGAAGGATCCTTGGGGTCTTGGGTGGAGGTATGGGTGCAGGTTTTGGGGTGGCAAGGGGAAGGTGCCAGGATTGGGAGGGAGGGTTGTGGGAGCGTGAACCTAACAAGGGAGTCAGAGACAGAGTGGCTTGTCTCTACGGAAGGCCAATAGAGGTGGGGAGGGAAATATATGTCTGGTGGTGGGGTCTGATTGTAATTGGTGGAAATGGCAGAGGATAATGCATCGCATCCAGAATTAGTGGGGTGGAAGGTAAGGACCAAGGGGGTTCTATCTTGGTTGTGGTTGGAGGGGTGGGGTTCAAAGGCAGTGGTGCCGGAAGTGGAGGAGATGTGCCAGAGGGCATTGTTGATCATGCGAATTTATTTTAGTGCAAGGAATCTAAAGAGTAAGGCAGATGAGCTGAGGGTGTTGTTTAATGCATGACATTTGCTATTATAGAGACATGGTTGAAGGAGGGACAAGAATGGTAGCTCAATATTTCAAGGTTTGGAACATTTAGGTGAGATTTTTATTGAACGGGGTTGTTTTTGTCCACAGATGGGGCAGCATAGTGATTAGCACTGCTGCATCACAGTGCCAGGCACCCAGGTTCAATTCCTGCCTCGGGTGACTGTCTGTGCAGAGTTTGCACATTCTCCCCAAGTCTGCATGGGTTTCCTCTAGGTGCTCTGGTTTCCTCCCACAATCCAAAGATGTGCAGGTCAGGTGAACTGGCCACACTAAATTACCCATAGTGTTAGGTGCATGTGTCAGGGGTTAACATAGGGTAGGGGAATGAGTCTGGGTGTGTTACACTTCAGAGAGTCAGTGTGGACTTGTTGGGGCAAAGGGCCTGTTTCCATACTACAGGGAATTTAAACTAATCTAACCTAGATCATTGAAGACAACATAATAGATAAGGTGGTAAAGAAAACTTTAGGGATCCTGTCTTTATTAATCAAGGCATTGAAAACGAGCAAGTAATGTACGATCAAGCTATATGCTAATTAAGTCACAACTGGAGTGATATGCAGTTCTGGAAAAGCACAGCAGGTCAGGTAGCATCCGAGCAGCAGGAGAATTGACACTTTGGGCAAAAGCCCCTCATCAGGAATGAGAGAATTCCTGATGAAGGCCTTCTGCCCGAAGCACAGACTCTCGACTCTGATCTCCAGCATCTGCAGTCCTCAATTTCTCCTATCTGATATGCAGTTCTGGTTGTCACAATTTAGGAAGGCTATGGATTGCACTGGAAAGGCTGCAGTACAGATTCACTAGGGTGCTGCTGGCCTGAAGCAAATCAGCTCCGGAGACCGGCTAGAAAGGCTGGGGTTATGTTCCAATGAGCGAAGAGAGCGACTTTTGCAACCTTTACAGTGGAAGAGCGGAGCAAAAGCTTTGATCACTTCATTCCCCCCTTTCATTTGAGCGCTGGTCACTAACTAAATCCCGTGGGCAGAATGAAACGAGAAGAGCTGGGTGAGGGTGGGGAATAGGAGTATACGAGCATTATCCCCAGTGGATGAACGGAGCGGAGCAGTGGTCCTTCAGCCGGGCGTGTTTGCAGAGTGACACCGTTCAGCTGCTCCCTGTTTGTCCTGTACCTCCTCAAACCGCTGCTGGTCCCACGAGTCGTCGTAGCCGGGGTAATTCCCTGGGAAATCAGTGGTATGTACCTGGAACAGAAAACCAGTCAACGTTAAATCTCGCCGACTCACCCTCGGACATTCTCCTCAACAGCCTCCCGCCCAACACTCACATTCTGGACCCCAAATTCCTTCAGAACCACACGGTTCCGAATCAGATCAATCCGCTCCCGTGCGGCAGCCATGACACACGTTGGGGCTGACCTTCGCCCCGCCCCCCCCGACCTACGCAGCCATTTCCGCCGGAAGCAGCCCGCTGTCGCGTTGCCTCGCCGTCCACGTCGCCGCGCGCCGCTTTTCCGGTTCGTGGGCCGTCCAACATGGCGGCGGGGGGAGCAGGAAAGAGCAACGAATGGGGGGCGTTCGAGGTAAAACCGTCAGCGGCGCCGGCAGTTGGGGAAGGGCTGACCTCACGCCCAGCCTCCGCTCACCCCAGCCCCGTGTTGACCAGTGAGTCGTACAACACGGGGACACACTCCTTGGTCCAACTCCAGACATCCCAATCTGACCAAGTGCTGACAACAACAGAGTGCTGGGAATCACGGGGAGGGAGCAAACTAACGTTTTAATGACTCTTCGTCAGTGCTAACGTGGAGGGAGGGGGGTCAGCATTTATGCAATAGAGGGGGTTCTGAGTGTGGAGTGCTGGGGGAGGAAGGGTGCAGGTTAAGTGATCAGATTGTGACAGTGGCAGAACATTGGTGTGTCTAACTGCCAAAGTAGAAAGAGCAGACAGTCCCAATGGGTGGGGGAAGGGAGAGAGGACATGGTGACACAGAATGCAACAAGTAAAGTGAAACGAAAGGGAATAAGTGGGAGTCAGTTCACAACCTAATGTTAAAGTCCACATGGTTGTACAGTGCCTAGTCTGAACATGAAATGTTGTTCCTTCAGTTTGTGCTGTGATACCCTGGAGCATGCAGCATGTCGAGGACAGACAAGTGGGAATCCGAGCGGGATGCTGTGTTAAAAATGACTGGCTACGGGAAGGTCGCGATCATGCTTGCACGCAGACCGGAGGTGTTCCTCAAAGCAATCACCTAGTCTGCATTTTAGTTTCTCCAATGTCGAGTAGGCCACATTGGGTGCAACGAATACAATACACAAGATTGGAGGAGGTACAGGTGAAATGCTGCTTCACCTGGAAAGAATGTTTAGGTGAGAAGGTGAAGGGGCAGGTTGCAACTTCTGTGGTTATATGGGAGGTGCTGTGATGGGTGTGGGGAAATTGTGATCTCCAGCATTTGTTGTTTCAGTACAGATTCCAGCGTCCACAGTAATTTGTTCCTAACTCTGACCTACATCCATTTGCCAGCATTTGGCCCATATCCCTCCAAATCCTTCCTTATCACATACCAATCTGATGTTGTTTAAATGTTGTAATGTATCAGCCTCCACCACTTCCTTTGACAACAGGTTCCTAACATGCACCATCCTCTTCATGAAATAGTTACCTTTCAGGTCTTTTTAAAATCTTTCCCCTCTCGCCTTAAACCTATGTTCTGTAGTTTTAGACGCCCCACCTGAGGAAAACGACCTTGGTTATACAACCTATCTATACCCCACATGATTGTATAAACTTCTATAAATTTGTCCCACCCCAGTGCCTCCCACACTCCAGGGTAAAAAGTCCAAGCTTATTCAGCGTCTTCCTATAACTCAAACCCTCCAGTCCTGGTAACATACTTGTAAATCTTTTCTCTCTCACACTCAACCTCTTGTTTCCCCCTTATTGCTCTCTTGTCTGTTTTTAGCTCATTTCATCATTAATTTCCATCCACTTAAACTTTGCATGTAATCTCTAGGCCAGCAGCTCAGCAGTGATTGACATGGAGAATATGGACGACACATCTGGTTCAAGTTTTGAGGATATGGGAGAGATGCATCAGGAACTGAAAGAGGAAGATGACGTTGGTGAGGAACCTGCACCAACAGAAGATGATGACAGTGCCTTCCTTGGTATGAGGGGGCTAAAAGGCCAGTTGGGCCGTGATGTAGCAGATCAGGTATGGATGAAGGTTTTGTCTTCCTGACGTCTAATGTTTTCACAAAAAGTGAAGTTCCCTTGTGATGTCTTTTTCCTGTTGAAATCACATCACATTATTTGAATCTGGTTCTAATTATTAACGGCCTAGTGTACCACTCAATTTGCAAGCAATTAGGTACGGCAATGAATACTGACCTCGGTAATGCCTACATCCCATCAAAGGATAAAGAAAAAAGTCATTTTTATGTTGAGATTCTTCATACAGGCAACCTTTTTCCTTGTTTTTGTTCTCAACTTGCCTGTTTAGATTTTTCATGGCCTACATATGATACTAATCCTGTATTCCACCCATCGATAGTAGAAACATTTCCTCTAAAGGTGTGCATCTGTCAGGTGTTTTTGTGCATGCTGATTGGCATGCCATGCGATGACTACTGTTCGTAGAAATGCTGCTGTGTATGGACCTCAGAGGCTTGTATCAGCAGAAAAATAAATACAGAGAATGTTAGTGAGCAGTCACTGTTCTACTAGTTCACCCTTGGAAAGATTGAAGCCATTCTTCTTTGCTCATCCCACTAAAATGTGTTTCTCTTAGGCTAGTGAATCAGACCATTTGTGACCTCTGCATCTTGGTGAATCTCTAAACCACACATCCTGCACATCACAAAGACTATCTCAAAAATCCTGCCCACCACTGGTTGCATTCGTTAATTGTCAATTGCCCAAAAGTCAAAAATTATGAACAACAATCTCCAAATCATATTTTTTTTAAAGAGGAGTCTCAATCTCTGCACTTATCTCAGTTCCTCTCATTAGGCCTTTACTGTGCCCATTTTCCTAGCCCTTTGCCATTTAAACTCCCCTGCCCTCCACCCTAACACACAATCTTCCCTTTTGTTGTTTTTCCCCTTTTCACTGTCTCAAGACTAATTATTTTCCGAAATGTGAGTTCTGATGAAAGTCATGTATCTGAAATTCTAATGCTGTTTTTCTCTCTTCACAGATATCACTTGACCTATTGAGTGTTTCCATCATTTTCTGATTAATTCTCAACAAATGTATTGTGATTTTGGCTATGTTCTATTTAGTTGCTTCATGACATAGTCATCTCTTAAATGGTCTGCCTTCTCTCAGTTTGGATTTTCTTTTGTAGGTGTGGCAGGCAGGCAAGAGGCAGGCATCAAAAGCTTTCAATCTGTATGGTAATATTGATATTCTCAGACCATACTTTGATGTTGAGCCTATCCAAGTTAGGAACAGGTATGTACTCCTCCCTTGTACTTTTTACAAACTTAATGGATTAATAAGAAAAAAGGTGAGATGGAACATGAAAATTGTAATAGAGGTGCAAGCTATTCAACTCAAACCAGCCTGTTAATCTTTACCACCCTAATAATCCTTGGTCTTAATTCTGTTTGCCAGTTCTGTTCAATCTCTTTACCCTTCTTTTATTGCAACCCCCTTTTTTTAGAAATTATTTTTATTGTAAAATCTTTCTTGGCGAAATTATAAAATTACAAAAATATAACAACAAAAACAACAACAATAAACCAACTACTGTACTACTCTACAAAAGAACTCACAACAACTCTCAGTACACATCAATAAATAAATAATGCCACTCAGTGTAACAAGACCTCAGCTCTCAACCTTCCAGAGCATTAATTATTAAACCCATGTTTGCTATAAATTCTTCCTCTCAGGACATTAGGCTTACTAAACCTAACCACCATGGCCAGACAAAAGCCCTAATTAAAATGGCAGACAGATCTGCTTCCAAATAATTCAAAAAGGGCTGCCATGTCTTATAAAAATTGTTTGTTTTCTACTGCACCATATTTATAAGGAAGTTCAAAGGAATGTGTTCCATAATTAACTTATGTCACCCCAACAGACCCGGGGGGGGTTCTCAGACACCCAGCACATCAGAATGTTCTTCCTTGCACAAAAAGTGAGGATGCTAAAAAGCTTTCTCCCATGCACATCAAAGGGAGATAAATTCGGCAAACTGAGGAGAAGAGAAACCAGATCCATTTGACTTCAGTCACCTTGACCCTCTCTATGACTCCTGCCACAGTACCCCAGTGTGTACAGAGCCTGTGGCAGGACCACAAACAACGAATGAGGGTACCCGTATTTATTTTACATTTGGGGCAAATTAAAGATGCTTAAATTTTGCAAGACGATCTGGGGCCAGATGAGCTATATGAAAAATCTTTGACTGCATAACATGGGCCCTCTTACATATCAAAATCTTCCTCGAATTCTCACAAATGTCCTCCCAAGTTTCCAGAGTGATCTGCACCCCTAACTCTCTCTCCCAACCTCCGTAATCGCTCAGTGTCACCCGAGGTACCTCCCCCCAACAAATGAAGAGAGTACTCACTGAAGGAGTGCTCTTAGCCTGAAGCACCCTCTTTTCTGTATCAGATCTAAAACTCTCAGTCAGAAGCATAGTCTCTTTTTGAATAAAGTCCCAGATCTGAAAAAAATGGAAGAGTCCCTGCTCGATAATCCACACTTACAAATTATTTGATCAAATGACATTAACATTTCATCTTCAAACAGCTCACTTAAACAACAGACTCCCCTATCCATCCAGGACTTAAACCTGGCATTTCAAAGATGGGTGTATGGGAAGATGGTTTAGACATTTTACCCTCCATGTGTCTCATTGCCATCCACACTTTGACAGTATTAATAACTATCGGATTGCGGCAATGTTCCATAACTATCCTCATGTTGTCCAGAAACAACAGGTTAATAAGAGGACACTTGCCCTGGGAGGCCTCAATATCCAATCATATTGACGCCGAGTCCTCACAGGCCCGATCTCTCACAAAAAGAAGAAAGGGAGCTCAATTGATATCTTCTGACATCCAGGAGATCCATTCCTCCCAACTACTGGGGCATTTGCAATTTCATAAGCTTGATGAATGGCGCTAAATAAAAGAACTAAACCAACCATTTAATTTCCGAAATGTTTGTCGAGGTAAAAGCAAGTGAAGCATCCGTAGAGGGTATAATAAGCGAGGAAGAACATTCATTTTAATAAGAGCAACTCGACATTGACATGATATTGGCAGGACCCCCCCCCCCATCTTTGAAGGTCTTGTTTAATCTTGTCAAACAAATGAACAAAATTAGCCTTGAATAACTGATCAAAATTTGAGGTAACAGAGAAGCTCAAATAAAGAAAGCCTCCATGTGCCCACTTAAAGGGGAACCCACGTTCAACGTCTGGTATTCTCCTAAGATCCTCCAGAGCCATAGCCACCAATTTTGAAAAATTGATATTCTAACCTGAGAAAAAGCCAAATGAAGTAATACATTGTATCAACTGGAATACAGGAAGAACTAGCCATTTGGATACAGAACTGGCTCAAAGGTAGAAGACAGAGGGTGGTGGTGGAGGGTTGTTTTTTAGAGTGGAGGCCTGTAAGCAGTGGAGTCCTCTATTTTTCGTCATTTAAATAAATGATTTTGATGCGAGCATAAGAGGAATAGTTAGTAAGTTTGCAGATGACACCAAAATTGGAGGTGTAGTGGACAGTGAAGAAGGTTATCTCAGATTACAACAGAATCTTGATCAAATGGGCCAATGGGCTGAGAAGTGGCAGATGGAGTTTAATTCAGATAAACGCGAGGTGCTGCAGTTTGGGAAAGCAAATCTTAACAGGACTTATACACTTAATGGTAAGGTCCTAGGGAGTGTTGCTGAATAAAGAGACTTGGAGTGCAGGTTCATAGCTCCTTGAAAGTGGAGTTGCAGTACGGGAGTTGGGAGGTCATGTTGCAGCTGTACAGGGCATTGGTGAGGCCACTGTTGGAATATTGCGTGCAATTCTGGTCTCCTTCCTATCGGAAAGTTGTTGTGAAACTTGAAAGGGTTCAGAAAAAATTTACAAGGATGTTGCCAGGGATGGAGGATTTGAGCTATAGGGAGAGGCTGAACAGGCTGTGGCTGTTTTCCCTGAAGTGTCGGAGGTTTACAAAATTATGAGGGGCATGGATAGGATAAATAGGCAAAGTCTTTTCCCTGGGGTGGGGGAGTCCAGAACTAGAGGGCATAGGTTTAGGGTGAGAGGGGAAAAATATAAAAGGGACCTAAGGGTCAACTTTTTCATGCAGAGAGTGGTGCATGTATGGAATGAGCTGCCAGTGGAAGTGGTGGAGGCTGGTACAATTGCAACATTTAAGAGGCATTTGGATGAGTATATGAATAGGAAGGGTTTGGAGGGATATGGGCCAGGTACTGGCAGGTGTGACTAGATTGGGATGGGATATCTGGTTGGCATGGATGGGTTGGACTGAAGAGTCTGTTTCCATGTTGTACATCTCTATGACTCTGTGGCTGGGGCACCAAAACTGCTGGGTTTGAAAGAAAAATGAGAAGATTATCCACATGTAATGTGATTTTATGCACCTTCAACCCTACCTTTGGGGAAGCTATATTAGGATCCCCACAAAAGGCCTCTGCCAGTGACTCAATCACCAATGTGAAGAGCAAAGGTGAGAGGGGACAGCCATCCTAACTGCCCCTACCAGTGTTAAAATTATCAGACCTTATACCATTCGTGAGAACCGCTACTGTAAAGGACCCTTACCCATCTAGTAAACATTTCACCCAGGCCAAACTGCTCCAGGGTATAAAAAAGATATGGCCATTACACCCAGTCAAATGCCTTCTCCGTGTCCAAGGAAACTACCAATCCTTGAACTGACCGTTGCTGGCACAATTCAATCTTGTTAAGCAGTCTCCTAACATTAGAAGATCTATGACCCTTTATAAAGCCCATCTGATCCTCCTTAATAATAGAGGGCAACACCCTTTCCAACCTCAATACTAGAGTCTTTCATAAAATTTTAGAATCAGTTTAAAAGTGAGATGGGTCTGTAAGAAGCACGGTGTACCAGGGTCTTCCCTTTCTTGAGGATAAGAGAAATATTAGCCTCTCTCAAGGGTGGCAGGAGGCAATCCCAACTATATGGTTAGTTATACATGTGTAGAGTCAGTCCTGACAGTATGTTTACAAATTCTTTATAAAACTCGCTGGGCAAGCCATCAAGGCCGGGTGCCTTTCCACTTTGAAGTTGCCTCACCGCTTCCTGTATGTCTTGGGCTGTTAACGGAGCACTAAGGAGAGATGCCTGGTCAGCAGACACACTAGGAAAATCCAAATTCATAAAAAAAAGGCTCCATCTTATCCCATCTGTCCTCTCAGCGTTCAGACTGATCAAGTTCAAAGTGAAACATCTGAAACGCCTCATTGATCTTTTTAGCATCGTAAGTAAGAATCCCATTCCCTCCCCTAACAAAAGCAATAGACTGGGAGACAGTCTTCTTCCTGACCAAATATGTCAAGTATTTACCTAGCCTATCACCATGCTCAAACAGCCTCTGCTCAGCAAAAAGAAGTTCCTCCCTTGCTGTATGCGTTAGCATGGAGTTTAAGGTGGATTGGAGAGCTGTGATCCATTGCAGTTTAGTCACTGATGGTCAACTGTAATATGCTGTCTCAGCTGCCTTCAGTTGTGCCTCAAGCAGATGTTGCAGCTCTCCCTTCTGTCACTTCTGGTTGGCAGAGTATGAGAGAATTATCCCTCTAGCGTGGGCCTTAGCAGTCTCCCAAAAGAATAGATGGATTACTAGCTGTACCTGAGTTGGTGACCAAAAAGCTTCAAATTCCTGAGAGAAGTATTCTACAAACTTCCTGTCCTTGAGGATAAAGGGATCCTTTCTCCAGTACCATAAGCACATTTCATCACCCTTAATTCTAACCATTAAATACACCACTGCGTGATCAGAGATGGCAATATTCCCAATCGAACAGGATACCACCAAATCTAACAAAACCGCAGAAGTTAGGAAATAATCAATCCTTGTGTGGTATTTATGGAAAAGAATGTAAAATCTCTGCCCATAGAGTGTAAACGTCTCTAAACGTCTACCAACCCCAGTTCTATACACCGATCACCCAATTGCTTAGATTGTGAAGAAAGCTTTTTTAGGGGATGGGCCTTTGGGCATTCTATCCAGCACAGGATCCATAAGGCAATTAAAGTTCCACCCCCTATAATAATATGCCATGATGCCAAGACCATCAGTCAGAAATTTAAGAGGGTGGGCCGGAGGACAGTAAATATTCAAAGTGCCATATTCTTTGCCTTAAGAATAACAAACTGACCACACTCATCTTTAACACAATATATTGAATTAAATGGAGAATCTTCCAGGCAAGTATTGCCACTCCTCTGCTCCTAGTACTACAAGATGAGACAAACATTCGATCAAACCTACCCTCCTGTTACTTAATGTTCCTTGTCATTAAGATGAGTCTCCTGTAACAGTGCAACATCTACCCTTTCTTTTCTAAGGCTCAACAACACCTTTTTTCTTTTAACTGGCGAATGAATCCCTCTGATAGTCCAGGTGCACCGTTTATAAGAATGCTGCTATCCAGGATCCCTTATAATCACATTTCACCTGCCAAAAGGAAGAATTTGTCTTACAGCACGCTGAGCATACTCAAAAGGAAACTCCTAGAGTCTACATACAAAAAAACCAATAAAAGTAAATAACTACAAAACACAAAGGCACTTATTGGGGGGCTCTACCCCTTGCCCACAGAGGACGCTTACATTTCCCACACACACCTCCATCCCTCCACCCCCCCCAAACCCAAGCAATGGAAGAAACCAAACAAAGGACATTGTAAACACACAGGTATAACAAAAACAGTGAGCACTCTGCCCAACCCTCACACTATATCACTACCACTCCAGCTCGGAAAGAAAAATAAAACCCACCAACAGCTGCTTTGGGAAAAGAGTGAAAGTGCAAGAAATAAAAGCAAGACAAAAAAAAACCCCAAACATTATTATCCATGTCCATAAATACATCTACATTATTTTAAAGTATCCAAGAAGGTTTTGGCTTGCTCCATGGAATGAAACAACAGCACAGTCTCCTCATAAGTAATACGTAGCACCGTTGGGTATCTCATCGATTATTGAATACTGAGATCCTTTAACTTTCTCTGAACCTCATCAAACGATTTCCTCTTAGGGATCACTGCAACAGAAAAGCCCTGAGAAAACATTATCTTAGTTCCCTGATAGGTCAGGGCCTGCGGATCATTCCCCAGCCTTCTAGAAGTTTCTATGATTCTCTGTTTGTCCCTGTAGCATTGAAATCTTATCAGAACTGGGCAGGGGCACTGACCCTGATTGGATCTGCGCACCGCAACCCGGTGAGCTCTATCAGCTTTCACCCAGTTCACCTCGGCATCCCAGCCAAGAAATTGTGGCAACCAGTCTTCAAAAAAACTTGCTGGCTGCCCACCTTTTACTCGCTCTGGCAGGCCAATGACCCGGATATTTTTCCTCCTACCTCTATTTTCCAGGTCATTGACTGACTCAGTCTGGACCTAAACCCGTTTCTCAAGGGCCTGGATCTGCTCTGCCGAGGACTCAACCTCTGTCTCCAATGCCGTGGTCCATCGCTGAACCTCTTCAACTCACTTCCTGAGCCCTTCCAACTCCTGCTCATGCTTTTGCAGCATAGTTGAGCTAGGCTCCAGTTGATTATGAGTCTTCCCACATCTCCTGGATCAGCTGTCAGATTGTTCCGAGTTCCTCCACGATGTTCTGCTGTGCAAGCATTTCTTTCACAGCTATAGAGGGAGTTGCAGCTGCTTCTCCAATTACAGTCTCGGGCCCACCCGCTGTTTTTGAGTTTACCGAGTGTTGAGACTTAGTCGTTTGCTTCCCCTTAGTCATTTTTGCATGCTCGAAAAACGATTTAAACAGTTGTTTTACCATATAACAATTTTCATTTAAAAAAAAAACTAAGGTCAGGAGCGAAAATATATTACTACCTTGGGTTGGGGTGCAGAGCTCAGCAAGGCTGATCTATTCAGATTGCTGCCATCGTGAATCCCCTGCAGCCACCTATTTTTAAGTGATGACTCAACCTCTGTCTCCAACACTGTGGTCCGCCGCTGAACCTCTTCAACTCACTTCCCGAGCCCTTCCAAGTTGTTAACTCGACGGTACATTCCACATCCTAATACCCTCAGTTTGTTCAGAAAGTACCCTCGCTCCAAAGACACCTGAGTTGACACTTATATCTATGGCCCATCAATGTAAAATCTAATTTAATACTGAGGTTTTTTGAAATCCTGTTTTACAGTTGCAGTTTGAAATGTAGTATTTATTATGACCAAAATTGATTTGACTTGCTCTTTAGGAGTGCCAGTTTACAGAGATGGATCAAATGGTCTTCTCCTGTGCTGTAATGATTAATTGATTTCATGGACTCGACTGCAGTTTGATGTTCCATGAAGATTCATTAATGAATTGAACAGTGATTTTCTCTTCCCATACTATGATACTCATCTTTTTTATTTGTCCACTGTAGTCCAGGATCTTGGAAATGTTAAGACTTTGGATTCTTGGCTTCAGGATCTGAAATTTTTAATAGTTTTGAATACAGTAATTTTAGTACAAATGTCTTTTTACATAGTGTGGTGTGGTGAAGCCGGTGTTGGACTGGGGTGGACAAACTTAAAAATCACGCAACACCAGGCTATAGTGTTAGAAGCTAGTGCTTCCAATAAACCTATTGGACTATAACCTTTTTAAAATTCATCTGTGGGACTTGAGTGTCACTGGCTGGCCAATATTGATAGCCCATCCCTATTTGCCCTTGAGAAGGTGGTGGTGAGCTGCCTTCTTGAATCGCTGCAGTCCACTTGCTGTGGGTTGACCCACAGTGCCGGAAGGGGGAGAATTCCAGGATTTTGACCCAACGACTATGATGGTACGGCAATATATTTCCAGGTCAGGGTGGGGTTGGGGGGGTTGGGTGATTGGCTTGGAGGGGGTGCTCCCAAATACCTGCTGCCCTTGTCCTTCTAGATAAAAATGGTAGGTTTGGAAGGTGCTGTCTAAAGACCTTTGGTGAATTTCTGCAGTGCATCTTGTAGCTAGTACACATTGCTGCTTCTGAGCACCGAGGGTGGAGGGATTGAATGTTTGTAGATGTGGTGCCAGTCAAGTGTGTTGCTTTGTCGTGGGTAGTGTCAAGCTTCTTGAGTGTTGTTGGAGCTGTACCCATCCAGGCAAGTGGGGAGTATTCCATCACACTCCTGACCTGTGCCTTATAGATGGTGGATAGTCTTTGGGGTGTCAGGGGGTGAGTTACTCACCACAGTATTCCGAGCCTCTGACCTGCTCTTGTAGCCGCAGTTTATGTGCTGAGTTCAGTTGAGTTTCTGGTCAATGATAACCCCAAGGGATGTTGACAGTGGGGGATGCAGAGATGGTAATACCATTGAATGTCAAAGGGTGGTGGTTAGAGTGTCTTTTATTGATGATGGTCATTGTCTGGCATTTCTGTGGTGCGAATGTTACTTGTCACGTGTTAGCCCAAGCCTGGATATTTTCCAGATCTTGTTAGATTTGAGCATGGACTGCTTGAGTACCTGAAGCGTTGCGAACACCGTGCAATCATAGGTGAACATCCTCACTTCTGACCTTCTGACAGAGGGAGTGTTGTTGGTGAAGCAGCTGAAGATGGTTTGGCCTCGGACACTACTCTGAGGGACTCCTACAGAGATGTCCTGGAGTTGATATGACTGACCCTGCACAACCACAACCATCCATAACCTGGTATTATGTGATTTTTAACTTTTAACATTTTTAAATGTTACGTGGTGACATTTTATCCACTCTAAATCAGATGAAAAATCTCATGGCCTGTCCAAGTTTCAGTATCGGTGTACTTGTGACTTCTATTTGTTCCCAATACAGGTTGCTGGAGTCTTTAATTCCAGTCCGAATGATCAATTTCCCTCAGGTATGTATATTTTTCCTTTTGTTTATATTGCAATCCAAGCTGTGCACCCTTATGGTCAGACTGTAGTCTGGAACCTTGGCAAACATTTTACCTAAAATAACAATTCACCTCAAACCCAATGCTGCTGTAAGTAATTGGAAAACGGTGTGGTGAGGGGTGGAGAATTAGAAATCTGGAACTTTAATTTGTAAGTATTGTGCACGATATTCGTCACCTTATTTAAAGAAGGACATTCATTGGAGACAGATCCGCGAAGGTTTGCGTGACTAATGCCTGGACTGTGGGAGTTGCCTTATGAAGAAAGAATAGACAAGTTAGGTTTGTAGCCCCTAGTTTGCTGGTGTAAGAGTTGCCTTAGTGAAAAAACATACAGGGTCCTGAGGGCTTATGACAGGGTTGAAATGAAGTGCATTTTTCCTCTTGTGGGAAAATCAAGAACTCATAGATTCTGTCTGAAAATCAGGAGTGGCACATTTGAAAAAGAGATGAGGCAAAACATTTTCTGTCAAAGCGTCCTGATTCTTTGGGGTTCTACCTGAGAAATTGGAGGCAGCAGTCAAATTCCTTATGGCCAAGGTAGATTGATACTTGTTCGGTAAAGGGATGAAAGGTTATTGGGGATCAGCGGGAATATGGAATCAGGGCAACTGTGATCTTATTGCGTGGAGAAGCAGGCTCAAATAACAGAATGGCTTACTCCTAGTTTGAATGTTTCTTTACATATTCCCACAGCCCTCCAACCAAACTCCAATCAATGACAAAAGCTATTAAGATTGGGGTCAAAAAGTGTGGTGTTGGAAAAGCACAGCCAGTCAGACAGCATCCAAGGAGCAGGAGAGTCAATGTTTTGAGCGTAAGCACTTCATAGGGGCTTATGCTCAAAACGTTGATTCTTATAATCTTCGGACGCTGCCTGACCTGCTGTGCTTTTCCAGCGCCACACTTTTCGACTCTGACTCTCCAGCATCTGCAGTCCTAACTTTCTCCTATTAAGACTGAGGCCAATTAAAACTTCCAAATCTGAGAACAATATATTTTTGTTAGGCGATGGTATCAAGGGCTACACAACCAAAGAAAATGAATGGATTCAGACATACGCCAGCCATGACGTAATTGTTTGAGAAGCTGAATGGCTGATTCCATTTCCCATAGAGTTGAGATATCTGAGAGATGTTGGATACAACTGTTTGAAAAAATTCTTAGTTTCTTAGGAATTTAATGGAGTACTATTTTGGATTAGCATTTGCTGATGTTTTGCTTCTCTCACAGAAGGTTGCAGGAGAGCTGTATGGCCCTTTGATGTTGGTTTTCACACTGGTGGCCATTCTTTTGCATGGGATGAAAACATCTGGGACGGTAATCGTAAGTATCTTATTTGAGCGTAGGGTGATGGTGTTTTACGAACTGTAGTTGCAGGTGGTACTTTTGTGTAACAGTCACTGCTTTATAAAAAGTAACTTACAGAGTGAAGTACTTCGAGGCTTTTCAGCATGACATGAGTAGAAAAGCAAGACAGTAAAAAATGGCACAGCAGTAGGCCATTCGGCCGCTTGAGCCTTCTCTGCCGTTCATTAAGATCATGGCTGATCTGATATTCCTCTCAAAAACAGAAGTTGCTGGGAAAACCCAGCAGATCTGGCAGCATCAGTGGAGAGAAAGCAGAGAAAATGTTGCAGATCCTGTGGCAGCAGCCAGTGACCCAAAGAGTTCTGAAGAAGGGTCACTGGACCCAAATCATTAAGTCGACTTTCTCTCCACAGATGCTACCAGACCTGCTGAGTTTTCCTAGCAATTTCTGATTAATTTTTGATTTTCAGCATCCTCAGTTCTATGGGTTTTTATATGCAATATTCCTCACATTCACTTACCTGCATTTTTGCTGTAAGTTTTGATTCCCCTACTGATCACGTGATGGAGGCGAGTACAGGACGTATTCGTGGAATCATTTTCCATGGTTTCAGTTACCCTCAGTTTGCCACGGCCCTAACATGTTACAGGCAACCTTCCAGAACCAGGAGGCTGCCGGGAATGTGAGTTTCCCATTTAATTGAATGGGTTCGCTCCTGTCCGCAGTTTTGGGCTTCCACGGTAGGTCCTGGAACGTATCCCCCACGGGTACAGAGGTCTAGTGTACAATTACAACATTTAAAAGGCATCTGAATGTGTCTATGAATAGGAAGGGCTTAGAAATATATGGGCCAAATGCTGGCAAATGGGACTAGGTCAGATTGGGATATCTGGTTGGTGCAGACAAATTAGGCCAAAGGGCCTGTTTCTGTGCCGTATGATTCGACCTGTCTCAGTCTAAAATATACGTAAGGACTCTACCCCACAGCTCTCTGTGGCAAAGAACTCCAAAGACTCTCCACCCTCAGAAGAAATTCCTCCTTATCTCAGTCTTTTATTCTGAGACTATGCTCTTTGGTCATAGGCATACCCATGAAGGAAAGCATCCTCTCAGCATTTATCCTGTCAAGCCCCTGAAGAATTCAATATGTTTTAATTAGATCAATTCTTGTTCTTCTCAACTCCAGTGAGTAGACTCCCAACTTGTTTAGCCTTTGCTCATAAGACAATTCCTCCACATTATACTCCATTTGCCAACTTTTTGCCCACTTACTTCACCTATTATTTTCACTCTGTAAACTGTTTGAATCCCTCTCACAACTTGCCTTTCCACCTATTTTTGTGTTGTCTGTAAATTTGGCTGCAGTACATTACGTTATTTCCTCCATGTCATTATATAATGTAAACAGTTGCAGCCACTGATCCCTGTGGAACCACAAAAGCCAGCAGATGTATACCGAAAGTCATGTGATGACAAAGTTAATTAGAACTGAAATGAAGGGAATAAGAATCTCTAAATCATGTGATGGTGGGGGGGGCTCATGATGCACATTGTATTAAATCTTTTAATTGCTATTTATATACCACTTTGAGTAAATGGTTCATGATGCTTCATAAAATACAAAAAAGAATGTTGCAACAATAAGAGTGCAGTTAGTGAGAAATATTTATTCACAGTTAGTACTGGAACAGAAACTAAACACTTTACTGTCATTTATCAGTATTTAATATATCAAGGATTCTTTTGTCTGGAATTCATCAGAGAAGGTATGGACTGCATTTTATAAGATGGAGGAGCAGAAGTGGGCCATTTCTTTCAGTATCTTTGAATCAACTAAGCCCTCCTGATTTTTCAGAATAAATTATTCCCACTGCAGGAATTTATTCTCCTTGCAACATTTGCGTCAAAGATACTGAAAGAAATGGGAGAACCCTTGATTTCTAACAATATTGTGTTGCTGTTATATTTTGTTGGTAAATGGCATGGATTCAGGTAAGAAAGATCCATTTGATAACACTAAGAAAATTTGTAATGTATCTCATCATTTAAAATCCATTTATGGAAAAGCTGATGATTCAAGGTAAAATGCTAAGAATAGTTAAGAAATTGGTTGCACAAAACGCTCCTAATTAATAAGGAGATCAGCGATAATGAGGAGAAGGCAGGAGAATGGGGTGAGAAACATATCAGCCATGAAAGAATAGCAGAGCAGACTCTATGGGCTGATTGTTGCTCCTTTATCTTATGCAACTGTAGGTACTGAGCAGTGGTGGTATGTTGGGTCAGAACCAAATGGTGCTGGAATTAGTGATGAAACCCATTAAGTGACTTAGATACAGACACTTCAAATTGCTCTGTTATTGCAGGTAATTAAACTCATACACTTCAATCTGAAAAAACAAATTGGGAATTCCTAACCAAGTTGAGATATTCAAATCAGCAGATCAATGGTGAATGGAGTTAGATTAGATTAGATTACTTACAGTGTAGAAACAGGCCCTTCGGTCAAACAAGTCCACACTGACCCACCGAAGCACAAGCCACCCAGACCCATTCCCCTACATTTACCCCTTCACTAGCACTTTGAGTTTTCGTAAATGTAGGATCGATGTCAGTAAATGTTAAATGTCCCATGATGCTATTCACCCAAAGACACGGGATTCTCCAGTCTCCAGGCCAATATCCTGGTCTCTCTAACTCCTCCATTAAACAGGTTAACTGACCGATTGCCTCACTGCTGTTTGTCAGCTCTTGTTTGCATAAAATAAATCACAATTAGCTACAAAAGTTACGACACTTCAGTGTCACTAACTGTATGTGACATGCGTTGAGATAGCTCTGTTGAAGTGCATGTTTTTGTATACACTTAATGGTAAGGTCCTGGGCAGTGTTGTTGAACAAGGAGACTTGGGCCAAATGGCCTCTTTCCACACTGTAGGGATTCTATGACTGTGAAAGAGTTCTTGGAATAGTGAAGAATGCATTTGGTTGGAAAGTCATGCTGTGACTGTACAGGACATTGGTTAGGCCACTTTTGGAATACTGCATGCAATTCTGGTCTCCGTCCAATAGGAAGAATGTTGTGAAACTTGAAAGGGTTCACAAAAGATTTACAAGGAATTTGCCAGGATTAGAGGCTGGGGCTATTTTCCCTAGATTGTCAGAGGCTGAGGGGTGACTGTATAGAGATTTATAAAATCATGAGGGGCGTGGATAGAGTAAATACACAAGGTTTATTTTTTCCTAGGTTGGGGGATTCCAGAATTAGACAGCATAGGTTTAAGATGAGAGGGGAAAGATTTAAAAGGGACCTAAGGGACAACATTTTCATGCAGAGGGTGGTGCGTGTATGGAATGAACTGCCAGACAAAATGGTGGAGGCTGGTACAGTTACAACATTTTAAAAGCATCTGCATGGATATATGAATAGGAAGGGTTTAGATGGGTATGGGCCAAGTGCTGGCAAATGGGACTAGATTGATTTAGCATGTCTGATCAGCATGGACAAGTTGGAACGAAAGCTCAATGACTCTAAGAAATTTTTCCTCATCTCAATCTTAAATGGGACGCCCTATATATTTAAACTTTTTTATAAACTTCCCGCTTGGTTCTAGATCTCTGGCAAGGACAAGCAATGTCACAGCATCTATTCTCTCAAGGTTTCAAGTTGTATGCATTTAACAGAGTTCCACCTTTCATTTGTCTTCACTAGACAATTTATGGCCTTTCTGCTCAATCATTATTGATAGCACAGACTTCTTATCTCTTTGTAAATCTTTGTTGCATCCCACTCTACACAAATATATTGTGCCTGAGGTAAGGAGACCCAAGTTATGCATAATATTCCAGATGTTGTCTCACCAAAGCCCTAAACAAACACAGCAAAATCCTTGCTTTTACCACTCCAACTCTTTGTAGGAAAAGCTCACATTCCATTGGCTTTCCTAATTGCTGTATCTACATTTTGTTGTGATTTACTAATATCTTACCTTTTATAAAGCTTTCTCTCAAAGTGAATCGTTTCAAACTATCCCACATTATAGTCCATTTGCTGCACCTTATCCAATTACTTAACCGTCAAAATTCCAATGAAACCTCTTTGTATTCTCATAGCTTACTTTTTATTATTGGTAAACTTGGATACAATATATCAGCACTATCTAAGCTTTTTATATCAGGTATAAAAGGTTGAGGCCTGAGTATTGGCCCTTTCAACGCCCCACAGGTTACTCTCTGCCATCCTCAAATTGAATAGTTTATTCTTATTCCATTTTTCATCTGTTCACCAACTGACCTTCTCATGAGCATGAGAAAATAGGGAGAATATACCAGGAGCCAGGGAGAAGCATGAACAGTGAGGAATCTTTTCAACTGATTAATTTTAAACAAGTGCAGTTGTTACAATCTCGCCCATTACTATTGTATGTTCCTGCAGAGAGAGGGCACACTTATGGGCACTGCAATCGGAACCTGCTTTGGTTATTGGCTGGGTGTTTCCTCCTTTGTCTACTTCCTGGGCTATTTGTGTAATGCACAGATTACAATGCTGCAGATGCTGTCACTACTGGTAAGTGTTGTGGGATGCAAAATTAAAACATTTGCGTTTTAATCAGAAAATAATTCAGATGTTTTGTCAATCACCTTGTCTGAAGATTGGAGATCTAATTCATTCAGCAGGGCATTCCCTCTCAGACCACATTCAAGTGATTATTTGCAATGTTTGAGAGTTAACATTTGATTACTAAAGCACATTGATATCATTGGCAAGATTGCACATCCCAAGTTGCCCTGAAAAAAGCGCCCTAGACCATCTGTTGTGTCACAGTGCTATAAGGAAGGTAGTTCTGGGCTTTGACCCAGTGATAATGTAGAAATAACAATATTAGAATGGTGTGTGACTTGGAGGGGAACATGTATTTGATGATGTTTCTGAACTGCTCTTTTCTGAGATAATAGAGCTCATGGGTGTAGAAGATTGGAAGAGCCTTACTTGAGTATACCTTGTCAATAGTACACAGTTCTGCCTCTGTATTGGTGATGGAGGGAGTGAATCTCTTTACGTAACGTGGATTGGCTGCTGATCAAGTGGGATACTTTGTCCTGGATGGTGCTGAGCTTCTTGAGTGTTGTTGGTGCTGTCAAATTTGGTCAAATGCTATCTTGATCTCCGGGGTAGTCATTCTGAAATGCAGCTTTTTTAACAAAACTGTAGTAAGGTTTACAGTCAGGTGATTCTGTCAGAATTCAAGCTGAGTATCAGTGAGCAGTTAATTGTTGTGCATATACCATTTGCTAGTGCTATCAATGATATCTTCCATCACTTTGATTGAGAGTCTACTGATGGGGAAGTAATGAGCAGAGTGGATTTATTCTGCTTTTAGTGGACAAGTCATAACAGAAAAATTTATGGTTGGCATAAAACCTGGAAGTATTATGAACTGTTAGGATGATAGTGCAGAACTTCAAAGGGACATTGACAAGGTGGTGGAGTGGTTGGACGAATGGCAGATGAAATTTGAAAAAAAGAAGTGTGAAGTGCTTTATTTTGTTAAAAGTGATGCAAAAAAGGCGATGAGTCCAAATAATTTGGTGGAGCACATGGATCTGATGTATCTGTGTAAATTATTAAAGGTGGGAGGATAGGTAAAGAGAGCCAGTTAATAAAGCAGTACCTTGGACTGTAATAAAGGGTGTAATGTATAAGCGCAAGGCGATTATACTAAACCTGCATGAAACACTCACTCAGCCTCAGCTGCATTATTGGGTACCATAGGAAGGTTGTAAACACATTGGAGAGGATACAGAAAAGATTTATGAGAATGATTTGAGGGATAAGGATCTTCACTTATGGAGATTGGACAAATTGGAACTGTTTACCTTAAAGGTGTGTCTGAGGGAAGATTTGATGGAGATATTCAAAATTGTTGGGAGGAAGAGCCTGGACAGAATAGAAAGGGATAACCTTCCCATAGATGAAAGAATTGGGAACTGAGGGGGCATAGGTTTAAAGTAATTGGCAAAAGAAGCAAAGGTGACAGGAAAAGATTTCGCACACTGAGTGGTAAGCGTCTGAGATATGCTGCCTGACAGTATGGTGGAGGCAGGTTCAAACAAAGCATTTGGGAGGAAAATTGATAATTACCTGAAACATGAATTTGTGGGCTACAGGGAAAAGGCATGGGAGTAGCATTTGGTGAATTGCTCCTTGAGAGATCCGGCACATATACAACGGATCAAATGGCCTCTTCGGTGTTGAAATCATTCTATAACCACTCTGTTGTCAGGAAGATAACTGATGGTTGGATGTCCCTCAGTGAGGTTCTGTTTCTAGATGCCCGATCCCTGAAAACAATATAATCAGGTGGTGTGACAATTCAAACGATGAATGATATAGCCATTGTCTTATATGGAATTATGTGAAATCAGTGTTGCTCTGTCCTGAATTAATTGTACTGTCTTGTTCACAGGGCTATGGTCTGTTTGGACCCTGCATTGTGTTGCTTGTCACCTACAATGTTCATCTCCATTCCCTTTTCTATCTGTTGTGGCTTATCATTGGAGGACTGTCCACACTCAGAATGGTAGGCAATTTTTCCCTGCAACGATTCCCCGGAATCAGATGAGTTGTGATCTCAATATTACAGCCATTGGAGAAAGTCTTTTTTTTAAAAATATGGTTCATAACGATACCAAAATTGAGCTGCTAGACCTGTCCGAAGATTGAATTGCCTGGGGCTTTTTCTATAGAGAACTAAAGGCTAAATGGTAACTGAATGGACATCTTCAAACTGATAAACTGGTTCAGCAGGGTATAAGTAGCAAAGATAGCAGGAATCCAAAACTGGCAGTTGTTAGTATGTGATGGCCATGAAAAAATCCAATAAAGAATTAAGGCAAAACCACTTCACCCAGATGTTAGAAGTGGGAACCATCTGTCACTGCTCTTGTGGCAAAGCCAAGTATGTACATAAGAAAGAAAGAATAAAAGGATAATACTAATGGGGAAGTTAGGTGGCAGCTCAAGGATTCTTGAACACCAGCAAGGAACTGATGGGCTGAATGGCCCATTTCTATTTCAATTTGCTGTAATATTATGTTACTGCAGGAGAGTAACAATGGGGTGGGAGGGGAGAACAATTTTATTTGCTGAAACTTATTTAAGGGTCTAGGAGACGTTTGTGCCATTTATTGCTCACTTATGCATGAGCAAGTGCTTTAATCTGTCTGTCAGAAATAAATATTTATGGAACTAATGTTATTCTATCAGGTTCTGTTTTCAGTTGTCGTGGAAGTGAATGCTCGCTAATGATTCAGACATATTAGGCTCTGAACCTTTCTTTCACAGGTCACAGTGCTGCTGTCTCGTACAGTTGGACAAACTCAGCGACTTGCTGTCTGTGGGATGCTGGCTGCCCTGCATATGGTCTTCCTGCTGTACCTGCACTTTGCTTACCACAGAATTGTAGAAGGTACAGAAAAAATCCTCTCATTAGGCTTACTGGCTGTACCCTATAATGTTAAGACTATTACTAAGACATTGAGATTCTGGATATTTACTGGGAATTGGGGTCTGCTTCTGTTCCATTTTTCCATGAAAAATCTGAACTATTTGTTTGCATTGGGTTCATTATTAGCAACCTTCTCGCATTGAGAGGAAATTGAGACATCAAATTAACACAGGCTAATTTTTCACATTTCTTAGCAGCTGCTGCAATACACAATGTGAGAGTTGGCTGCAGTTCACATTATAGTTTAGAAGCTGTGATTATCTATTCTACATCTACCTGAGAATGTGGAAAAGAGAATCAGAAACAGAAATTGCTGCAAAAATTCAGCAGGTCTGGCAGCATCTGGGTAGAAAAAGCAGAGATAACACTTCAGGTCCAGTGACCCTCCTTCAGAACGCTTCCAGTTCTGAAGAAGGATCACTGGACCTAAAATATTAACTCTGCCTACTCGCCACACATTTCCTAATACATCTGAGTCTGTTTCTCTTTTCCACATCGTCAGGTAGATGTAGAATATATCATTACAGCTTCCGAATTATAATGTGAACTGGAGCCAACTCTCACATTGTCTGTTGCAACACCTGCTAAGAAATGTGAAAAATTATCCTGTGTTAATTTGATGTCTCAATTTTATGTCCGTGCTATAGAGTCTGCCAATAATGAACCCAATGTAAGCAAATGGTTTGGACTGAGTTGAGTTTTTTCCAGCAATTTCTGATTTTGTTTTACTTCCAGTATCTGGAGTTCTTTGGGTATTTTCATTAATGTGGAAAACTCCAGTATTGTCTGATTTGCAAAAAAGGAGGACATTCAACTAGCCAATTACTGCCCCATTAGTCTACTCTTGACAATCAGTGTCATTGACAGTGCTATCAAGCATCCCTGCAAATGAGTGTCTTGCTCACTGATGCTCAGTTTGGGTTCTGAAAGACCTGCTCATCTCAATGTAGCCTTGGTAGAAGCCTGGATAAAAGAGATGAACTCCAGAGGTGAAGTGAGATTCTTTGTCCTTGTCATTTGAGGCAGCATTTGACTGAGTCTGGCATCAAAGAGCACTAGCAATATTGCAGTCACAGGGAATCAGGGAAAACTCTGCTGGTTGAGGTCATACCTAGTTCATCAGAAGATGATTGTGCTGTTGAATGTCAATCATCATTGTCCAAGGATGTCACTACAGGAGTTATTCAGGATAGTGATCTCAGTCCAAATGTCTTCAACTGTTTCATCAATAACCCCCCTCCACCATAAGATCAGAAGTGGGGATGGTCACTGATTGTGTAATGTTCAGCACCATTCGTGACTTTCTAGATATGAAAGCAGTCCATCATATGCAACATAGCTTAGGCAACATCCATGCATGGGCTACTGACTGGCAAGTAACACAAATAGCAGGTCATGACCATCTCCAACAAGAGAGAATTTAACAATTGCCTATTGATTACCATTGGCATTACCATCCCTGAATTCCCTCACTATCAACTTCCTGGGAATTGCTTGCCTTTCTTCTAACATTGGTGATGTCTTGTTTTAATTAACAAATAGAGCGCTTCCACTAATTCTAATTCTGTGGTTGATTTAAGATGTGTTATTACTGTTTATATTTGGTAAACTGAAATGATATACAAGTATGAAATGCTTCAAAATCTGTGTCACTGTTTTAACAGGTATCCTCGATACCTTGGAGGGACCCAATGCTGGGCCAGTGAGATATCCTCGGAACATACCAGAACTTCCCATCACTTTGTCAAACAGCTCGGTGAAATTGATTGGAACCAGCCTGTAGATGCATCGACTCTGAATTGATTTTGCTTCTTTCTCCCTTGCACCAACTCTCCATAGAGACATTGGATGTTTGCCGGGCTGTGTGCAAGGAAAGCCTTGTGTTTTTACTGTATGCTGCTTCGACAGCAGTTTGTATTCTGTAGATAAACTCTCATCGTGGTGGTGCAGGCAGGGGCATGGTTGTCAATTCCACTCCATCTTAATTGATCAAAATAATCTGTACATAATTGAGCTGTAACCTTTTAAAGATACAAATATCTGTGTCTGTGTATGTTTAAAATCTGGTACTATTTATGTGTTTACTCAGTGCTTGCAAGGGATGCTGTACAGTTCATGGCTGATTAACTAAATCACATTCTCCTATTCAGGCAGGAGAATTTCCACAAAACATATCTGCTCCCCCTCGGAGTCATCATAAAATGCCACTCTCCCTTCATCCAAAACAAACCAATTCCCATCTTCCTCCATGAGAAACATAACCTACTGTCTCTAAATTGACTAGTGAAGACAATGTCTCAGAACTAGATTGTGCTGTTAGCTCATCCAAGATACTACAGCTACGCAAGTACCTCAAAGCTAGGGAGGGAAGATCCATCTTGGATTCTCTTCTGTCGACTCGCCGGGCACCTGTATTGGGCGCTGATAAGGACAGGGGCTGTCTCGGCATCAGAGTCTGTTAGCCTGTTAATGCCCCCTGTCAAGGCTGAAGTATACTCAATAATTGCTGAGTGAAGGACAGTCCTTGGGAACCTCTCCATTAGGGAGTCATTGCCATTGGAGAGAGGGGAGAAATTTCAGATTGAAGTAAATTGTTACAAATGATGAATTATTAATGTAAAGCTCAGTGTGCAATGTAACATTGGCACTGTTTTTAGTTGGTACATGTTATTACTTATTTTCAGTCTGTTTTCCAGCTCTTCTTTCAGTTCATATTAAACTGAGGCCAATCTTCCCTCTTCAGTTGGTGTGAAATTTCCCAAAGAGTTATTTTTGAAGATGAGCAGAGTAAGTCTCCTGGTGTCTTAGCCAATATTTAACACCTGAACAGACAATACAATCACAGGTGGTTCTTCTATAACACGATGGTTATGTTCTTGTGCAATCCTGCATTATAGAAAAATTGCAATTTAGAAACAGTGCTTAAAGTGTTGGCGATGTAATCACATCGAGAGTATGGTGCTGGAAAAGCACAGCAGGTCAGGCAGCATCTGAGGAGCAGGAGAATCGACATTTCAGGGATAAGCCCTCCCCCAGTAATCGCATTACAGCCAACACACTTTTTAAAAGTTTGCGCTTTAGAAACTGTGTCCCCAATTCGTCATTTGTGTTACGGCAAATTTGCATTAATGAAACATACGTTATGGCAGAACAACCTGGACTTATTTTGTTGCTGTTTTAATGATCTTTGTCTAAATCAGCTACATTGCAACAAAAGCATTTCATGCAATGTAAATATTTTAGGACATGTGAGATCATGAAAGGTGCTGTATAGATTGAAATATTTTTCCTACTTGTGCAATGTTTTTAATCTTGGTGGTACAGTAAGCTTTGGCATGTAAATGGCCTGGAGCTGGACTGGTAAACTATTTATCACAATGTAATATTTGGTACACTTTAAAATGCTGCATTTGCAAGTGTGACTGCTCTTGTCTGGATCATCATTAGAATCCATTTCAGAACTTGACATTGCTGTTTGTATCTATTTTGTCACTCCCATATTGCTGACATGAACTGCCATCTGTGTGCCCACTGTTGATTATAGATCTGTTTGTGCTTCCCTGCTCCCCCACTGCTGCTACTGTTCTCCAGCTGTTTGCACTGCTTTTCCCATAGCTCCTGCATTAATACCAATCCATTGGTGGGAAATGAAGGGTAGAGCAAGTTAGTTTATGATAATTAAAAGTTGTTAAAAGGCAAGAATTGTAAAATCAAAAGATTTGACTTGAAATGTAATTTTACTTCTGTGTATTTCAGTATCAAAGGTACCTGTGCCTTCATGCTATATAGAAAATGGGTGGTACGAAGGCTTGAACTTTAGAATGAGAACATGAACTAAGTGAACTCTGTGATCTGTAACAACAGAAAGGGAAGCAGTATTGCTCTATTCTTTGAGGTAGGTACAGAACGGGTCCTTGTACAGGATGTGACTGGGAGTGCTGTTTCAGAACATATGAAGTTTGTTATTAGCTGCCTTTGTAAGAGTGCTCTTGAAGCTAACAAAATACTGAGAGGTTTGGATGAAGTAGACATGGCGAAGTGTTTCTACTAGTAGGAGAGCCTAGGACCCGAGGGCACAGCCTCTGACTAAAGGGACAACTATTTCAAACTGAGATGAGGATTTCTTCAGCCAGATGATGGTGACTCTGTGGAACTCATTGCCACAGAAGGCCGTGGAGGCCAAGTCATTGAGTGTATTTAAGACAGAGATAGGTTCTTGATTAATACTCAGACATTCTATCAGCAACAACTAATATTTATAGAACATCTTTCACAAAGTCAAACAATGTTCTATCACTGAGCCACATGTTCAAAGACAAGTATCTCAAAAGTAGTCATCGTTGTTATGGAAACACAGCAGCATAATGCAAGACCTATCAAACAGTAATGAAATGAATGACCAGAAAATCGGTTTTGTCTTACTGTTGGTTTGAATGAAAAATATTGTACAAGAACTCAGGAGAACTGCCCTGGTGTTCTTGTAAATAATAGTATGGGTATTTCACATTTCCCTATGTTCACAAATTAGGCCTTAATGCAACAAATAAACTGAAAGACAGCATCTTCAATACTAGTGCTCTCCCTCTTCTATTAGCTGAAGAATCAACCTGAATTGTCTGTTAGTCTATGGAATGTGATTTGAACATTTGACAAAGTTGAGCCACACTTGATACTTTTGCCAATCTGTTTCAATGCAGCTACAGCGCTGGCATCTGCCCAACAATGTAGGAAATTGCCCAGGTATGTCATGTACACAAACAGGACAAATCCAACCTGGGTCAATTATGACTCTACTCTCAAGTAGTAATAAAGTGGTGGAAGGTGTCATTGACAGTGCTATCAAGCAGCACCTGCTGAGCAATAAGCTGCTCACTGATGGCCAGTTTGGGTTCTGTCAGGGCCACTCAGATTCTCACCTCATTACAGTCTTGGTTCATACATGGTCAAAAGAGCTGAATTCCAGAGGTGAGGTGAGAGTGACAGACTGTGACATCAAGCAAAGCTGGAATCAATGGGTATCATGGCAAACTACTGATTGGAGTCATACCTGGTACTGAGGAAGATAGTTCTGGTTGTTGGAAGTTAGTCATGAGAGGGTGCAGAGAAGATTTATCAGGGTGTTGTCTGGAATGGAGAATAGGTCGTACGAGGATAGGTTGAGAGTGCTAGGCCTTTTCTCGTTGGAATGGCGAAGGATGAGGAGTGACTTGATAGAGGTTTATAAGATGATCAGAGGAATAGATACAGTAGACAGTCAGAAACTTTTTCCCCGGGTGCAACAGAGTGTTACAAGGGGACATAAATTTAAGGTGAAGGGTGGAAGGTATAGGGGAGATGTCAGGGGTGGGTTCTTTACCCAGAGAGTGGTGGGGGCATGGAATGCGTTGCCTGTGGGAGTGGTAGAGTCAGAATCTTTGGTGACCTTTAAGCGGCAATTGGATAGGTACATGGATGGGTGCTTAAGCTAGGACAAATGTTCGGCACAACATCGTGGGCCGAAGGGCTGTTCTGTGCTGTATTGTTCTATATTCTATGTTCTAGTCATCTCAGCTCTAGGACATCTCTGCAGATTTTCCTCAGAGTAAAGTTCCAGGCTTAGCCATTTAGCTGTTTCATCAATGACCTTCCCTCTATCATAAGGTTAGAGGTGGGGATGTCTGCCAATGTGCACAATGTTTAACACCATTTGTAACTCCTCTGATACTGAACGAGTCAGTGCTCAAATGCAACATTGTCCAGGCTTGGGCTGACAAGTGGCAAATAACAGTTGTGCCACATAAATACCAGACAATGACCATCTCCAATAAGAGAC
Organism: Chiloscyllium plagiosum; assembly: GCF_037043375.1. Classification (NCBI taxonomy): domain Eukaryota; kingdom Metazoa; phylum Chordata; class Chondrichthyes; order Orectolobiformes; family Hemiscylliidae; genus Chiloscyllium; species Chiloscyllium plagiosum. The sequence continues at coordinate 151,771,679 of NW_028270141.1, forward strand.
AGTTTAACCACTGTCTCTTGACATTCAATGGCACCAGTGTCACACAATCCCCTACTATCAACATCCTTTGATACTATTGACCAGAAACTCAATTGAACTTATCCCAAAAACACAGTGGCTACAAGAGCAGCCAGGGGCTAGGAATACTGTGGTGAATAACTCAACTCTGCCTGTCCACCATCTACAAGGCACAAGTCAGGAATGTGCTGAAATGCTCCTCATTTGCCTGGATGGGTGCAGCTCCAACAACACACAAGAAGCTTGACACCATCTGGGATAAAGCAACCTGCTTGATTGGCACTACATCCACAATCATTCACTCCCTCCACCACCACTGATGCTGTGTACTATCTACTGCAGAAATTCACCAAAGATTCTTACTTTAATCAGCACATTTTAAACCACTTCCATTTGGAAGGACAAGGGCAGCTGATATATGGGAATACCATCACCTGCAAGTTCCCCTCTATGCCAAACACTGCCTGACTTAGAAATATATCACCATTCTTTCATTGTAACTGGGTCAAAGACCTGGAGTTCCCTTCCAGTGGCATTGTGGGTCAACCCTACAGCATATGAACTGCAAAGGTTCAAGAAGGCAACTCGCTACTACCTTCTTAAGGGTAACTAGAGTCTGACAAGAAAAATGCTTGTCAGACAGCAAGGTCCGCATTTCACAAGTGAATTAAAAAAAACTGAAGTTCAGCAGCTATACAGTGTTACTGGTGAATGAGGCCAGCTCAGTCAATGGAACCCCCTGTGGGATGGATACCTAAGTCAGGCTGCTACTTATCAACAGCAGCTCTGCCTGCAACACCGCCTTCTCCAGTCTATCCTTTTCCATCACTATTTTAAAACTAATAAAATCATGGTCACAGCCCCAAAGTGTTCCCCCACTGCCACCTCAGTCACTTTCCCTGCCTTATTTTCCATGAATAGGTTACATTTTGCACCTTCTCTTGAAGGTACATACACCTACTGAATCAGAAAACTTTCTTGTACACACCTAACAATTCTTCTTCATCTAAACCCTTAACACTGTGGCAGTCGAAAGTCTTTGTTGTAAGTTAAAATCCTGTACTCTGTTATTCTTACATATCCCTAAGATCTCCTAAAAATTTGTTTCTTAATTTCCCGCTGACTCTTGGGGGAGGTCTGTAGTACACACTTTCCTCTGCTTGAATATGTTGCTCCTTAGGTCCCTTTTAAATTTGGCCCCTCTCACCATAAACCTACGCTTTCTCATTTTGGATTCCCCCACCATGGGGAAAGGACCTTGTCTATTTATCCTACCCATGCTCCTCGTGATTGTATAAACCTTTATAAAATCAGCCTCCGTCGCTCCAGGGAAAACAGCCCCAGCCTGTTCAGCCTCACCCTATAGCTGAAACCCTCCAACCCTGGCAACATTCTTGTAAATCTTTTCTGAACCCTTTCAAGTTTCACAATATCCTTCCTATGGGAGGGAGACCAGAATTGAACACAGTATTCTAAAGTGGCTTAACCAATGTCCTGTACAGCCGCAACATTACCTCCTAACTCCTCTCTTCAATGCATTGATCAATAAAGACAAGCACGTCAAACACCTTCTTCACTATCCCATCTACCTGTGACTCCACTTTCAAGGAACTATGAACCTATACTCCAAGGTCTCTTTGTTCAGCAACATTCCCCAGGACCTTGCCATCAGTGTATTAAGTCCTGAGGTAACCTTCTTCGCTGTCCACTACACCTCCAATGTTGGTGTTATCTGCAACCTTATGTCGTGGAAATTAAATCAACTTGACTCAACTGTTAGCAAGAGCAAAGAAAGGAGCTTTATTTAAATTATGCAGAATTGACCCAGTACATTCAGCTGGATGCCTCAATGTAAGGGGTACCTGAGCATTGTTCAGATACTTGCCTTATACTGTTTCTTATCATGCTGTCAAGGGCAAAGACTTGGAAAACTCAAGTTGTTATTCTCTCATCCCCTGGTCTTGGACATAATAGTTCTTCAGCTTTTGCTGAGTTCAACTGTCGCAAGGTCGAGTTGAACGTTTACAAAATTCAAGCAGAGACAAGCTGGCTGCAAACCTCATCAAAGTATTGTTTACAAAGCTCAGCACAGCATTAAATTTTAGAAAAGCATTGTCTTTCAAATTTCACAGTAAATGGATAATTTTCCATTACACCTCCAATGTCCGCATCCAAATCATTTCTATAAATGACTAACAGCAGTGACCCAGCATCGATCCTTGTGACACTCCATTGGTTACAGGCCTCCAGTCTGAAAGGCAATCCTCCACCGCCACCCTCTCTCTTCTACCTTCAAGCCAGTTCTGTATTGAAATAACTAGTTCTCCCTCTATTCTGTGTGATTCTGTTTGCCGAGCTGGGAATTTGTGTTGCAGACATTTCGTCCCCTGTCTAGGTGACATCCTCGGTGCTTGGGAACCTCCTGTGAAGCGCTTCTGTGATCTTTCCTCCAGCATTTATAGTGGTTTGAATCTGCCGCTTCCGGTTGTCAGCTCCAGCTGTCCGTTGCAGTGGTCGGTATATTGGGTCCAGGTCGATGTGCTTATTGATTGAATCTGTGGATGAGTGCCATACCTCTAGGAATTCCCTGGCTGTTCTCTGTTTGGCTTGTCCTATAATAGTAGTGTCGTTCCAGTCGAATTTATGTTGCTTGTCATCTGTGTGTGTGGCTACTAAGGATAGCTGGTCGTGTTGTTTCGTGGCTAGTTGGTATTCATGGATACCATGAACACCAACTAGCCCCGAAACGACACGACCAGCTATCCTTAGTAGCCACACACACACATGACAAGCAACATGAATTCGACTGGGACGACACTACTATTATAGGACAAGCCAAACAGAGAACAGCCAGGGAATTCCTAGAGGCATGGCACTCATCCACAGATTCAATCAATAAGCACATCGACCTGGACCCAATATACCGGCCACTGCAGCGGACAGCTGGAACTGACAACCGGAAGCGGCAGATTCAAACCACTATAAATGCCGGAGGAAAGATCACAGAAGCGCTTCACAGGAGGCTCCCAAGCACTGAGGATGTCACCTAGACAGGGGACGAAATGTCTGCAACACAAATTCCCAGCTCGGTGAACAGAACCACAACAACGAGCACCCGAGCTACAAATCTTTTCACAAACTTTGAATTCTGTGTGATCTAATCTTGCTAACCAATCTGCCATGAGGAACCTTGTTGAATGCCTTTCTGAAGTCCATATAGATTACGTCCACTGCTCTGCCCTCATCAATCATTTTTGTTACTTCTTCAAAAAAACTTAGTCAAGTTCATGAGACACAATTTCCCATGCACAAAGCCATATTGACTATCCCTAATCAAGTCCTCGCCTATAAAAATACATCTAAATCCTGTCCCTCAGTATTCCCTCCATCAACTTGCCTAGCACCAATGTCAGGCTAACCGGTCTATAGTTCACTAGCTTTTCCTTACCTTATTCTTAAATATTGACAAATCAGCCAACCTCTAGTCTTCCAGCATCTCTCCTGTGGCAATCGATGATACAAATATCTCAGCAAGCCAGGCAGCATCAGGAAGTGGAGAAGTTGACTTTTCACGTGTAATTTTTCTTCAGGACTGGAGGTGGGTGTAGGGGGAGCTGCAGATAAAGGGGGTAGTCAGGGCAGAGTGGTGAAATGGGGAGAGACGAAGATAGGTAGAGGGTATGACCTGATTGGTCAATGGGAGGAATGAATCTGGTTGGTGGCAGGGAGCAGTCGAAGGGAGGGGGAGGGGCTGGGAAGGAAGTCGGGTGATGGGAAGGGAAGTCTTTCAAACATTGTAACTGTACCTGCTTCCACCATTTTTTTTAGATTAGATTCCCTACAGTGTAGAAACAGGCCCTTTGGCCCAACAAGCCAACACTGACCCTCCAAAGAGTAACCCACCCAGACCCATTTCCCTCTGACAAATGCACATAACACGAAGGGCAATTTAGCATGGCCAATTCACCTGACCTGCACATCTTTGGACTGTGGGAGGAAACTGGAGCACCCAGAGGAAACCCGGGTAGACACGGGGAGAATGCAAACTCCACACAGACAGTCGCCTAAGGCTGGAATCAAACTTGGGTCCCTGGCACTGTGAGGCAGCAGTGCTAACCACTGAGCTACCACGCCAACCCATATAAATTGGATGGGCCAAATGACATCTTTCTACATGTAACAAATCTCTGATTCTGGAAGCAAAGTGAAACACCATTACTGGTGGTATGTCGATAAAATGTGGAGCTGGAAAAACACAGCAGGCCAGACAGTATAAGAGGAGCAGGAAAGTCTACAATGTGTTACAGATCAGCCATGGTGAATTGAATTGAATTGAATTGAATTTATTGTCATGTATACCAAGGCACAGTGAAAAGCTTTGTCTTGCGAGCAATACAAGCAGATCACAGAGTTAAGTAGCATAAATAGTAAATAATAGATATAAACAACAGCAAAAACAAAAACATAGGTACAGGCAAATGTTAAGAGTTTGTAAGTCCATTCAGTATTCGAACAACAGTTGGGTAGAAACTGTTACAGAAACCGGCTGGTGCGTGTGTTCAGGCTTCTGTACCTTCTCCCCGATGGTAGAGGTTGTAGAAAAACATTGCCAGGGTGGGACGGATCTTTAAGAATGCTAGTGGCCTTTCCTTGACAGCGGGCCTGGTAGGTGGATGTTGTAGCTGGGAGGTTGGCCTTTGTGATTGTCCAGGCAGAGTTCACCACTCTCTATAACCATCTCCGATCTTGAATGATCCATTTGCCATACCAGGTAGTGATACATCCAGACAGAATGCTCTCGATGGCGCACCTATAAAGGTTGGCAAGGGTATTCGGTGTCATGCCAAATTTTCTCAGCTGCCTGAGGAAGAAGAGACGTTGTTGGGCCTTTGTAACCAGTGCGTCCTCATGAAGAGTCCAAGACAGCTTGTTGTTGATGACTACTCCAAGGAGCTTGACAATCTCCACTCGTTCCACCTCTGTGCTGTTAATGTTTAGGGGGCATGAATAACATCCTGCCGAAAGTCAATAATGAGTTCCTTGGTTTTGCTGGCATTGAGAGGTTGTTCTCAGTGCAACATTTTTCCAGATCTTCCACCTCTCGTAGTCTATAGTCTGTTTCGTCGTCATCTGAGATTCGACTGACCATGGTGGTGTCATCAGCAAACTGGTATTTAGCGACGCAGTCATGGGTATACAGTGAATACAGTACGAGGCTGAGTACACACCCCTGGGGGGCTCCAGTGTTGAGTGTTAGTGAGGATGAATTATTGTCCCCAATCTTCTGGAAACTGAGGATCCAGTTGCAGAGAGTGGGGCTTAGTCTGAGATCACTAAGTTTAATAATCAATCTCAAGGGATAATCGTGTTGAAGGCTGAACTGTAGCTGTTCTTGGTGTCAAGATGTTCTAGGGAGGAGTGAAGGGCAAGTGATATGGCATCTGACGTGGATCAGTTGGTCCGATAGACAAATTGGAGTAGGTCAAGAGGAGTGGGGAGGCTGGAGTTGATTAATGCCATGACCAGCCTTTCAAAGCACTTTATGACCACCGAAGTTAGGGCCACTGGGCAGTAGTCATTGAAGCATGCGACATGAGCCCTCTTAGGCACAGGGATGATGTTGGCCGTCTTGAAACAGACAGGGACCTGCTGCAGGGAGAGGTTGAAGATGTCCGAAAAGACCTCTGTCAGTTGATCTGCGCATGCTCTGAGTGGTCCCATCGCTTCCCTTGGATTCACACAAAGGAAAACTGATCTGACCTCTGATGCAGTGACTGTTGGGATAAGATCATCAGGACTTGTCGGAATAGGTGTTATCTCTCTGCTCAAAGCGAGCATAGAAGGCGTTGAGACGATCTGGGAGGAATCTGTCATCGTCTGCTATCTTGCACTGTCTCTTTTTAGAACCTGTGATGTTATTCAGTCCTTGCCATAGGCATCGGGTGTCAGTCTGGGTCTCTAGTTGGATCGGTATTGGTCCTTGGCTGTCTTAATGGCTCTGCAAAGGTCATGCTTGGATTCCTTATATGTGATGGGTCTCCTGATCTGAAGGCCTCACGCCTGGTTTTTAGCAGGTTCTGTATGTCCTGATTCATCCAGGGTTTCCTCGGTATGCAGTCCTCCACATTGGTATGGTACATCACAAGGAGCTGAATCTACTTCTGTTTCCATACTGTTTGCTGTGGCAGTTGTGCATGATAAATGAGAAGCAGCAGAAAATATCTCTGGGATTGAATGTAAAGAAAAATAATGGAAATTTAAATATGCAGCAGGGTTGAGTATATTTAAAGGCAGAAACAACAGCCAAATAGAGTCATAGAGATGTACAGCACAGAAACAGACCCTTCGGTCCAACTCATCCATGCCTACCAGATATCCTGACCTAACCTAGTCCCATTTGCCAGGACTTGTCCCATATCCCTCCAAACCCTTCCTATTCATCTAGATGCCTTTTAAATGTTGCAATTATACCAGCCTCCACCACTTCCTCTGGCAGCTCATTCAATACCTATTGTGTGAAAAAGTTGTCCCTTATGTCCCTTTTAAATCTTTACCTTCTTACCCTAAACCTGTGCCCTCTTGTTCTGGACTCCCCCACCCCAGAGAAAAGACCTTGTCTATTTATCCTATCCATGCCCCTCATGATTTTGTAAACCTCTATAAGGTCACCTCTCAGCCTCCAACGCTCCGCAGAAAACAGCCCCAGCCTATTCAGCCTCTCCCTCTAGCTCAAAATCCTCTAACCCCGACAACATCCTTGTAAATCTTTTCTGAATCCTTTCAGGTTTCACAACATCTTTCCAATAAGTTTCACGATATCCTTCCGATTAAGAGGAGACCAGATTTGCACGTAATATTCCAAAACTAACCAATGTCTTGTACAGCAGCAACATGACCTCCTAACTCCTGTACTCAATACTCTGACCAATAAAGGAAAGCATATCAAACACCTTATTCACTGTCCTAACTACCTGCGACCCCACTTTCAAGGAGCTATGAACCTGCACTCCAAGATCTCTTTGTTCAGCAACACTCCCTTGGACCTTCCCATTAAGTGTATAAGTCCTGCTAAGAATTGCTTTTCCAAAATGCAGCGCCTCACATTTATTTAAATTAAACTCCATCTGCTACTTCTCAGCCCATTGGCCCATCTGATCAAGATCCTGTTGTAATCTGAGGTAACCTTCTTCGCTGTCCACTACACCTCCAATGGTCTGTTTCCATGCTACGTGTCTCTATTACTCTAAGTAGGAGATCAGAATTGCATGCAATATTCTAAAAGTGGGTGAGCCAATGTCCCGTACATCCGCAACATGACCTCCCAACTCCTGTACTCAATTAGATTACTTACATTTAGATTAGATTAGATTAGATTACTTACAGTGTGGAAACAGGCCCTTCGGCCCAACAAGTCCACACCGACCCGCCGAAGCGTAACCCACCCATACCCCTACATTTACCCCTTTACCTAACACTACGGGCAATTTAGCATGGCCAATTCACCTGACTTGCACATCTTTGGAGTGTGGGAGGAAACCGGAGCACCCGGAGGAAACCCACGCAGACACGGGGAGAATGTGCAAACTCCACACAGTCAGTCGCCTGAGGCGGGAATTGAACCCGGGTCTCTGGCGCTGCGAGGCAGCAGTGCTAACCACTGTGCCACCGTGCCACCCACAAATACTCTGACCAAATAAGGAAAGCATACCAATTGCCTTCTTCACTATCCTATCTACCTGCGACTCCACTTTCAAGGAATTATGAACCTGGACTCCAAGGTCTCTTTGTTCAACAACACTCCCTAGGACCTTACCATTAAGTGTATAAGTTTTGCAACATTTGCTTATTTGCTAAGATTTGCTTTCCTAAAATGCAGCACCTCGCATTTATCTAAATTAAACTCCATCTGCCACTCCTCAGGCCATTGACCCATCTGATCAAGATTCTGTTGTAATCTGAGGTAACCTTATTTGCTGTCCACTGCACTCCAATTTTGGTGTCATCTGCAAACTTACTAACTATACCTCTTATCCTCACATCCAAATCATTTATATAAATGATGAAAAGTAGTGGACCCAGCACCAATCCTTGTGGCACTCCAGTGGTCACAGGCCTCCAATCTGAAAAGCAATCCTCTGTCTTCTACCTTGGAGCCAGTTCTGTATCCAAATGGCTAGTTCTCCTTGTATTCCATGAGATCTAACCTTGCTCACCAGTGTCCCATGGGGAACCTTGTTGAATGCCTTACTGAAGTCAATATAGATCATGTCCACTGCTCTGCCCTCATCAACCCTCTTTGTTACTTCTTCAAAAAACTCAATAAAGTTCATGAGACATGATTTCCCACGCACAAAGCCATGTTGACTATCCCTAATCAGTTCTTACCTTTCCAAATATGTGTAAATCCTGTCTCTCTGGATTCCGTCCAACAACTTGCCCACCACCGATGTCAGGCTCATCGGTCTATAGGTCCCTGGCTTGTCCTTACCACCTTTCTTAAATAGTGGTTCCACGTTTGCCAACCTCCAATCTTCCAGCATCTCTCCTCTGACTATCGATGATACAAATATCTCAGCAAAAGGCCCAGCAATCACTTCTCGAGCTTCCCGCAGAGTTATAGCATCAGGTCCTGCCGATTTATCCACCTTTATGCATTTCAAGACACCCTGCAGGTCCTCCTCTGTACTATGGACATTTTTTCAAGATGTCAGATGAAAGTAGATACTGCAGATGCTGGAGATTGAGTCAAGATTAGAGTCACTCCTGATGAAGGGCTTTTGCCTGAAATGTCAATTTTACTGCTCCTCGGATGCTGCCTGACCTGCTGTGCTTTTCCAGCACTACACTAATCTTGACATTTCTCAAGATGTCACCATCTATATCCCTACATTCTATATCTTCCATGTCCTCCTCCAGAGTAAACACTGATACAAATTACTTGTTTAGTATCTCCCCCATCTCTTGCGGCCATACAAAGGCTGTTTTGCTGAACTTTGAGGTGCCCTATTCTCTCCCTGGTTACCCTTAATGTATTTGTAAAAACCCTACGGATTTTCCTTAATCATATTTGCCAAAGCTATCTCAAATCCCCTTTTTGTCCTCCATTCAAGGCTGAGATATAAATTTTTAATCACTCAGGAAATCAAGGATTTTGAAGGCAGGAAAGTGGAATGAGATCAACATGACCTCACCAAATGGAGGAGCAGATTCGGTGGGTCGACTGCCCTACATCTTTTCCTGTGTCTTATGGGGCATGGAATACGTCTGTACAACAATATTTTGGAATGTATTAACAAGATTGGATGAAGTTAACACAGGTTTATGAAGGCAAATCATGCTTAACAAAATCTACTGGAGTTTTGTTTTGAGGATGTAACTGGTTGAATAGATAAGAACCGGGACTGTGGTGTACTTGGATTTTGCAAAACTTTGGAAGGTGCCATGGAAGAGATTATTGAGCAATGTTAGTGCATGAGATAAGGCAAACAAAGGGCGGCACGGTGGCTCAGTGGTTCATAGCGCTAAGGACCTGGGTTCGATTCCACCCCCTAGGGCAACCCACTGTGTGGAGTAGGCACATGATCCCCGTGTCTGCATGGGTTTCCTCCAGTTTCCTCCCACAGCCCAAAGATGTGCACATTAAGTGGACTTGCTATGCTAAACCTCCCACTCACTGAGGATGAACGATCAGTCCTCAGCAAAGGACTCACCTTCATCCCCCTCCGTCCAAGCATCAATGAATTTAATATACGCCGTGACATCAAACAATTCTTCCGTCGCCTCCGCCTCCGAGCTTACTTTCACAATCAGGATTCCCGCCCACCTTCCGAGGACCCCTTCGCCCACCTCCAACACACTGCATCCACCTGGACACCCCGCGCTGGCCTATTACCTGCCCTCGACCTCTTCATTTCCAACTGCTGCCGGGACATTAACCGCCTCAACCTGTCGACCCCCCTCCCCCACTCCAATCTCTCACCCTCACAAAGCGCAGCCCTCGAATCCCTCTGCTCTAATCCCAACCTCACCATTAAGCCAGCAGATAAAGGGGGCGCAGTGGTAGTCTGGCGCACTGACCTCTACACCGCTGAAGCCAAACGCCAACTCGAGGACACCTCTTCCTACTGCCCTCTCAACCATGACCCCACCCCCCATCACCAAACCATCATCTTCCAGACCATACAGAATCTCATCACCTCAGGAGATCTCCCACCCACAGCTTCCAACCTCATAGTCCGGGAACCCCGCACTGCCCGGTTCTACCTCCTTCCTAAGATTCACAAGCCTGACCACCTTGGCCGACCCATTGTCTCAGCATGCTCCTGCCCCACTGAACTCATCTCTACCTACCTCGACACTGTCCTATCCCCCCTAGTCCAGGAACTCCCCACATACGTTCGAGACACCACCCACGCCCTCCACCTCCTCCAAGACTTCCGTTTCCCCGGCCCCCAACGCCTCATCTTCACCATGGATATCCAATCCCTCTACACCTCCATCCGCCATGACCAGGGCCTCCAAGCCCTCCGTTTTTTTCCTCTCCAGACGTCCCCAACAGTACCCTTCCACCGACACTCTCATTCGTTTGGCCGAACTGGTCCTCACCCTTAACAATTTCTCCTTTGAATCCTCCCACTTCCTCCAGAACCAAAGGGGTAGCCATGGGCACACGTATGGGCCCCAGCTATGCCTGTCTCTTTGTTGGCTACGTAGAACAGTTGATCTTCCGTAATTACACCGGCACCACTCCCCACCTCTTCCTCCGCTACATTGATGACTGCATTGGCGCCACCTCGTGCTCCCGTGAGGAGGTTGAGCAATTCATCAACTTCATCAACACATTCCACCCTGACCTTAAATTTACCTGGACCATCTCTGACAACTCCCTCCCCTTCCTGGACCTCTCCATCTCCATTAGTGACGACCGACTTGACACTGACATTTTTTACAAACCCACCGACTCCCACAGCTACCTGGATTACACCTCTTCCCACCCTATCTCTTGCAAAAATGCCATCCCGTATTCCCAATTCCTGCGCCTCCGCCGTATCTGCTCCCAGGAGGACCAGTTCCACCGTAGAACACACCAGATGATCTCCTTCTTTAGAGACCGCAATTTCCCTTCCCACGTGGTTAAAGATGCCCTCCAACGCATCTCGTCCACATCCCACACCTCTGCCCTCAGACCCCACCCCTCCAACCGTAACAAGGACAGAACGCGCCTGGTGCTCACCTTCCACCCTACAAACCTCCGCATGAACCAAATCATCCACCGACATTTCCGCCACCTCCAAAAAGACCCCACCACCAGGGATATATTTCCCTCCCCACCCCTTTCCGCCTTCCGCAAAGACCGTTCCCTCCGTGACTACCTGGTCAGGTCCACGCTTCTCCACGACCCACCCTCCCATCTGGCACTTTCCCCTGCCACCGCAGGAACTGTAAAACCTGTGCCCACACCTCCTCCCTCACCTCCATCCAAGACCCTAAAGGAGCCTTCCACATCCATCAAAGTTTTACCTGCACATCCACTAATATCATTTATTGTATCCGTTGCTCCCGATGCGGTCTCCGCTACATTTGGGAGACTGGGCGCCTCCTAGCAGAGCGCTTTAGGGAACATCTCCGAGACACGCGCACCAATCAACCACACCGCCCTGCAGCCCAACATTTCAACTCCCCCTCCCACTCTGCCGAGGACATGGAGGTCCTGGGCCTCCTTCACCTCCGCTCCCTCACCACCAGGCGCCTGGAGGAAGAACACCTCATCTTCCGCCTCGGAACACTTCAACCCCAGGGCATCAATGTGGACTTCAACAGCTTCCTCATTTCCCCTTAACCCACCTCATCCTAGTTTCAAACTTCCAGCTCCACACTGTCCCCTTGACCTGTCCGGACTTGTCCGACCTGCCTAGCTCCTTTTCCACCTATCCACTCCACCCTCTCCTCCCTGACCTATCACCTTCATCTCCTCCCCCACTCACCTATTGTACTCTATGCTACTCTCTCCCCACCCCCACCCTCCTCTAGCTTATCTCTATGCTTCAGGCTCTCTGCCTTTATTCCTGATGAAGGGCTTTTGCCCGAAACGTCGATTTTGCTGCTCGTCAGTTGCTGCCTGAATTGCTGTGCTCTTCCAGCACCCATGATCCAGAATCTGGTTTCCAGCATCTGCAGTCATTGTTTTTACCTAAATTGCCCATAGTGTTTAGTGATGTGTAGGTTAAGTGCATTAGCCATGGGAAATGTCAGATTACAGGGAAAGGGGGTGGGATGCTCTTCGGAGGGTTGGTGTGGCCTTGTTAGGCTGAATGGCCTGTTTCTGCACTGTCAAGATTCTATAGTTAATACATTGCATGAATTCTGACAGGGAGGAAACAGGAAGAGAGAATAATTGGGTCTTTTTCCAAGTGGCAGGCAGTGACTAGTGAGGTATGAAAAGGACCCAATACTTGGGTCCTGGCTGTTCATTAGAATAAAGAAGAATAAATAACAAAATAGCACAGGATCAGGCTCTTTGGCCCTCCAAGCCTGCACTGACACATTTTGCCCTTCCATACTAAACGCGTCTTCACGTATAGGATCTGTATTCCTCTATTCCCTTGTCTTGGTCCAAGAGCTTCTTGAATGCTGCTATTGTGCCTGCATCCATCACCTCCTCAGACAGTGCAATCCAGACACTCACCAGCCTTTTTGTGAAATATATGCCTCGCACATTTCTTTTAAATGTCCCCCCACCTTGAACCTGTGTCCCCTAGTAACTGACTCCTCCACCCTGGGATAAAGCCTCATGCTTTCCACTCTACCTCTGCCATTCACAATCTTATAAACTTCTATCAGGGGTGCCCCTCAACCTTGTGGGTTCTTGTGAAAACAACCCCAGCTATCCAATATTTCCTCATCGCTAATATTCCCCCATACCAGACATCCTGGTAAACCTATTCTGTACCTCCTCCAAAGCATCCAAATCTTTCTGGTAGTGTCGAGACCGGAACTATATGCAATAAATCCAAGTGTGGCATAACTAAAGTTCTATAAAGCAGAGACTGAACAATAGTTCACAACTAGCAAGCCCAAAATGAAGCTGATATATGAGGGGAGGCTTGTGGAGGAGAGAACAATCACTCCATTCCAAATCAGAAATGCTGAAATCTCGTCATTTGTTCTGCTTCTCCCCTCCCCCATCCTCTTTTATCCAGAGTCCCATTTAAGGGCTTACCAGCTGTCAGGGAAAATCCACAATTAAGATGTTAAGTTGCCTTTTCAGAAATGCTGACAGACTTTAATGAGGTGGGGGAGGGGGAGGGAAGAGAATATATATAATTGTTTGGGAGACCACCCTTTGTGGTAATGATACATATTCATAAGCTCTTGTCTATTGAATGGAGAATGTTGAAGCACTGGTCTGTACACCTTGGGAGCCTGTGTTCAAGTTACATGAATTGTCACACAGACAGAACCAAAGAATCTCCTCTGGAGTGGGAGGGGTGGGTTTCTCGATAGTGCATGCAGTTATACAGCAGTGGTTCAGTACTGGTCTCTCTCTCTCTCTCTCTCCTACTCCAGTCTAAACAAGTGAAGATAAAGGCAATGGGTCGTAGAACTGCAAAGGGTATATGGAAAAGGTTTAAACCTGCCTCAATCCAGTGCTCTTTAGCTGATTATTTTCAATGGATTAATGAATATGAAAAATACATCATTGTTTGTAATATGCTTTGATATCTCATGATTTTGAAAGGTGCTATATAAACACAAGTCTTTCTTGCTATAATTATAAGAAAAACAGTGCCCCAAAATCCCAGTGGTAATGAAGTTAAATCCAACTTGTATTACATCATCTACACAATAAGATTTGGTTGGTGTGTCATCCTGTAGTCCCCCCCCAGTCAAAACAAAATGCTCAGAGACACAGTATAGTTTTACCTCCATCTTTATTTCAGGCCCTGGAGGGAGAGGGAATGATTGCCCATGTCCACAGAGTCATGAGTTCACAGTCTTTGGTGGAACCACAGTTTCTCAATGAACTATATAGTCATTTTACAGGGAGGAGCATCCAGATAAGGCAACATACATATTAATTGGGTGACCATTACAATCAGCGAGTGTCAATATTAAAGATTAAGCCATCTGCTGTTACACAATGAATAACTGGATTCATATGATGAATACTTTTCACCTTGTTGAAAGACATTAGGTACTGAATGATTAGATTAGATTAGATTACTTACAGTGATTAGATTAGATTAGATTAGATTAGATTACTTACAGTGTGGAAACAGGCCCTTCGGCCCAACAAGTCCACACCGACCCGCCGAAGCGCACCCACCCAGACCCATTCCCCTACATTTACCCCTGCACCTAACACTACAGGCAATTTAGCGTGGCCAATTCACCTAACCTGCACATTTTTGGAGTGTGGGAGGAAACCGGAGCACCCGGAGGAAACCCACGCAGACACGGGGAGAATGTGCAAACTCCACACAGTCGGTCGCCTGAGGCGGGAATTGAACCCGGGTCTCTGGCGCTGTGAGGCAGCAGTGCTAACCACTGTGCCACCGTGCCGCCCACAATGCTACCATATCTTGTTAAATGGCTGTACATAATTTGTTTTTCTACCTTGTTAACCCATTACCCTTGCCTGCAGCACTCCATTGTTAACTGTAAGTTCGTATCTGATCTGAGTCATGCTCAGCTGAACCTCATGTTTCACAAACCTCAAGCCATAACTCTTTCCCTGCCTGCTTATGCCCAATACACATTCTCATTCCCTCCTTTTATCATTTCATGATAACCGATGGCATTACCAGTTTTCATAAGACTGACAGCCAGTATTTGGGCAAGTTATTGATACACAACATTCAATGATTATAACAAAAATTACTAGTCCATTACAGTAATTAGAGTTTGGAGAATCCTCCCATGTGGAATAAAATTACCAGTAAAGTTCTTAAATCCGCAGTCGTTAGTGACCACTCCATCCCCTCCAAGTCGAGTGAAAATGAGCCAGTTCTCCAAAATCTCCTTCAGTAAAGTCCAACCTGAAAACAGAATCCAGCCTGTCCTTGCACACCACTCCACAGAGAAATCGGATTTCTTGAATACGCTGTTAAATGCTTCAGAAAACTGACGAGACTTCCATCCTTGCGGAGATGCTTCAGATGGAGGATACCAGCACATCTGAGCGTGCAGTGCAGCAGCTACAGCAGTAGGACAGGTGAATGCAGCATTCTTTGCTTCTGCTCTGCTGTTAATGTAACAAAACCAACTATTGTTGTAATGTTAGCTTGATCAGAGAACCTTCATATCCCTTAAGTGATTGAAAGAGAAGGTAAAGCACATGTGGTTTAATGTCCATATGAAGGCCACTGACAAAAAGCATACCAACCTCCTCTTTACTGTTTTCCTATCTTCTTCGCTTTTCATGCTCATGACTGGGGGGCTGATTGAATCTGTTGGATCAGGTTGTGGAGGGGTGAGCGGTAGTGCGAAGGAATGCTTTACCTGTGAATGGAGAAACTCCAGAGAAAATGTTAGCTGCTGAAAATATCTTTGCAATTCCGGTCTCATTCCCTCCTTGCCAAGGTGGTTATCAGTATAAAGACAGTCACACATTTAACTGCACTAAATTGTGTCTGCCTATGTCAACATTCTTTGAATTCTTCAAATCTGTTACTCTGTTCACTACTTATGACATTATCAAGTTTTATGCAATCCATAAACTTCTAAATTTTACTGCCTAAACAATTCAGTCAATTATAAACAATAATCAATGGTCCTAAAATTAAACCCTCGGCAGAACCTCATTCAGGTTATTCAAAATTTATTTTCCTTTTAACAAATTGATATTTGGCTAATGTGAAAACTGTCAGGAAAATTATTTTCAGAATCTGGAACAGCAAGAAGACAACAAACTGTTTCCTGTGCATTAGCAATTGAAGAGACAGTATCAGTTCAGATTCAAATCTCAAATATTCATGGCAAACAAATACTGAATATTTTAAAATATGTTCTCCAAATGAAACTTCCCAAATAAAATAGTCGGAATTACTTTGGTAGCGATCAACATTTTTTGAACTTGCAATATAAAGAGGGCCAATGAAGTCTTGACAATAATTAACCAAATTTAAACAGCTCAGCCTAAAGTTCTAATATTCTCTAGAAAATCTTAACAAAATCTAAAACATCAAACTAAAAATGCACTCTTCTTTTTGTAAACACTCTGCATTGAAAACACAGCAGCAAAGATATTATAATACAATACTCTCATCTGGCTAAAACATGACCACTGACCCAACTGTTCCTTTTTAAACAGGCATTGTAGAATTTGAAACAAATCAGGGGCTCAAGGCACTCAATTTGCTTTAAGGTTACAAGTTTGATAACTTTAAAAAGGACATAATGTTGTACAAATTCAATGTAAAAACAAAATCTGCCCCATTACACAGCCCACAAAACACATTGAATTGACAGCCTGATTTAAATAAGGCAAAACAATTACTTATAAAAGATTTTCTGAACCAGTTTTTTTAAACCAAATTTTTAAACATCAAACACTCTCATTATGGCACAATTTACATTTCCTTTTTCAACCCAAGTATTAGTATAGCCTTAATTTCAGCGTTTCTCATTTTAAAATTTATTCTTGCATTCTCTCACTGAAATTATACTTATAAAAAGAGAAAACGCTCACAGTAGACCACATGGTGCTGCAATCCAAGCCACTCTCTTCCCCCAGAACAAAGACTCACAGAGTCTCAAATTTCACCACTAGGGTGACCCCTTTCTCACTTTACTCCTCACTGGGCCTTGAACTGCACTTAAACACAGAGAACCCAAATCCCAATTAAACACAGAAAACTCAATTCCCACTTGAATACAGAAAACTCGAACCCCAGTTAAACCCAGAGTGGTCTAATCCCAATTAAACATAGAAAACTCAAATCCCGATTAAACACAGAACTCAAACCTTGCTTAAACACAGAGCTTGAAGCTGACTTAAACACCGAAAGCTCAAACCTCAAATGGAGCACCCGAAACTCACGTAAACACAAAGGCTCAAACTTCAGCACAGTGCAGAGGACTTGAACCTCAAATCAACCCCACCCAGTAGATTCAAACCCCAATACCTCGTAGAGGACTTGAACCTCAATCAAACCCACCCCTAGGGACTTCAACCCCAGTACTGTGCAGAGGACTCGAACCTCAGTCACACCACCTAACCCCAACACCCCAAGGGGACTCTAAACACAGTACCATGCAGAGGACTCGAACCTCAGTCACAGAGAGCTTGAACCACAACCAAACCCACCCCAGATGATCCAAACCCCAGTACCGCGCAGAGGACCTGAACCTCAACCAAACCCACCCAAGGGGACTTTAACCCCAGTACCACACAAAGGACTCAAACCTCAACAATCCCACCCCAGGGGACACTAACCCCAGTATCATGAAGAGGACTCAAACCTTTGCCTGCCAGCGCGCTTGCGAAACTGTGTCTCTTGACTGAACCAATTACCGTTAGAGGAATCCCTAGAATAGAGAGTGTTTGAATGAGGGGACCACCTCCAGCACACAGGAATATCAAGAGGGACCAAGGTTTAAAATCTTACCTTGTGGGCCCTCGAGACACCGATGTCCTGAGCGGCTGCTGACATCGTCCAATTGTAACTATCCATTTAGATCCTGTTGACTACGCCAATATTGTCATCCTGCTCCCCCGTCAGTCGAAGCAAAATGCTCAGAGACAGAGTGTAGTTTTCGCTCCTTCATCTTCATTCCAGGCTCTGGAGAGAGAGCGAACGATCACCATGTGCACAGAGACATGAATTCACGGTCTTCTCTGGAAGAACAGAGTCTCAATGAATTATTAGTCATTTTACAAGGGGGAGCAGCCAGATAAGGCAACATGCATATTGATTGGGTGATCATTACAATCAGCGAGTGTCAATAGTAAAGATTAAGCCTTCTGTTATTACACAATGAATAACTGGCTTCACATAATGAATACTTTTCACCTTGTTAACTGATGTAACATACACCTTGTTAAATGGCTCTACATAATTAATGCTTTTCCACCTTGTTAACCCATTACCCTTGCCTCCAGCACCCCATTGTTAACTGTAAGTTCTTATCTGATCTACTTCCTGCTCAGCTGACCCTCTTGTTTCACAAAACTCAAAACTTAACTCTTTCCCTATCTGTACTCAGCTGAACCTCCTGTTTCACAAAACTCAGAACCTAATTCTTTCGCTCTCTGCTTATACCCTATACACATTCTCAGGTGGGGAGTGAAATATTAATTAAATATCTGATTTATTTTTTATTCAATGTTAGATTGTTCAACACAGCAAGAACAGCTGACTGCCATGCCAACAATATTAATCTTAATGTTTTTGGGGAATGGCATTGTTCTGATTAAGTAAGATGGAACAGCTATCTGGTGTTAGTAGTTTTACATCTGAGATAGAATTATGGGTTTAGTCCAGAAAGTGAGATCAAACATCAAGTTGGATTCTCTGATGCAGGACTCTACTGAGGGAATGACACACAATTGACATCTGATCCATGGCCAGATAAAAATGATTCCATGGTAATATTTCAGAGAAGAGCAGGGATTTCTCCCTGTATTCTGGGCAATATTTATCGCTCAATCTATGTCACAAAAACAAATTAATTAGTTATTATCCCATTGCCATTGTTCCCTCATGGGCAGCAAGTTCCAGGTTATGAGATTCACTTTGAAAAAAAAAGTTCATCCTCTGATCCCCTTTCATCTCTTTCTCAAAACTTTAAACCTATGCCTCCAAGTAGTTGTACCATCACGTAGCTTTCTTTAGCTATCTTATTCCAATCTGACATAATTGTGTGCACCTCTATCAAACTGATCCTCAATCGTAGCTCCAAGGAAGAAAATCCCAGCATCTCTGACCAAAGTTGTCGTTAAATTTTCTCATCTTTGAAACCATTGTGGTAGATTTCCCACGCATATCTTAAGAACCTTCACATGGTGACAGTTAAGAATAGAATGCAGTGCTTTATTTGTGTCTTAACTAGCATTTTAGAAGGTTCAGAATAGCTTTTCCCCTTAATGAAGTCCATGATCCCATGTGCATAACTAATCACCCTCTCTGACCTATCACCATAACCCCCCACCTACATCTACCTATCGTCTTCCCAGCTACTTCACTCCTAGCCCCACCCACACCCTCCTATTTATCTCTCAGCCCACTTTCCACCCCCCCCCCCCCCCCCTGTTTTTGATGAAGGACTTATGCCCAAAACATTGATTCTCCTGCTTGTTGGATGTTGCCTGACCTGCTGTGCTTTTTCAAAGACCACACTTTTTGACCCTCTCAAAACACTCCAGCTACATTCATTGGAGTTTGGAAGACTGAGAGGCGGCTTGGTTGAAACATATAAGATTTTTAGAGGATTGACAGAGTAGGTGCAAGAAAGGTTATTTCCCCTCATGAGGGAGAGACCCAGAGGCCATAATTACAGAATTACATTAAGACAGAGATGAGGAAAAATTCATTTTCTCAGAGGGTTTTCTCAGTCATAGAGATACATAGAATGAGCTCATCCATGCCAACCAGATATCCTAAATAAATCTCAGCCCATTTGCCAGGATTTGGCTCATATCCCTCTAAATCCTTTCTATTCATATACCCATTCAGATAACTTTTAAATGTTGTAATTGTACCATCTTCCATCACTTTGTCTGGCAGCTCAGTCCATATACACACCACACTCTGCGTGAAAAAGTTGCCCCTTATGTCCATTATAAATCTTTTCCCTCTCACCTTAAACCTATGCCATCTAGTTTTGGACTCCCTCACCCTAGGGAAAAGACCTTGTCTATTTACTCTATCCATCCCCATCCTTCCTATAGCAGAGAGACCAGAAATGGACACAGTTTTCCAATAGTAGCCTAAACAATGTCCTGTACAGCCGCAACATTATCTCCAACTCCTATAATCAATGCACTGACCAATAAAAGCAAGCATACCAAACACTTTCTTCACTATCATATCTACCTGTGCTTCCACTTTCAAGGAATTATAACCCTCACTTCAAGGTCTCTTATATAATTATTTACTGCAGAAGGTTGTCAATGCTGGATTCTTACATATATTCAAAGCTGATTTTTAATCAGTAAGGGAATTGAGAGTTATGGGGGAAAGGTGGGAAAATAGAATTGAAGTTTATTAAATTAGCTGTGATGTCATTTCACATCACCTTTTAGCTCTGGGTGCCATGTTATAAGATAGATTGAAGAAATTGGGACAGTTCTTCTTGGAGAGAAGAAGCCTAGAAGATCTGTTAGAAGCTTTTAAAATCATGAGCAGGCTGGATAGAATAGGTCAGGAGAAAGTGTTCCCACTTGTAAAAGAAAAATGAAGAGGATTTGATCTGCAAAAAAAATTTAGCATGGCCAATTCACCTGATCTGCACACCTTTGGATTGTGGGAGGAAACCAGAGCACCTGGAGAAAACCCACACAGACATGGGGCGAATGTGTAAACTCCACACAGACAGTTGCCCGAGGCTGGAATTGAACTGCAAAAAGAAGAAGAGGAACACCTATACAAGGTATTCGCCAAAAACGGATACCCGCGCAACTTCATCAACAGATTCCTAAGAGAAAGACCACGGAACGAGGACATACCACAACCAAAAGGACTAGCCACACTACCATACATCAGGAACATCTCGGAACTGACAGCCAGACTACTGCGACCCCAGGACTCATAACGGCACACAAACCAACAGCCACACTCAGACAACAACTCACCAGAACAAAGGACCCGATACCCAACATGAGCAAAACTAATGTAGTGTACAAAATACCATGCAAGGACTGCACAAAACACTATATAGGACAAACAGGAAGACAGCTAACAATCCGCATACATAAACATCAACTAGCCACGAAATGACACGACCAGCTATCCTTAGTAGCCACACACGCAGACAACAAGCAACATGAATTCGACTGGGACAACACTACTATCATAGGGCAAGCCAGACAGAGAACAGCCAGGGCATTCCTAGAGGCATGGCATTCATCCACAAACCCCATCAACAAACACATCGACCTGGACCCAATATACCAACCACTACAGCGGACAGCTGAAACTGACAACCGGAAGCGGCAGGGACAGACCACTATAAACACCGGAGGAAACATCAAAGAAGCGCTTCGCAGGAGGCTCCCAAGCACTGATGATGTCGCCTAGCCAGGGGACGAAACGTTTGCAACAAAAACTTCCAGCTCGGCGAACAGAACCACAGCAACGAGCACCTGAGCTACAAATCTTCGCACAAACTTTGAGTATAAAATTATGCAAGGCCTAGATAATGTAGGTAAGAAGAAACATTTCCCCTTCATGGAAAGTCAATTACTTGGGGGGATCGATTTAAGGTGAGGGGCTGGAGGTTTCTAGAGATGTGAGGAAAAAGTCGTTCACCTGGAGGGACTTTCATACATATATGTTGGATATGTGGACATTCCTGATGAAGGGCTTGTGTCCAGAATGTTGACTCTCCTGCTACTCGGATGCTGCCAGGCCTGCTGTGCTTTTCCAGTGCCACACTTTTCAACTCTTGACTCTCCAGCATCTGCAATCCTCACTTTCTCTTACGTGATGACAAGGTCTGGTGTATGGGGGTTGGGGTAAGAATGTGGCAAAAGAACCTCAGGCCCTCAAATTATTGAACTCAATACTGAGTCCTGAAGGCTGTAGGATCCCCAAGTGCAAGATGACCTGCTGTTCTTCCAGTTTCTGATGAACTTTGCTGGAGCACTGCAGCAAGCCTGAGAAGGAAATGTTGGCCAGGCAATACAGTAGTGTGCTGAAGTGACAGGCAACAGAAAACACATTGTCATTTTTGTGCATTGAATGTTCTGCAAGGTAGTTGCCAATGTTTCATCTCCACGATGTACAGCAGACTGCATTGTGAGCACAAACACAGTAGACTTGATTGAGTAGAATGCAGATAATCAATACTTCACCTGGAAACTGTGTCTGGGCCTTGAGTAGTGAGGAGGGAGGAAGTTAATGGGCGGGTGTTACACCTTCTGCAATGGCTTGGGATGGTGCTGTAAGGAGGTGGTGAGAATGGAGGAAAAGGGAACCAAGATATCTTGGAGGTAACGGTCTCTGCAGAAAGCTGACAAGGTAGGGGAGGGGGTTACGTGTCTGGTGGTGGTATCTTTCTGGAAGTGGTGGGTATGATGGTGAATGATCCTGTGGATTCTGGAGGGATGGTAGGTAAGGATAAGGAGGACCATATCACTATTGTGGGAACAGATAGGCCAGAGACAGAGAAACTGGGAGAATGGAATAGAGTTGGGAATGAGGAAGAGCTGATGCAGAAATCAGACAGTAAAATTGTTGGAGAAACTTCAATGGTCAACTAACATCTGTGGAGAGAAAGTAACATCTTGGGTGCAGTGACTCTTTATCAGAACTGATAGTAGGTAGGAAAAAGTTGGTACATGAGAAAAGGGTGGAAAACTTGATAAATGGAGCCCAGAGAGAAAAATAGTTGAGGGTAAGTGATTCTGTATTAAAGTCTATCTGTGATGAAGGAGTAAGTGATTCTGTATTAAAATCTATGTGTGATGAAAGGAGTAAGTGATTCTGTATTAAAGTCTATGTGTGATGAAGTGAGTAAGTGATTCTGTATTAAAGTCTATGTGTGACGAAGGAGTAAGTGATTCTGCATTAAAGTCTATGTGTGATGAAGTGAGTAAGTGATTCTGTATTAAAGTCGATGTGTGACAAAGGAGTAAGTGATTCTGTATGAAAGTCTATGTGTGACGAAGGAGTAAGTGATTCTGTATTAAAGTCGATGTGTGATGAAGGGAGTAAGTGATTCTGTCTGTATTAAAGTCTATGTGTGATGAAGGAGTAAGAGATTCTATATTAAAGTCTATGTGTGATGAAGAAGTAAGTGATTCTGTATTAAAGTCTATGTGTGATGAAGGGAGTAAGTGATTCTGTCAATATTAAAGTCTATGTGTGATGAAGGAGAAAGAGATTCTACATTAAAGTCTATGTGTGATGAAGGAGTATGTGATTCTGTATTGAAGTCTATGTGTGATGAAGGAGTAAGTGATTCTATATTAAAATCTGTGTGTGATGACCGAGTAAATGATTCTGTATTAAAGTCTACGTGTGATGAAGGGAGTAAGTGATTCTGTATTAAAGTTTGTATGTGATGAAGGAGTAAGTGATTCTGTCCGTATTAAAGTCTATGTTTGATGAAGGGAGTAAGTGATTCTGTATTAAAGTGTATTAAATGGTCCCAAAACAGATCCTTGCGGAACACCGCTACTAACTGCACCCCAAGATGAACCTTTATCATCAACTACTACCCTCTGTCTTCTTCCAGCCAGCCAATTCCTAATCCAAACCTCCAACTCACCCTCAATGCCATACCTCCGTATTTTTTGCAGTAGCCTACCATGGGGAACCTTATCAAATGCCTTACTAAAATCCATATACACCACATCTACCGCTTTACCCTCGTCCACCTCCTTAGTCACCTTCTCAAGGAATTCAATAAGGTTTGTGAGGCACTACCTGCCCTTCACAAAACCATGCTGACTATCCTTGATCACATTATTCCTGTGCTGCAAATGTGTTGCTGGAAAAGCGCAGCAGGTCAGGCAGCATCCAAGGAACAGGAGAATCGACGTTTCGGGCATAAGCCCTTCTTCAGGAAGGGCTTATGACCAAAACATCAATTCTCCTGTTCCTTGGATGCTGCCTGACCTGCTGCGCTTTTCCAGCAACACATTTTCAGTTCTGATCTCCAGCATCTGCAGCCCTCACTTTCTCCACATTATTCCTATCCAGGTGTTCATAAATCCTATCCCTTACAATTCTCTCTAAGACTTTGCCCACAACAGAAGTGAGACTCACCGGCCTATAGTTACTAGGGTTATCCCTACACCCCTTCTTGAACAAGGGAACCACATTTGCTATCCTCCAGTCTTCTGGCACTATTCCTATAGACAACGAGGACATAAAAATCAAGGCCAATGGCTCTGCAATCTCCTCCCTTGCTTCCCAGAGAATCCTAGGATAAATGCCATCAGGCCCAGGGGACTTATCTATTTTCACCCTTTCAAGAATTTCCAACACCTCTTCCCTACATACCTCAAAGCCATCCATTCTAATTAATTGTGACTCAGTATTCACATCGGCAACAATGTCCTGTTCCTGAGTGAATACTGACTAAAAGTATTCATTCAATGTCTGCCCAATCTCTTCAGCCTCCACACGCAACTTCCCACTACTATCCTTGACTGGACCTATTCCTACCCTAGTCATTCTTTTATTCCTGACATACCTATAGAAAGCCTTTGGGTTTTCCCTAATCCTACCAACTAAGGACTTTTCATGTCCCCTCCTTGCTACACTTAGCTCTCTCTACAGATCCTTCCTGGCTACCTTAAAACTCTCAATCGCCCCAATTGAACCTTCACGCCTCATCTTTACATAGGCCACCCTCTTCCCTTTAACAAGGGATTCCAATTCCTTATTAAACCATGGCTCCCTCACACGAACCTTTCCTCCCAATATGTGATGAAGGAGTAAGTGATTCTGAATTAAAGACTATATGTGATGAAGGAGTAAGTGATTCTGTATTAAAGTCAATGTGTGATGAAGGGAGTAAGTGATTCTGTATTAAAATCTATATGTGATGAAGGGAGTAAGTGATTCTGTATTAAAGTCAATGCGTGATGAAGGGAGTAAGTGATTCTGTATTAAAGTCTATATGTGATGAAGGGAGTAAGTGATTCTGTATTAAAGTCAATGTGTGATGAAGGGAGTAAGTGATTCTGTATTAAAGTCAATGCGTGATGAAGGGAGGAAGTGATTCTGTATTAAAGTCTATATGTGATGAAGGGAGTAAGGGATTCTGTATTAAAGTCTATATGTCATGAAGGGAGTAAGTGATTCTGTATTAAAGTCTATATGTGATGAAGGAGTAAGTGATTTTGTCCATATTAAAGTCTATATGTGATGAAGGAGTAAGTGATTCTGTATTAAAGTCTATGTGTGATGAAGGAGGTATGTGATTCTGTATTAAAGTCTCTGTCTGATGAAGGGTGTAAGTGGTTCTGTATTAAAGTATATATGGGATGACGGAGAAAGTGATTCTGTATTAAAGTCGATGTGTGATGAAGGGAGTAAGTGATTCTGTCTGTATTAAAGTCTATGTGTGATGAAGGAGTAAGAGATTCTATATTAAAGTCTATGTGTGATGAAGAAGTAAGTGATTCTGTATTAAAGTCTATGTGTGATGAAGGGAGTAAGTGATTCTGTCAATATTAAAGTCTATGTGTGATGAAGGAGAAAGAGATTCTACATTAAAGTCTATGTGTGATGAAGGAGTATGTGATTCTGTATTGAAGTCTATGTGTGATGAAGGAGTAAGTGATTCTATATTAAAATCTGTGTGTGATGACCGAGTAAATGATTCTGTATTAAAGTCTACGTGTGATGAAGGGAGTAAGTGATTCTGTATTAAAGTTTGTATGTGATGAAGGAGTAAGTGATTCTGTCCGTATTAAAGTCTATGTTTGATGAAGGGAGTAAGTGATTCTGTATTAAAGTGTATTAAATGGTCCCAAAACAGATCCTTGCGGAACACCGCTACTAACTGCACCCCAAGATGAACCTTTATCATCAACTACTACCCTCTGTCTTCTTCCAGCCAGCCAATTCCTAATCCAAACCTCCAACTCACCCTCAATGCCATACCTCCGTATTTTTTGCAGTAGCCTACCATGGGGAACCTTATCAAATGCCTTACTAAAATCCATATACACCACATCTACCGCTTTACCCTCGTCCACCTCCTTAGTCACCTTCTCAAGGAATTCAATAAGGTTTGTGAGGCACTACCTGCCCTTCACAAAACCATGCTGACTATCCTTGATCACATTATTCCTGTGCTGCAAATGTGTTGCTGGAAAAGCGCAGCAGGTCAGGCAGCATCCAAGGAACAGGAGAATCGACGTTTCGGGCATAAGCCCTTCTTCAGGAAGGGCTTATGACCAAAACATCAATTCTCCTGTTCCTTGGATGCTGCCTGACCTGCTGCGCTTTTCCAGCAACACATTTTCAGTTCTGATCTCCAGCATCTGCAGCCCTCACTTTCTCCACATTATTCCTATCCAGGTGTTCATAAATCCTATCCCTTACAATTCTCTCTAAGACTTTGCCCACAACAGAAGTGAGACTCACCGGCCTATAGTTACTAGGGTTATCCCTACTTCCCTTCTTGAACAAGGGAACCACATTTGCTATCCTCCAGTCTTCTGGCACTATTCCTATAGACAACGAGGACATAAAAATCAAGGCCAATGGCTCTGCAATCTCCTCCCTTGCTTCCCAGAGAATCCTAGGATAAATGCCATCAGGCCCAGGGGACTTATCTATTTTCACCCTTTCAAGAATTTCCAACACCTCTTCCCTACATACCTCAAAGCCATCCATTCTAATTAATTGTGACTCAGTATTCACATCGGCAACAATGTCCTGTTCCTGAGTGAATACTGACTAAAAGTATTCATTCAATGTCTGCCCAATCTCTTCAGCCTCCACACGCAACTTCCCACTACTATCCTTGACTGGACCTATTCCTACCCTAGTCATTCTTTTATTCCTGACATACCTATAGAAAGCCTTTGGGTTTTCCCTAATCCTACCAACTAAGGACTTTTCATGTCCCCTCCTTGCTACACTTAGCTCTCTCTACAGATCCTTCCTGGCTACCTTAAAACTCTCAATCGCCCCAATTGAACCTTCACGCCTCATCTTTACATAGGCCACCCTCTTCCCTTTAACAAGGGATTCCAATTCCTTATTAAACCATGGCTCCCTCACACGAACCTTTCCTCCCAATATGTGATGAAGGAGTAAGTGATTCTGAATTAAAGACTATATGTGATGAAGGAGTAAGTGATTCTGTATTAAAGTCAATGTGTGATGAAGGGAGTAAGTGATTCTGTATTAAAATCTATATGTGATGAAGGGAGTAAGTGATTCTGTATTAAAGTCAATGCGTGATGAAGGGAGTAAGTGATTCTGTATTAAAGTCTATATGTGATGAAGGGAGTAAGTGATTCTGTATTAAAGTCAATGTGTGATGAAGGGAGTAAGTGATTCTGTATTAAAGTCAATGCGTGATGAAGGGAGGAAGTGATTCTGTATTAAAGTCTATATGTGATGAAGGGAGTAAGGGATTCTGTATTAAAGTCTATATGTCATGAAGGGAGTAAGTGATTCTGTATTAAAGTCTATATGTGATGAAGGAGTAAGTGATTTTGTCCATATTAAAGTCTATATGTGATGAAGGAGTAAGTGATTCTGTATTAAAGTCTATGTGTGATGAAGGAGGTATGTGATTCTGTATTAAAGTCTCTGTCTGATGAAGGGTGTAAGTGGTTCTGTATTAAAGTATATATGGGATGACGGAGAAAGTGATTCTGTATTAAAGTCTATGTGTGATGAAGGGAGTAATTGATTCTGTCAATATTAAAGTCTATGTGTGATGAAGGAGTAAGTGATTCTGTACGTATTAAAGTCTATGTGTGATGAAGGGAGTAAGTGATTCTGTATTAAAGTCGATGTGTGATGAAGGGAGTATGTGATTCTGTATTAAATTCTCTGTCTGATGAAGGGAGGAAGTGATTCTGTATTAAAGTCTATGTGTGATGAAGGGAGTAAGTGATTTTGTATTAAAGTCTATGTGTAATGAAGAAGTAAGTGATTCTGTCTGTATTAAAGTCTATGTGTGATGAAGGGAGTAAGTGATTCTGTCTGTATTAAAGTCTATGTGTAATGAAGGGAGTAAGTGATTCTGTATTAAAGTCTATATGTGATGAAGGGAGTAAGTGATTCTGTATTAACGTCTATGTGTGTTGTAGGGAGTAAGTGATTCTGTCTGTATTAAAGTCTATGTGTGATGAAGGGAGTAAGTGATTCTGTATTAAAGTCTATGTGTGATGAAGGGAGTAAGTGAGTCTGTATTAAAGTCTAATGTGATGAAGGGAGTAAGTGATTCTGTCTGTATTAAAGTGTATGTGTGATGAAGGGAGTAAGTGATTCTGTATTAAAGTCTATGTGTGAGGAAGGGAGTAAGTGATTCTGTCTGTATTAAAGTCTATGTGTGATGAAGGGAGTAAGTGATTCTGTATTAAAGTCTATGTGTGATGAAGGAGTAAGTGATTCTGTATTAAAGTCTATGTGTGATGAAAGGAGTAAGTGATTCTGTGTTAAAGTCTATATGTGATGAAGGGAGTAAGTGATTCTGTATTAAAGTCTAAGTGTGATGAAGGGAGTAAGTGATTCTGTCTGTATTAAAGTCTATGTGTGATGAAGGGAGTAAGTGATTCTGTATTAAAGTCTATGTGTGATGAAGGAGTAAGTGATTCTGTGTTATAGTCTCTGTGTGATGAAGGAGTAAGTGAATCTGTATTAAAGTCTGTATGTGATGAAGGAGTAAGTGATTCTATCTGTATTAAAGTCTATGTGTGATGAAGGAGTAAATGATTCTGAATTAAAGTCTATGTGTGATGAATGGAGCAAGTGATTCTGTATTAAAGTCTATGTGTGATGAAGTGAGTAAGTGATTCTGTCTCTATTAAAGTACATGTGTGATGAAGGGAGAAATTGATTCTGTATTAACAATTATGTGTGATGAAGGAGTAAATGATTCTGTTTTAAAGTCTAAGTGTGATGAAGGGAGTAAGTGTTTCTGTCTGTATTAAAGTCTATGTGTGATGAAAGGAGTTAGTGATTCTGTATTAAAGTCTATATGTGATGAAGGGAGTAAGTGATTCTGTATTAAAGTCAATGTGTGATGAAGGGAGTAAGTGATTCTGTATTAAAGTCAATGCGTGATGAAGGGAGGAAGTGATTCTGTATTAAAGTCTATATGTGATGAAGGGAGTAAGGGATTCTGTATTAAAGTCTATATGTCATGAAGGGAGTAAGTGATTCTGTATTAAAGTCTATATGTGATGAAGGAGTAAGTGATTTTGTCCATATTAAAGTCTATATGTGATGAAGGAGTAAGTGATTCTGTATTAAAGTCTATGTGTGATGAAGGAGGTATGTGATTCTGTATTAAAGTCTCTGTCTGATGAAGGGTGTAAGTGGTTCTGTATTAAAGTATATATGGGATGACGGAGAAAGTGATTCTGTATTAAAGTCTATGTGTGATGAAGGGAGTAATTGATTCTGTCAATATTAAAGTCTATGTGTGATGAAGGAGTAAGTGATTCTGTACGTATTAAAGTCTATGTGTGATGAAGGGAGTAAGTGATTCTGTATTAAAGTCGATGTGTGATGAAGGGAGTATGTGATTCTGTATTAAATTCTCTGTCTGATGAAGGGAGGAAGTGATTCTGTATTAAAGTCTATGTGTGATGAAGGGAGTAAGTGATTTTGTATTAAAGTCTATGTGTAATGAAGAAGTAAGTGATTCTGTCTGTATTAAAGTCTATGTGTGATGAAGGGAGTAAGTGATTCTGTCTGTATTAAAGTCTATGTGTAATGAAGGGAGTAAGTGATTCTGTATTAAAGTCTATGTGTGTTGTAGGGAGTAAGTGATTCTGTCTGTATTAAAGTCTATGTGTGATGAAGGGAGTAAGTGATTCTGTATTAAAGTCTATGTGTGATGAAGGGAGTAAGTGAGTCTGTATTAAAGTCTAATGTGATGAAGGGAGTAAGTGATTCTGTCTGTATTAAAGTGTATGTGTGATGAAGGGAGTAAGTGATTCTGTATTAAAGTCTAAGTGTGATGAAGGGAGTAAGTGATTCTGTCTGTATTAAAGTCTATGTGTGATGAAGGGAGTAAGTGATTCTGTATTAAAGTCTATGTGTGATGAAGGAGTAAGTGATTCTGTGTTATAGTCTCTGTGTGATGAAGGAGTAAGTGAATCTGTATTAAAGTCTGTATGTGATGAAGGAGTAAGTGATTCTATCTGTATTAAAGTCTATGTGTGATGAAGGAGTAAATGATTCTGAATTAAAGTCTATGTGTGATGAATGGAGCAAGTGATTCTGTATTAAAGTCTATGTGTGATGAAGTGAGTAAGTGATTCTGTCTCTATTAAAGTACATGTGTGATGAAGGGAGAAATTGATTCTGTATTAACAATTATGTGTGATGAAGGAGTAAATGATTCTGTATTAAAGTCTAAGTGTGATGAAGGGAGTAAGTGTTTCTGTCTGTATTAAAGTCTATGTGTGATGAAAGGAGTTAGTGATTCTGTATTATAGTCTAAGTGTGATGAAAGGAGTAAGTGATTCTGTATTAAAGACTATGTGTGATGAAGGGAGTAAGTGATTCTGTCTGTATTAAAGTCTATGTGTGATGAAAGGAGTAAGTGATTCTGTATTAAAGTCTATATGTGATGAAGGGAGTAAGTGATTCTGTATTAAAGTCTATATGTGGTGAAGGGAGTAAGTGATTCTGTATTAAAGTGTATGTGTGATGAAGGGAGTAAGTGATTCTGTATTAAAGTCTATATGTGATGAAAGAGTGAGTGATTCTGTATTAATGTGTATGTGGAATGAAGGAGTAAGTGATTCTGTATTAAAGTCTATATGTGATGAAGTGAGTAAGTGATTCTGTATTAAAGTCTATGTGTGATGAAGGGAGTAAGTGATTAAGTATTAAAGTCTATATGGGATGAATTGAGTAAGTGATTCTCTCTGTATTAAAATCTATGTGTGATGAAGGAGTAAGTGATTCTGTATTAAAGTCTATATGTGATGAAGGGAGAAAGTGATTCTGTATGGATGTCTATGTGTGATGAGGAGAGTAAGTGATTCTGTATTAAAGTCTACATGTGATGAAGGGAGTAAGTGATTCTATATTAAAGTCTCTGTCTGATGAAGAGAGTAAGTGGTTCTGTATTAAAGTCTATACGTGATGAAGGAGTAAGTGATCCTGTATTAATGTCTATGTGTGATGAAGGTACTTAGTAATTCTGTCTGTATCAAAGTCTATGTGTGATGAGGAGAGTCAGTGATTCTGTATTAAAGTCTACATGTGATGAAGGGAGTAAGTGATTCTGTATTAAAGTCTCTTTCTGATGAAGGGAGTAAGTGGTTCTGTATTAAAGTCTATATGTGATGAAGTGGTAAGTGGTTCTGTCTTAAAGTCTGTGTGTGATGAAAGAAGCAAGTGATTCTGTCTGTATCAAGGGCTATGTGTGATAAAGAGAGTAAGTGATTCTGTATTAAAGTCGATGTGTGATGAATGGAGTAACTGATTCTGTATTAATGTCTATGTGTGATGAAGGAGTAAATGAAGTGTACATGTGATGAAGGGAGTAAGTGATTCTGTATTAAAGTCGATGTGTGATGAATGGAGTAACTGATTCTGTATTAATGTCTATGTGTGATGAAGGAGTAAATGATTCTGTATTAAAGTCTATATGTGATGAGGGGAGTAAGTGATTCTGTATTAAAGTCTCTCTGATGAAGGGAGTAAGAGAATCTGTATTAAAGTCTATGTGTGATGAGGGAAGTAAGTGATTCTGCATTAAAGTGTATGTGTGATGAAGGGAGTAAGTGATTCTGCATTAAAGTCTATGTGTGATGATGGGAGTAAGTGATTCTGTATTAAAGTCTATGTGTGATGAAGGGAGTAAGTGATTCTGTATTAAAGTCTATGTGTGATGAGGGAAGTAATTGATTCTGCATTAAAGTGTATGTGTGATGAAGGGAGTAAGTGATTCTGCATTAAAGTCTATGTGTGATGATGGGAGTAAGTGATTCTGTATTAAAGTCTATGTGTGATGAAGGGAGTGAGTGATTCTGTATTAAAGCCTATGTGTGATGAAGGGAGTGAGTAATTCTGTATTAAAGTCTATGTGTGATGAAGGGAGTAAGTGATTCTGTCTGTATTAAAGTCTATGTGTGATGAAGGGAGTAAGTGATTCTGTATTAAAGTCTATGTGTGATGAAGGGAGTGAGTGATTCTGTGTTAAAGTCTATGTGTGATGAGAGGGAGTGAGTGATTCTTTGTTAAGGTTTATGTGTGATGAAAGGGAGTGAGTGATTCTGTATTAAAGTCTATGTGTGATGAAGGGAGTGAGTGATTCTGTATTAAAGTCTATGTGTGATGAAGGGAGTGAGTGATTCTGTATTAAAGTCTATGTGTGATGAAGGGAGTGAGTGATTCTGTTTTAAAGTCTATGTGTGATGAAGGGAGTATGTGATTCTGTATTAAAGTCTATGTGTGATGAAGGGAGTCAGTGATTCTGTACTAAAGTCTATGTGTGATGAAGGGAGTGAGTGATTCTGTCTGTATTAAAGTCTACGTGTGATGAAGGGAGTGAGTGATTCTGTCTGTATTAAAGTCTATGTGTGATGAGGAGAGTCAGTGATTCTGTATTGAAGTCTATGTGTGATGCAGGGAGTAAGTGATTCTGTCTGTATTAAAGTCTATGTGTGATGAAGGGAGTAAGTGATTCTGTCTGTATTAAAGTCTATGTGTGATGAAGGGAGTAAGTGATTCTGTATTAAAGTCTATGTGTGATGAAGGGAGTCAGTGATTCTGTATTAAAGTCTATCTGTGATGAAGGGAGTAAGTGATTCTGTATTAAAGTCTAAATGTGATGAAGGGAGTAAGTGATTCTGTATTAAAGTCTATGTGTGATGAGGGGAGTCAGTGATTCTGTATTAAAGTCTATGTGTGATGAGGGGAGTGAGTGATTCTGTATTAAAGTCTATGGGTGATGAAGGGGGTGAGTGATTCTGTCTGTATTAAAGTCTATGTGTGATGAGGGGAGTGAGTGATTCTGTTTTAAAGTCTATGTGTGGTGAGGGGAGTGAGTGATTCAGTATTAAAGTCTCTGTCTGATGAAGGGAGTAAGTGGTTCTGTATTAAAGTCTACATGTGATGAAGGGAGTAAGTGATTCTGTATTAAAGTCTCTTTCTGATGAAGGGAGTAAGTGGTTCTGTATTAAAGTCTATATGTGATGAAATGGTAAGTGATTCTGTCTTAAAGTCTGTGTGTGATGAAAGAAGCAAGTGATTCTGTCTGTATCAAGGGCTATGTGTGATAAAGAGAGTAAGTGATTCTGTATTAAAGTCGATGTGTGATGAATGGAGTAACTGATTCTGTATTAATGTCTATGTGTGATGAAGGAGTAAATGAAGTGTACATGTGATGAAGGGAGTAAGTGATTCTGTATTAAAGTCGATGTGTGATGAATGGAGTAACTGATTCTGTATTAATGTCTATGTGTGATGAAGGAGTAAATGATTCTGTATTAAAGTCTATATGTGATGAGGGGAGTAAGTGATTCTGTATTAAAGTCTCTCTGATGAAGGGAGTAAGAGAATCTGTATTAAAGTCTATGTGTGATGAGGGAAGTAAGTGATTCTGCATTAAAGTGTATGTGTGATGAAGGGAGTAAGTGATTCTGCATTAAAGTCTATGTGTGATGATGGGAGTAAGTGATTCTGTATTAAAGTCTATGTGTGATGAAGGGAGTAAGTGATTCTGTATTAAAGTCTATGTGTGATGAGGGAAGTAAGTGATTCTGCATTAAAGTGTATGTGTGATGAAGGGAGTAAGTGATTCTGCATTAAAGTCTATGTGTGATGATGGGAGTAAGTGATTCTGTATTAAAGTCTATGTGTGATGAAGGGAGTGAGTGATTCTGTATTAAAGCCTATGTGTGATGAAGGGAGTGAGTAATTCTGTATTAAAGTCTATGTGTGATGAAGGGAGTAAGTGATTCTGTCTGTATTAAAGTCTATGTGTGATGAAGGGAGTAAGTGATTCTGTATTAAAGTCTATGTGTGGTGAAGGGAGTGAGTGATTCTGTGTTAAAGTCTATGTGTGATGAGAGGGAGTGAGTGATTCTTTGTTAAGGTTTATGTGTGATGAAAGGGAGTGAGTGATTCTGTATTAAAGTCTTTGTGTGATGAAGGGAGTGAGTGATTCTGTATTAAAGTCTATGTGTGATGAAGGGAGTGAGTGATTCTGTATTAAAGTCTATGTGTGATGAAGGGAGTAAGTGATTCTGTCTGTATTAAAGTCTATGTGTGATGAAGGGAGTATGTGATTCTGTATTAAAGTCTATGTGTGATGAAGGGAGTCAGTGATTCTGTACTAAAGTCTATGTGTGATGAAGGGAGTGAGTGATTCTGTCTGTATTAAAGTCTATGTGTGATGAAGGGAGTGAGTGATTCTGTCTGTATTAAAGTCTATGTGTGATGAGGGGAGTCAGTGATTCTGTCTGTATTAAAGCCTATGTGTGATGAGGGGAGTGAGTGATTCTGTATTAAAGTCTATGTGTGATGAGGGGAGTGAATGATTCTGTATTAAAGTCTATGTGTGATGAGGGGAGTGAGTGATTCTGTATTAAAGTCTGTATGTGATGAGGGGAGTGAGTGATTCTGTATTAAAGTCTATGTGTGATGAGGGGAGTGAATGATTCTGTATTAAAGTCTATGTGTGATGAGGGGAGTGAATGATTCTGTATTAAAGTCTATGTGTGATGAGGGGAGTGAATGATTCTGTATTAAAGTCTATGTGTGATGAGAGGAGTCAGTGATTCTGTATTAAAGTCTATGTGTGATGAGGGGAGTGAGACATTCTGTTTCTTGCTGTTCGGGCCAACGAGATTCATGCCGCATGTGATTGGCTGGGACCTCCACCCACAGACCGCCCACTTGGACGTGTCCTATACAGACCACGCCCACAGTGTCAGCGGTGTGTGTTTTGATTGGTTGGAGGAGCTGAGGGGGCGGGGTTCAGTGTCCTGGTGAAGTCCCCGTCCCTGGGAGGCCCGGCAGCAATGGCGCAGGAGCTGCGGGGACTTACTGATGAGCAGGCTTCGAGCGCCTGTTCCCAGCCGGACCCAGAAACCAAGGTTTGTCCGGCTTTGTTGTGAGCGGCAGGCGGACTCGGGGGTGAAAGTCGGTTGTTTGTGAGTGGGATCTGGTTTGTCCGGGCAGGCTGATTGGTGCAAGTTTGAGGCCGAGCCCTGCGGCTGAGAACCCATCACTCCGGCCGAGTTTGGGGTGTCCTCCGTGAATTGATAGTTCTGGTTAAACAAAAACAGAAATTGCTGGGGAAACTTTGCAGGTTTGGTAGCATTTATGGCGAGCAAGCGGCGTTAACGTTTCGGCTCAAGTGACCTTTGTTGAGAATGACTTGTAGCTGGGGAAAGGCTGGGGTTTGTGCTGATATTGGGGTAGGGAGGAGGGACTGGGAGTAAACTGTGGAGCCTAAAGAGAGACAACAGTTGGATCGATAAATGAATAGGTACCAATTTGCTAATTGGTACTGTTGTTAGCTAACAATGGGATGTTTGTGGTAGTAGTCCATTTAATGATGAGGACTGGTGTGTGAGGACTAGGGTAAGGACATAGGAGAAGGTGGTCAGTTCTTTGATTTTATTTTTAGTTCTGGTTGAACGTTGTGACTTCGACAGTCTGCCTAGAAAGGTTATATGTCACTGAATCCTCAACTTGGTTGCCAACTGACATTAAAGTTTCAGTTTGCCTCTGTGCCACTGAACTTAAGACACTGTAAGAGAAGGAGGCCTTTCAGCTTGGTCAGCTGTGCTGTTTAATTAGATCATGGTTGTTCTGATGATCCTCAACTCCACTTTGCTGTGTTTTTATCCCCCACCCCCACCCCCACCCCCACCCCCCCCCCCCACCTCCAAATCCTTGATTACTTTGCTGATAACTTGCTTATCTTTGCCTTGAATATACTTCATAATCTAGCCTCAACAATCCTCTGCTGTCGAGATGTCCACAGAATCACCAACCTCTGAAAGAAAAAATCCTCTCTCTGTCTAATTGTGGATCCCTATCCTGAGATTGTGCCATCTGGTCCTAGACTACCCCACAAGAGGCAACCACTTCTCTTGTTCTACCCAATTAAGTTCCCTGTAAGATTAGAGTTTAGAATGAGGCTATAAGTACATACCCAAACTACACTGGGGATTAAAAACACACCCAAGATGTTCACTCTTGGAAGCTTCAGTAACCTGCATGCTGAAAAGTGCCTCTGTGGGCAAGATCAGACTGGCTGTGCAACTGTCACCAATTAGAGTATGCTGACAGTGAATCTCTGGAATTGTGAGGTATAATCACTTAATGAGGGGAAAAATGTATAAGAAAGGAACATTTTCTTGAATGTCAAGTTGCATGTTCAAATTTACAAATGACACTTGAGGCACAGTTAACTGCATAACTAGGAATAGTAAATTATGTAGATGTGATCTAGGAATATTTTCTTGTTGGTGGCTTTCGGAATTGTGGTGAAACTAAATAGTTCACTTAAGAGCGAGGTTGGAATCAAGATGTGAGCAAATTTGGCCTCCTTGTCCAAAATATTGGTCAGTCCTTATCTGAAATTTCTGGGTACTGCATCCAATACCCATGGACAACAAAGTGCAAATTCCCAAGAGTTTAAAAGGATGTCTTGCTGCAGTTGTACATTACCCTGGCAAAACCGCACCTGGAGTATAGTGTCCTTATCTGACCGAAGGAGGATGTTTTCCCTGTGGAGAGAGTGCAACAATGGTTAACAGATTCTGAATACTTAAAATGGCAGGATTGATGTATGAAGACAGTGAATCAGTTAGTGCTATATTCAGAGAAACTTCAGGAGAAAAAGTGTGCGCGTGTGCGTGCGTGTCCTTGTGGGCCTCCAACAGGGCTAGGCAGGATACATGCAGGATGGGCGTTACCAACGGCCTGGGAGGCAGGGGTGGGGCCAGGTCTAAGGTGATGGTGTCGGCTGTGTAGGACTGACAGGAGAAATGGTTTGAGCAACACTGGAGAGGCTGTGGTATTCTCTGCAACAGGATGTGATTTGAGGCCAAAACATCATTCTATAAGGCTCAAGGGATTAAAGGGTTTGGGGAGATGGAAGGAACAGAATATGGAGTTGGATGGTCAGCCGTGATCATATTGAACGATGGGGTAAGCTTAAAGGGCTGAATGGCCTACATCTCATTATTTCTGTTGTGTAAGAATGTGCGGACAAGTTACAGCAATAGGTTTTAGTTTCTCACATCAGTCACAGCTGTACAACATGGAAACAGTCCCTTCGGTCCAACCTGTCCATGCTGACTAGATATCTCGACCCAATCTAGTCCCACCTGCCAGTGCCTGACTCATCCCTCCAAACCCTTCCTATTCATGTACCCATCCAAATGCCTCTTAAATGTTGCAATTGTACCAGCCTCTACCACATCCTCTGGCAGCTAATTCCATACACGTACCACCCTCTGTGTGAAAAGGTTGCCCCTTAGGTCTTTTTTATATATTTCCCCTCTCACAGTAAACCTATGCCCTGACCCCAGGGAAAAGACTTAGCCTATTTACCCTATCCATGCTCCTCATGATTTTATACATCTCTATAAGGTCACCCCTCAGCTTCTGATACTCCCAGGGAAAACAGTCCCAACCTATTCAGCCTCTCCCTATTGCTCAAATCCTCCAACCCTGACAACATCCTTAAATCTCTTCTGAACCTTTTCAGGTCTCACAACATGCAGTCCTTGGGGTGTGGTGCCTTTTGGAAGTGAATTCTGGCATTTAGATAACAAAAATCTACTGATTTTTGATCTATGTAAGGGATTTGGAGCATAGATAACAGAGGACTTAAGGTAAAGAACAGCCATGTTGTCAGCAGTCACTTGCTAATGAGTATGATTTTGCCCTGAGGAAGATCTGTGCCATGGCTTGTGTGGGTCCTTGCATGGCTGTGGAGCTGCACCTGACCACACACTGACAGGGGTTTGTGGAAGATGGAATTCGTCTTTGGCCTTGTCATAACTGGTGTTCCTCTCTCCAGTTCCTCTTCTGTATTTCCTCTTGCCAGTGGATATTCTTGAAGAATTGTGTCCTAACAGAAGTCTCTTTCACCAATCCCCCCCCCCTTCTCAGTTTCCTCAGTCTCCTGCACATTGCTGTTTGTCTTTTTGAGGGAAGCCTTCAAGGAGTCTTTGAGTGATAAATGAGGGGTTGATGTGCAAAACAGCCATGACTCAATGATAGAGTATGCTGGAAGGGACTTGAACACAGTTGCTCTGTGTTTAAGTGGAGACTCTTATTTTCTGCCTGAGTGTCCACTTTCAGGCTAAGGGGAAAGATTAACAAATAACTTAGTTTTTTTTTTTCCTCAGTACTATACGATTAAACAAGTACAAATTTTTCAGTGTTCTTACAACTTCTATCTTTCAGGATTTTATAATGCAACAGACCATGTTGAGAGTGAAAGATCCGAAAAAGTCTCTGGATTTTTATACCAGGATCATTGGAATGACGTAAGAAACTGAGTAAATACAGTAAAGCAGTGAATGATTGTAGCAGTGGTAACAAAGTATGGAACAGTACACACATTTGAAAACAATGATGCAAATCAACCCTTGTTTAGTAAGCATCTGAAAGTCAGTTCACCTTTTGGCCTGCCAGCTTTCATTAATCGGAGTCTGTGTAGCTGGTTTAGATCTGAAGTACTGGTATTCACTTCACTTTCTCTTGAGGCTATTAACCGGACTGAATTACATATCCAGTTTTTTATGGCTTTTGTTTTTTTTAGTTTGTTAACTGAGATAACCCATCCCTGTCTCTGCAGTCCTAGGAAGATGATTGGGGTTGTTGGGGGTCAGTCATCTCCGCTTCAGGAAATCTCCTACAGGAGTTCCTAAAGGGTGTCCTAGGCATAGTCACCTTCAGCTGCTTCATCAATGACCTTCCCTCAATCATCAGGTCAGAAGTGATTGTGAATGATTGATTGATTTAGCATCATTCTCAACTCCTCAGAGACTGAAGCAGTCCATGTTCGAATACAGCAAGAGCTGACAAGTAGCAAGTAATACTCGTGCCACACAATTGCAAGGCAATGACCATCACCAATAGCAAACAATATAGCCACCACTCCTTGACATTTAATGGGGCTACTGTCACTAAATCTCCCACTATCTGCATCCTGAGTTTACCATTCGCCAAAATTCCACTGGACATGCCATATGAACCCAGTGGCTACAAGAGCAGGTCAGAAGTCTTTGAATACTGTGGCAAATAACTGTTTTGACTCCCCAAAATCCTGTCTGCCATCTATAAGGTGCAAGTCAGGAGTGTGATGTAATACTCCCCACTTGTCTGGATGAATACAGCTCCAACAACACTGATGAAGCTTGACACCATGCGGAACAAAGCATCCTGCTTGACTGGCACCACGTGCACACTCTTCCACCACTGACATTTAACAGTAGCAGTGTATGAGCTACAAAATGCGTTTCCAAGATTTTTCAGCAGCTCCTTTCAAACCCACAACCACTTCCACTTAGGACAATGGCAATAGATACATGGGAATGCTGACGCTTGCAAGATCTTGTCAAAGCCACTTACCAGTCTGATTTGGAGATTATCACTGTTCCTGGGTCAAAATCCTGGAATTCATTCCCTAAGGGTATTGTGGGTCAACCTATAGTACATAGATTGTAGGTCAGCTCATCACCTTCTCTAGTGCAGTCAGGGATGGGCAATACATGCTGGCCAGCCAGTGACACCCACCACCCAGTGAATTTAAAAACTTCTTTATTTGGCATACGTCATCCTCTAATTTGATAGCCTTCTATTTTAAAAGCAATATGAAAGTCTTTGGAACTCTTGACTTATCAGCAGCTGGGAAAATGCACTTTCAAAATAAGGATGGTATAGGAAAATACAAATCAATGCACTTGTTTTGTTTGCTGTTCACTGTGTGAAACAATGGATTTTTACTGTGTGGCCTGTCGATAGAGTTCCCATGTCATGTTGTTCTGTTTCACCACTTCGCTTGATTTCCCTCCTTACTTATTATCTGACAATTCTTCAACTTGTTACAGACTTCTGCAGAAATTTGACTTCCCTGCTATGAAATTTACACTTTACTTTTTGGGTTATGAAGACAAAAAGGAAATTCCAGCTGATAAGAATGAGCACACAGCCTGGACTTTCTCACGGAGAGCAACTATTGAGCTGACACAGTGAGTACAGTACTTAGTCAGGAAATGAAAATTCAGCTATGATTGTCCTGGTCTTGTGTGCTGAAGATTACTGAGACTCACTTCTGATCATTAACAGCAGAATTATCATATGGTGAGGGGTCAACATGTTCACATGCTACACTGTAAACTAATTCACAGTCTTTGGTGCTGCATAAATGCAAGTGCACTCCTTTTTTTCCCTTCAAATGGGTTTTCGATGATGTTTAGAAGATTAATTTGTGTGTATACACATTGCATGTTTGCATGTGACAAATGTAAAATCAACACAATGTGCTTAACTAGTAAGTTCTCATGTTGTATAACTGACAGAACTGAGATCTGGGTCCAGGTGGACTTCATCTTCTGGCCTTTAAAAGTTGCTAATCAACATAATAGACGCATTGGTTCTAAGTTTCAAAAAATGTTACCTTCAGAGAAGATTTCTTTTGGACTGCAAAGTAGCCACAGGACCATAAGAAATAGGAACAGAGTAGGCAGTTGGCCCTTTTTGACACTCTTCCACCATTCAGTAGGATTTAAAGCGATCCAACATTGCTCATATCCACTTTCCTGCCTTTTCTTATCCTTTTGATTAACCTGCCAAACAAGAATCTTATCTACTCTTCTTAAATATTCAGAAGGGCTCTACTCCCCATAGCTCTGTGGCAAGGTGTTCTAAAGATACTCCACATTCTAGAGATGAAATTCCTCCTCTTTTTGGTCTGTTCAGCAACCGTGCCTCTGGTCCTAGACTCTTCCATGAAGGAAACATCCTCTCAACATTAACCCTGTCAGGCCTCTTAAGCATCCTACGTGTTTCAATTAGATCATTTCTCATTCTTTTAACTTCCAGTAAGTAGAATCCCAAACTGTTTAGCCTTTTGTTCACTAGATAATCCTCCATTTTCAGGGATGATCTGAGTGAACCTGTCTGAACTCCCTCCATTGAAGTGACAGCGTTGCTTAAATAAGGGGGTCAAAATATATCTGAACTCTAGATGTGGTCTCAGCAACATGTATACAGTTCTCATAAGACTTGTAGGGTCATAGGAATGTGAGGGTACTATGGCTCTAAGATATGTTTTGTTCGTTTTCTTTTGTTTTAAGAGCAATAGCTGACGAGCTGTTAGCTCCAAGCTGATAAGTAAGCAGCTTGAGGCCTTTTTCTTTTAGAAGTTAGAATAATAAAAGCATGAGTGAAGTCAGGCTCCCACTCTGGTTTTAGTTTAACTGTGGTTGCTGGGGTTTTGAAGCTGGTTTTGGAAGCTGTTATTCTGCTCCCTGTTAGGGCTAAACGCTGGAGTTCTCTCTGCTGCAAGAATTGAATGAGGCAGTCAATTTTACTGAATTTGCCTTTGCCAAGAGTGTTTATGGGATGTTACTATATTCAAATAGTTGCTGTTTAGTAATTAAATCCAGCTTGTTAACTTCAAATTTTCCAGTACAGTTACATAAGTCATAGTGCTATACAGCACAGAAACACACACCCTTCAGTCCAACTCATCCATGCTGACCAGATCCTAAATTAATCTAGTCCCATTTGGCCCATATCCCTCTAAACACTTGCTATTCATGTAGCCATCCAGATTCCTTATTTTTTAAAATGTTCTAATTGTATCAGCCTCTACCACTTCCTCAGGCAGCTCATTTCATTTGTGAATAAGTTGACCCTTGGGTTCCTTTTTTTT
Source organism: Chiloscyllium plagiosum (assembly GCF_037043375.1). NCBI lineage: Eukaryota > Metazoa > Chordata > Chondrichthyes > Orectolobiformes > Hemiscylliidae > Chiloscyllium > Chiloscyllium plagiosum. Next base: position 151,813,436 of record NW_028270141.1, read on the forward strand.
TAACTCCAATTCTTTCTTTCTTTTAACTATGGTATGAATAAACTGATTTGCTTAATGCTAAGTGTTCCAGATGTAATTGGATTGGTTACACAGCACTAACTTGCATTTAAGTAAGAAAAAGGTTAGGATTTAGGTTTTCTCCTTGATATATTTGAAGGGGGTTTGATTTGGTTCAGAGCAGGAACAGTAGGCCATTTCTTCCTTCACGGTGAAAGTGAGGACTGCAGATGCCAGAGTTGAAAAATGTGGTGCTGGAAAAGCACAGCAGGTCAGGCAGCAGCCAAGGAGCAGGAGAGTCATGTTCAGGCAAAAGTCCTTCATCAGGAAGTGCTTATGCCCAAAACGTTGACTCTCCTGCTCCTCTGCTGCCTGACCTTGTGTGCTTTGCCGGTGGCAGACTGGTGCAACAGGTATCAAGGGTTAAATGTCAATGAGTTTGTGGCTGATCTGTGGTCTACCTCCATATTTGGTCTTTGGCTCATATTCCTTAATATCTTTTGCTTAATAAAAATGAATCTCTCAGATTTTAAAATAAAACTGAAGCAGCATCCAGAACTTGCTGCTCCCCTAGCCAAGCTCTAAAGGACAGTTAAAACAGTAGTATCTACCCAACAATGTGGAAAACTGCCCAGTTATGTCCTGTATACAAAAAGCAGGAAAAATCCAATTAGTGCCCAATCAGTCTTCTCGCCATCAGTAAAGTGATGGAAGGGGTCATCAACAGTACTATCAAGCTCAGCAATAACCTGCTCAGTTTGGGTTTTGCCAGAGTTACTCCGCTTCTGACCTCATTGCTGTCTTGGTTCAAACATGGGCAAGAGTTGAATTCCGGAGGTGAGTGACAGCTCTTGACATAAAGGCCACATTTGACTAAGGATGGCATCAAGGAGCCATGGCAAAACTGGAATCCATGGGGAGGGCAGGGTCAAACACTGCTTTTTAGGGTCAAAGCTAGGCACAAAGGATGGTTGTGGTTGTAGGGGGTCACTCATCTCCGCTCCAGGGCATCTCTGCAGGAGTCCCTCAGAGTAGTGTCCGAGGCCCAGCAATCTTCAGCTGCTTTATCAATGACCTTGTCTCTGTCATAAGGTCATAAGTGGGAACAATCTCGGATTATTGCAGTGTTCAGCACTATTCGCAACTCCTCAGATATTGAAACAGTCTGCTCAAATGTAACAAGATCTGGACAATAGCTTGGGCTGACCAGTGGCAAGTAACACTAGCACCACACAAATGCCAGACACTGACCACCACCACTTGACATTCAACTGTCTTAAGAACATAAGAGCCAGAAGTAGGCCATCTGGCCCTTTGAGCCTGTTCCACCACTCAATAAGATTATAGTTAATCTTTTTGTGGTCTCAACCCACTTACCCACGCTCTCACCATATCCCTTAATTCCTTTTATTCAAAAAATCTACCCTGGCTTTCGAGTGTTTTACTGAAGTGGCATCAACTACTTCCCTGGGCAAGGAATTCCATAGATTAACAACCCTCTGGGTGAAGAAGTTCCTAAATATGCTCCCTTTAATCTTGAGGTTATGTCCTCTTGTCCTAGCTTCACCTGCCAGTGGAAACATCCTATCTATATTTAATCAGTTCCTTTTAATTTTGTTTCTAGAAGATCCCACTTCATTCTTAATTGCAATGAATATAATCCCAATCTACTCAGTCTCTCGTCCATAAGCCAACCGCCTCAACTCTGGAATCAGCCTAATTAACCTCCTCTGCGCCCCCTCCAGTGCCTGTACATTCTTAAGTTTAAAAAATATTTACCATCATTGAATCACTCACTGTCAACATCTTTTGAGGTTATCATTGACGAGAAACTCAACTGGACTCCCCACATAAACACAGTAGCTACAAAAGCAGGTCAGAGACTAGGGATACTGTGGCGACTAACTCACCACCTGACACTCAAGTCAGTCCATTATCTACAAGGCACATGTCATGAGTGTGATGGAATGCTCTCCACTTGCCTGAATGGGTGCAGTTCCAACAACACAGCATAGTGGTTAGCACTGCTGCTTCACAGCGCCTGAGACCCGGGTTCAATTCCCGCCTCAGGCGACTGTGTGGAGTTTGCACGTTCTCCCCATGTCTCCGTGGGTTTCCTCCGGGTGCTCCGGTTTCCTCCCACAATCCAAAAATGTGCAGGTTAGGTGAATTGGCCATGCTAAATTGCCTGTAGTGTTAGGTGAAGGGGTAAATGTAGGTGAATGGGTCTGGGTGGGTTATGCTTCGGCTGGTCGGTGTGGACTTGTTGGGCTGAAGGGCCTGTTTCCACACTGTAATTAATCTAATCTTAAAAAAACACTCAAGAAGCTTGACACTATCCAGGACAAAGCAACCTGCTTGATTGGCACCACATCTACAAACATTCAGTCCCTCCATCACCAGCACTTAGTAGCAGCAGTGTGTACTATCCACAAGATGCATTGCAGAAGTTCATCAAAATCCGTATAGAAGGACAAGGGCCAGGTACTTGGGGAACACCACCAGCAAGTTCCCTTCCAAGCCACTCACCACCCTGACTTGGAAACCTACTCTTGTTCCTTCATTCGTTGGGTCACAATCCTGGAATTCTCTCCCTTCTGGCATTGTGGATCAACCAATAGCAAGTGGACTGCAGCGATTCAAGAAGGCAGCTCACCACCAAGTCCAAATAGGGATGGGCTGTCAATGCTGGCTAGTCAGCCATGCACAAGTCCCACAAACGAATAAGAAAACAATCCACTGCTGTTTCCAGATTTGTTCTTCTGGAATCCCCTACCAGTGGGAATAGTTTATCTTTTTCTACTCTCTCTTTGTGTAATATCATGAATACTTCAATCAAATTGACGTTTAACCTTCAATTCTAGAGAAAACCAGCCTAATTTATATAATGTCTTGATAACCAGTGTCCTTTTTTGTAGAGCTCCAAGACCACCATGCCCTTAAGGTGTGGTACTCACACCACTGTGTGGTCTAGTCAGACTCTTTTATAACTGCAGCATTATATCTGCATCCTTCTACACCAGTGCTTCTGAAAGGCTGGTATTGAAGTAGTTTTCCTGATTACTTTCTGCACCTGTCTGTGACACTTTGAAGATCTATGCACCTGAACCCTCATTCCTGTTGAAGGGCTTATGCCTGAAACATTAATTCTCCTGCTCCTCAGTTGCTGCCTGACTTGTGCTTCTCTAGCACCACACACCCAAACCTGAACCACTCCCAGGTTTCGTTAGACAACTGGTGTATTTAATTTCATACCATCTAGAAAGTACCCTAATCTGATCTTGTTTTGGTCCAAAATGGATAACCTCTCGCTTACATTGGACAAAACAAAGGCAGAATTCATTCAGTTAATCTATCAATATCCCTCTATAATTTTATGCATTGTGTACACTGTTTACAATGCTGTTATGCATTAAACAGCACATGGACTTTGCTACTCTTATGGTCCAACTCCTCTGAAATAACAGACACCATTCATTAATCTTTCCGATTACCTACTGCATCTGAGTTGTAGAGTATAGAAACAGGCCCTTCAATCCACTGTTAATGCCAACCAAACACTCAAAACTACGTTCATCCCATTTCCCTGCACTTTGGTCCATAGCCTATATGTCCTGGCATCTGAAGTGCTCATCTAGATGATGATTAACTGTTGCAATGATGTGGAGGAACTGGGGTGGACAAAGTTTAAAAATCGCACTACAAGTTACAGTCCAACAGGATTATTTGGAAGTACAAGCTTTCGGAGCAATGCTCCTTCAACAGGTAGCTAGGTGATGAAGAAGCAGCGCTCTGAAAGCTTGTACTTCCAAATAATCCTGTTGGACTAAATCTGGTGTTGTGGTTTTCAACTTTGTCCACCCCAGTGCAGCACTAGTTCCTCCACATCACCACCACTGAAGTGTTGTATTATACTTTCCGTCACTTCTACTCATTGCTTATTCTTGCACAGTTACCTCCCCTAACTCCTCTTGTGCAGCCAGGCCTCTATTTATTCTAACAGTATCTTGAAATTCCAAAACCCCCAGTATTGGGGGAGAGCTATTGCCAGAAAGACCTCCGATTTCTCTTTAGTGTCTGCATAGGGTGTGAGTAAAAGTTGGGAATTCTGCTCTCAAATTCTAATTGAAATTTCTTCTCGTTTCACATGCTGCTTAAAATCTACCTCTGACCAAGGTTTTGATCACCAACTTAATTTTTACGTTAAAACTTCTCCTATGCATTAGTATAATGTGCCTCTAACATAGAAAACAAGTTGTTAATGAATGCAACTTTGATATGGCTTTGCTACTTTCTCTGCCTTTTTAAAAGATAGGTTTAGGGGAGGAATTCTAGAGAAGAGAATCCAAATGGTTGAACATTGTGTGCACCTACTTGAGGCGTAAGAGGAAAAGGAGTGGATTCACTGGCTGGGACATGGCACTAGTAAAAGTTGCACAGCTGGTTATGGTTAGTCTGAGATTTAGAATCCCTATAGTGTGGAAACCAGCCCAAAAAGTCCGCACTGACCATCTGAAGAGTAATCCACCCAGACTTATGGTGGTATTTTGGTACAGTGAAATACTGTATATTGGCAAAAAGGAATACTGTTATCTAAAAGCCTGTTTGTGTCTTACAGCAATTGGGGTACTGAGAGTGATGAACACCAGGCCTATCACAATGGGAACTCTGATCCTAGAGGCTTTGGTAAGTTTTTTTTAATCTACTTTTTTTTTTTCATTCATTTTGAAACCTTTGGGAGGAGACCCTTGGCAGAAGAATAATTTGTACTGAACAGATCAACAAGATCCTACTTTGATGACCTGACACTTCTCAGTCAGGTCAACAATGTTTGAATCATTGGGATTACTTCAGGGTCAGAAAAGACCTGTTCAAAAGTCCTGCTCAGATTTGTTTTCCCCAAATGCAGCACCTCACATTTATCTGAATTAAACACCATCTGCCACTTCTCAGCCCACTGGCCCATCTGGTTGAGATCCTGTTGAAATGAGGTAACCTTCACTGTCCACTACATCTCCAATTTTGGTGTCATTTGCAAACTTACTAACTGTACCTGTTATGCTCTCCTCCAAATCATTTATGATTTAATTTGGATAAATGCAAGATATATCATTTGGTAAAACAAACAATGGAAGGACTTGTACAATTAATGGTAGGGCCTTTGGTAATGTTGTAGAACAGAGATACCAGAGGTTCAGGTGGTTAAGACTTTTTGAAATTTGAGTCCCATGTAGACCAGTTGGTTAAAGAGGCATTTGGCACGCTTGCCTTCACTCTTCAGACCACTGGGTATAGAAGTTGGGAAGTCATGTTGAGGTTGTATGGAATATTGGTGAGGCCTCTTCTGGAGTACTGTTCAGTTCTGGTTGCTCTGCTATAGGAAGGATATTAAATTGGAGGGTTCAGAAAATATTTTACCAGGATATTGCTGGGAATGGAAGATTTGTTGTAAAAGTAGGCTGGGATGTTTTTCACTGGAGCATAGGTGGTTGAGAGGTGACCTTGCATTTTATAAAATCATGAGGGGCATAGATAAGGTGAAGAGCAAAGTCTTTTCCTAAGGGTGAGGGAGTTCAGAACAAGTGGAAATAATTTATAAAAGTGATTACCATGATTTAAAGGACATGAGGGGCAGCATTTAAGCAGAATGATTTATATGTGGAATGAACTGCCAGAGGAAGAGGTGGATACAGGTATAGTTACAACATTTTAAAAGACATATGGTTAAGTACATGAGTAGGAAAGATTTGGAGAGATGTGGGCCAAATGCAAGCAAGTAGGACAAGTTTGGTTTGGGAACATAGTCAGCATGGACTGTTTGGACTGAAGAGTCGGTTTATAGGGCCATACAGTATGGAAACGAAGAATGCCGGAGAAACTTGGTAGGGCTGGTAGCAACACCACTGTTTACTTTGACAACTTATGAGTAAACACCGAATTCTATACCATCCATGAATTGTTCAGTGATTTGGGTTTTAGACCTATTGAGCCAGCTTGCACAGTCTCTCCAAAAGCTCCCTTCTAATTTTCTGCCAAAAAATGACCATTTCCTGAAAGTATTTATTTCTTAAGTTTTTTTTGTTCTTGTGTACACAGATTGCTGTTGAAGAGCTGGATGCAACACTAATATCTGCTAGGTGCATGGCCTTTTTCTCTACTTTTCTGTTGCTACTGCTTCCAGGTCCAGGGTTGTTAGGTCACGGGCACCAATTTTTCAAAATAAATTGATTGCTTTTATAATTTTTGCAAGATCCTTTTTCAATCATTTTTCAAAGGCATTACATTTCAGACTTCTAAAGAAGTAGCACATTTTCCTTACTGCAGTGTATCTGGGTCAAAGCTCATGATAAGTTCCTTCAGATAAATTATTAACAGTGGCTGTCCCTTTATGTCTGGTCACCCAGTGACCATTTAATCAAAAACTGTTCACTTAGCAAGGAATTTGTAAGAATGTATCTATTGACTCCTGTGCTGGTTTCATTCTTGACAGGACACAAACCTACTCTGGTGGTATGTATTTATTTTTTTTAGAATTTTCCCTAACACTCAAATGCACAAAATGATAGAAAATTGATTTAAAAATAAGCAGCACTACATTTACTAAAACATGTAAACCTTATGCATTTTATGAGCAGTTGGTGCAATGTTAACTGATGTGAAATAGTGGAAGTAGTGGAGAAATATTAAGAGTATTTATGAAATGCTGAGTCTATTTGAGAGCAAAGACTACAAGAAATACATATAGTGTGAAACAAGATTAGATTGAGTGTTCAAATGACAAAAATTTGAAAAGCTGACTAATTCAGTAGTTTGGAGCACGTAATTTAGTTGGATTTTCAGAAGCTCCACTTGAGGATTTTTGAGATGACTGAAGTCTGTGGAAACTAGCTGGGCAGATAGAGAACAGGTTTCCCCGTTGTAATGGCAGGTAAGTCAGCAGGTATCTTTGGGTTTGTAATAAAGCTGCCAGTGTAACATGTAAGAGCAATCTTTTTGTAATAGAGGTCTTCAGTGTGCTTTTCTGAAGTACAAATAATCCATGATACAGGATTAGCTGAATCTAAGCGAAATCTCTGGAGAAGAGGCAAGACAATAGTCAAATTCAACAAAACCATACTGCAACCTAACATTAGTGACTCCAAGAACTTTCTTTCTGATGAAGGGCTCCTGCCTGAAATATCGCTTTTTTTTTTTCTTTCTGCTCTTTGGATGCTGCCTGACCTGCTGTGCTTTTCCAGCACCACTCTAATCTTGATTGTGATTTTTGAGCATCTGCAGTCCTCGCTTTTGCCTAATATAATGACTGCACAGAATGCTAAATAACATCAACATGGAATTAAAATGGTTTTCTTCACATTCCTATAATGGAACAAACTAGTAGTAGTCATGTGAGATATTGTATAAAACTGCTTTATTAAAGCATTTTTCCCTCATTTTGGAGGACTATTTAGTTTTAGGTATGGCACCTCAGGTTGGAAAAATGGTCTGGAGGGAATTCCAATTCACCAGAATGATACTTGGGAGTTGTATTAAATAAGGATGATGGGTCACACAAACATGGTTGGGACTTCTTTTGAATTTGTATGATTGAGGAATGTTCTAATCAGTGTTTATAATTATAAAAGGATTCAAATAGTAAAAGAGGACAACTTATTTTCTGACCGGGAAATCCAATACAATATGGCATACTTTTAAAGCGGCTGTCAGGCTCCTTTTTAATATCAGGAAATAAAGTGGCACTGCTTCACAAAGAATTGTTAAAAACCTGAAACACTACCTCACGATGGCAAATGATCTGAAATTGTAATGTTCATACCTTTACCTACAAAAGTATGTATCTTGGTTATCAAAAGAAACAGGTCAAAGCTATTTGAAAGATACTCAAGGGTAACCTTTAGAAGTTTAGAAAATCAGTATAGGGTGAATAGACAGGTCTTTTTTCCCCAGGGTGGGGAGAGTCCAAAACTAGAGGGTGCAGGTTTCGGGTGAGGGGAAATATTTAAATGGACCTATGTGATGACTTTTTCATGGAGAGAATGATGTTTGTATGGAATGAACTTCCAGAGGAAGTGGTGGAGGCTAGTACAATTGCAACATTTAAGAGGCATCTGGATATTATATGAATAGGAAGGGTTAAAATGCTGGCAAATGGGGATAGATTTATTTGGGATATCTGGTCGCCATGGGCGAGTTGGACCAAAGGGTCTACTTCCATGCGGTACAGTTCCATTATTCTAACTGAAATATGGTGGAAAAAGGACTTTTTCAATACTTTTTTGACAAAGGGTGGGATGCTAGGGGAACAGCTGGTGCAGAGGCCAAGTGCAAAAGTGAAAGGTTCTTACTGGTGTAAGATGTAAAATGGGTATAAATCAAGGTGGCAAGGGAGAGAATAGGGACTTCCAACTGAGACAAAAAAACTAAGAAAAAGGCTTTTGGAGAGGCGAGTAGAGATGGCACAATTAAGTGGCATTTGTCTCCAGTGTAGATGTCATAAAAAGTATAAAGGATATTGATCAGTTAAACTGGACAAAAGTGGCAGATGGAATTCCATGTAAGCAAGTAAGTTATCCATTTTGGGTGAATGATAGATTTGGGATGCTTTCTGGATAATAGTGGATTCCAAAGATGATTTCAGATGTATAGATATTTAAAATGTCAAAGACCTGTGCAGAAAAATGAAGAAAGCTAATGGAATGTTGGCCTTTGTATCAAGAGGACTGGAGTAAAAGGATGCAGATGCTATGCTGCAGTTAAACAAAACCCTGGTTAGACCCCATTGGAGTCGTATGAGCAGATATGGGCACCACATCTGAGGAAGGATATATTAACCTTAGGGTGGACATAGGTTTACAAGAATGTTACCTGGACTTCAAGGAAAAGTTATGAAAAGTATACAAATTAGGCCTGCTTTCTCTAGAATTTAGATTAAGGGATGATCTGATTTGAGGAGTTAAAGATATTAATAAGGAAAGACTGTGGCAATAGTAACTTTCTACCTTGTTTGGGGATTCCAGAAGAGTGGGGTGTGGTCTGAGAATTAGGGATAGACTGTTTAGGAAGCACAAGTGTTAAATATTTAGAGTTCTCCTCCAAAAGGCTTCCTACAGTGTGGAAATGGGCCATTTGACCTAAATGTCCACACTGACCTTCAGAGTAACTCACCCAGACCCACTTCCTGATACTTGCCCCCTGACTAATGCACCCAACATGGGGCAATTTAGCTTGACCAAGTCACCTGATCTGCATATCTTTGGACTGAGAGGGACCCAGACGACCTGGAGAAAACCCACACAGACACAATGTGCAAACTCGACACAAACAGTCTCCCAAGTGGGATTTGAACCTGGATCCCTGGTGCTTTTGAGTGCTAACCATGGATCCACCATGCTGTCCAAACTGCTGTGGATTCTGCATCAATTGTGAATTTTAAATGAGAAATTTTTGTTAAGCAAAGGTTTTTAAGGACTAGCCAGGGAGCTATAGAGCAGTGAGCTCAATGCTGGTGGTGGGCAAGTTGTTGGAGGGAATCTTGAGGGACAGGATTTCCACTTGGAAAGACAAGGACTGATTTGGGATAATCAACATGGTTTTGTGCATGGGAAATCATGTCTCATGAACTTTGAGTTTTTTTAAGTCTCAAAGAATGAGAGCAGAGCAGTGGACATGATCTATATGGACTTCAGTACGGCATTAGACCATGTTCCCAATGGGAGACTGGTTAGCAAGGTTAGATCTCATAGAATACAGGGAGAACTAGCCATTTGGATACAGAACTGGCTCAAAGGTAGAAGACAGAGGGTGGTGATGGAGGGTTGTTTTTCAGACTGGAGGTCTGTGACCAGTGGAGTGCCACAAGGTGCTAGGTCTTCTACCTTTTATCACCTTAAGTGATTTGGTTGCGAGCATAAGAAGTACAGTTAGTAAGTTTGCAGATAACACCAAAATTGGAGGTGTAG